>NW_015373988.1:3741646-3782588 GCF_001272555.1 Dufourea novaeangliae | reverse complement strand
GGGGGGGGGGGGGAGAGGGTAAACAACGAATTTCGTTGAAATGCGCTGGTCTTTTTTTGTTTTCCATCCACCTCATGTTTTTCGCGTGGAGAGCACCAATGAGGATGCAGGAGTGTTTCAACGAAACGTAACACAGCCGAGGAATTGAGCCGATGATCGCGTGTCCGAAACAATTTTTGGGGGGAAATTTATTCGCCCGTAATGGCGTTTCGTTTAAGTAGCTCGTTATTAATGTGCTGAACAGCTGATTCTACGATAGTGGATGCCTGTACTAACGAGTATCACGTCATGTGATTAATGAAAGCGGAAAAATTAGTTTATAATGATTTAAGGAAACTGATAAAGAAAAAAGTGACGTATTATACAGGGTGGACTACGAAACTTGTTCAGCTTAGATTGTTTTTCCGTCATTAGTTGAACTAATTTGTAAGGTAACTACTTATAAGAGTATTGTACTCATAAATAGAACTAAGCAGTCGATTCTTAATCGTTTTAATTAAGGTAAATCGTATTTTAGTAATGTTTCTTTGGTTTAGGAGAAAAAATAATGATTTCTTATGATGCTTGCCCTATTCGTCTCAGTATCTGTTAAAGATAGACGTAAAAAAATTATTTTTACGATACTGAAGGTGACCTCGAAAACTATGAAAAAAAATGGTTGACAAAAGATTTGGTATGACCAACTTAAAACTCTCTTTGAAACACGTTATATGAATTAAATACGTAAGGATGCACGAATGATTACTATCGCACTATAGGCGCAACAATAATAATAATACTTTTAAAGGAGTTTTTGTGATTGTGTATACGTGATTTTTTTGTCGTGCTTCGGTGCCCGAGGGATTCAGTTGACTCTCGAAAGCGTTCTGTTTAGAAAACATCGACGGTGAGAGAGCATGCGAAGACTGTGGAGTGTCACATAGTCCACCATACCCTCGGTTTTTGAGAGGTTGCCTATTCGGAGCAGCGTTGCCTCGGATTCGTTTATAAATGGGGTGTCTCAGATATCGAAATAAACTAGTACCGAAAAGGATGAATATATTTCTTGCTTTGATTCTGTACTTTTAGTAACACACTCGCTATAATGTCACCCATAATGCTTTAATTTCTCAATTCTGCGTTACAAATTCAATATTTGTTCAGTCATTCTTTCAATACGAAATAATAATAATTCGTTAATATTCATCTTTATGTTCGAGCAAATAAAAATAAGGGAATTTCACATTAATAAATCATACATGGTATAGAACTTCGTTTATACGAACATTATAAACTCAAAAATTAAGTTCATGAATTAATTGTGTTTGACCCATACAACATAATTTTCAAATTAACAAATATATATTTCCCTACCCTATCGTGCTCCTTCTGTTATGATTATAGAGCAGATGTTTATGTAAATGCAGATTTCTGCGGACTAATGTAAAAAGATTGAAGTCAAATACAAATTTATAAACCTACGTCATACTGATTCAATACAAACTAAATGAACGAATAAAACTTCAATTATAACTACTTACAAATCTTAATTGGAAAAACTTCTTCGTTCCTTAATCAATCGTGCAGCCACTAGTCATTCAGAATAAAGAAGTCTCGCAGCGCACAGTGTTAAATTGCGTGGAAATATCCGTAAAAAAATGTCACGACAACAAAAACCATACCTTTTACTGTCACGTGAGAACGTACCTAAAATTCACCTAAACAACGTTCAAAATCATTTCCCTGTACCATACTTTCCTTTCATACAGAATATTTAGTTTTGCACATTAACCGCCGCACAAGACACAGAGCTTCACGGACTGATCCCGTGTCCCGACGACGACTGTTCAAACAAGTAAAATTACACAGCGCCGGTTATAATTTTGGTAAGAAGAGGACGTGAAGTAAAAGGGAAATATAACGAGGCAGAGGTCGCCGAGTAATGTGCAGCAGACCGGTCTAGGAGAGGCGGTGTTACAGTGGATGGGTGGGCAGGTGGTGGCGTAGGGTATTTCATTCCTTTTTAGCCACGACGAAAGCCCTCGTTTCCCCCTCCCCCTCCCGTCAGGATTTCGGCGTCAGGTTTAAGAGTCGCCACCTTAATCTCTTCTTGCCCGACCGATCCTTCATTCCCCGCCATCTGTATCATTTCTTTTCCCTCCGTTCTATCTATCTCTCTTCCCGCTCTTTGGTCTCTTATCCTTGTATTCGGGGGTCTTTTACCTACCTTATCCGGAGCCGCTTCCTCCTTCATGTTTCGAACCCCTTTACAAAGCTTCGGGAAAGGGGTTCGGGGGGGGCTAGCCCACCCCTTTTTCAAGGTTTCTGCTCACAGAACCGCGGAATGTTTACGGAAAACCTGGTTGTTAAGGGCGCGTCCAAGAGGAAATCGTGAAAGATGGAGGCAAGAAGCACTTCTGACGCTACAGACGGATGAAGCTCCTTTTCTTAGAGACTGCAAAAATTGACGCGTATTTTGACCAGAATGTACATATTCTTTGATGTTACAATACGACGGCGCATTCAACTCTTCTGGGAGGGGGGGGGGTGGCTTTGGCTTTTCATTTGTACGGAGCTGTCTGAGGATTCCGTGCGAAGAAAATGTTAAGAATTTGTGCCTTTAAAATTCTTTGTATCGAAGGTAGAGCAGCATCAGTCAGACACATTGATATTAGTACAGTTATGTAGGTTCTGGAATATCTTAAATTAACTCGAAACATGAGAACAAAATGTTTGTAACTTGCTTCGTGTATTTGACTGAAATTATTCTGATGTTTTTGTTTCAATAACAAGGTAACTGATTTGATAATTTGCACTATTCGCAAATTCGATTGATTTACAGAAATGTTTTGTTACTCGGATGTTGACATCGACTCACTGTCCGAAAAGGACAGTTTGAACAATCCGAAGAAAATAGTTAGCTTTTTATAAACAAAGAAAACTTTACCAAAAATTATAGAATTGTACTTTGAATGCAATCGTAGTCGCTAATAACCCAGCTGTTACAGGTTGATGCGACCATAAAAAAGAATGTTTGTCTTTTTAACCGAACAACTGTTTTTCAAAAATAATTTTACAAATAATTTCCAATTCATTATTTGTGTTTCATTAAACTGTTTCTTCATACCAATTGGGTAAACTAACATCAACAATGCGATCTCACCTGTAAGGTGTGAAAAGAAAGCACAAAATCATTCATCAAGGCGGAGAATCTGCCAAAATTGAACGATACAACGAACCTTTCAAACAGCATTCGTACAAAACTTCACACAAACATTCGGCTGTCGTAGAACTGGGATCACAAAGCGCTAAAAAATTGATTCACCAATTTTTCGCGTTCTCGCAGATCCAGACTTCCATCCGGCAACAACATACAGGTAACGCGGACATATCGCGAAACGTTCGAGTCACTGGCGCAGAAGACACCTGAAAAATCTACCAGCTGCATGGTTAAACTTTAATCAGAAAAATGCATTGCTCATTGTTTCAACAGTCGCTCGACGGATAGACCGGATCTGCGAGATAGCCTGAGAAGTTGTTAGAGGGTACCTCCTCTCTGCTGGTGGATGGATGTGCTACGGCTGAAAAATGTAGCTGGGGTGTGAGAAAATACAAGGCAAGAGAGAGATAGAGAATAGGGCGCGAAAGAATGATATGGACGAGCGTTTGAGTATACGCCACCAGCCAAAGAGAGAGAAAGATGGTGGTGTACATAGTATGTATATGCAGGAATGGATTGTAGCATTGTTAAGTGTAGCAGCGCAGCCTTGAAAAAAAAAAAAAAAAAAAGAAAAAAGAAGTGCTATTGTCAGTTTAGCGCTCGTTCCCCTAGTCTAAACGGGCCTTAAAGTCTTCGCGCAGCCGGAAAAATTTCTTCTTTTTTCCTCTTTGCCTAATAGCTTCGTCCAACTCGTGTATCTCGATCTCCATCTCTTTCGTCCCGTTGTCTCTTTCGCCAATTTCTACGCTATTCTTTCCCTTCCGGTCTCTCGCGCGAGATTTCCGGCATTGTAAATTCCACGTACAGAGGCGGCCGCCTCCACGTCGCGACACGATACCACCTTGGGACTGGACCACTTCGTTTAGCATCGGGATGGCGAACTATCGCGTCGCACGAACACGATAGTTTTGTGGGGACTTGTCTGTAGCTTGTGTGTGACGTATATGGTTTTGCGCGCCAATAAGAATGTTTTATTACGAATTTACTTTGGTCCTAAGAAAAAAAGTTATATTTCAGGTACCTTCTTCATTCAGGGGGGAGTAAAATAGCTTCGATCCTCGAGTGTCCCAAAATAGCTTCGACTCTCGGAAATGAGGGATTTCTGGGATGATTTGAAACAAGTTTTTCCTTAGCAAAAATGTTATCCGAGGCTTTGTTAACTGACGCGATTTTTTTTTTAATTTAAAGCCCGATGAAACCCTGAATAGATTAAAACGATATCTATTTGATATCACAGTTTCTGTGAACGAATCCCCAAAAGCGTACATTTGCATAAACATTCGCAGTCTAATGATAATTATACCGCGGGTTTGGAAGCATTTATATCATCTATGCATACGTACGAATGTGATGAAATGAAAGCTTCACTGAAAATCGATGAAGTTTTTTTTGTTTTACTTTTAATTTAACCGTTACAGCAGAGTTGGCCATCAGTATGTTGCCGCTGTACGGAATAATTATGTCGCGAGGCTGCACTTTTCCGTAAACAGCGTAACATCTGTTTAATTAATACGTATAGTTAATGAAATTAATTAAATTGAAGTGAATTCTTAACTAATGCGAAATTTTGTCGAGTGAGTACAGTCACGTTTTAGGACACTAGAAGCTTTCAGCGGTGGGTGAGTGTAGTCACGTTTAGTACACAATGAGTGTTCTCGACGTTGGGTGATTATAGTCACCCTTGGCAACGTAAGGGTTAATGAAATCTTGATTAGAGACAGAGAGACAGGCACTATGTTCTTTTGGTTGAATTAACTTTCAAAAATGTAAATTTCGTTGATATCCACGTTCTAATGGTAACATAAACGGTATAGTATTTTATTGCTTAATAAATTCTGAAACATAGTTCAGTTAATATTAATATGGTTTTATGTAATAAAGCTGCGTTGATACTGAGTTTTTCTTTATCTAATTATTTTGATAATTCCGTAGAAATTAAATTGTTTTCAATAAAAAAATTTGAAGGTTGTGTATTGTTCTACTACTTCAAGTGCTAATATGAATGTTGTTGTTTGTTGTATAATGAAACCGTTGTTATTGCTAGTAAGGTCAGTAAAAACAGTTGGAAGTACTTTTTACCTTCAGAACGTCAAATATTTGTTGGAGTCAAATAATAAAGATATTTCAGTACAATTATAAGCATATATATAATATTTCACGTCGAGTTAATAAAAGGGTGTACATATATACACAGAACATCGTCGGACTTCTGGTTTCCGCGGGCCTCGCTATTCTCCTTTGTTGGTTTCCCCCCTTTCGTCACAACGTTCGAGCGCCTTTTTTCGTACATTTCGGTAGCTTCACTCTGATCAAAACACCGTCGTGTGGCTGTGGATACCCAGGGAAAGGAAGCTTTTTAATTTCTAGAAGTGGATCTGAGTCTGAGGCCAAGGTGGACGAAAATTTGGAGACTTTTTCGGTAGCCCCGACTGTCTTTGTTTATACTTGTCGACTGTTTGCTGAGTTGATGAAAATGTCCACGCCTTTGTTATGAGAGTCGACTTGAACTTAGGGCCGAAAGATTTCTCCTCTATCAACATAATGTTGCTAAGTAACGTTCGCCACTTTTGAAATCAAACAAAATTGCGAAAGAAAACATAATATAGATTACATATTATGTGCAATAAAATGATTTTTCACATTATTGTTCGATCGAATAATTCTGGTCAACAAGAATTCTCCTGATAATATCCGTGACACTTTTCAAAGGATTTGAATGATTGTACGATCAAGATCTATAATTCTACAAAACATCATCAAATATCACATTTATAATTGTTCATTATCTACTATCTTCTCTGGTAAATTTCGATACGATTTTCTTAAAGTGAACGGAATCGCGTGAATATATAGTAACACTGTGGCCAAAAAATAATAATCGTACAGAGTCCCATTCGGGGCGCTGTTAAATTCCATTTCCATGGAGTTATTCTTTCACGTACTTTTTTAATTCTCAGACGGAATATAAAATTAGTCGCGACTACGTTTAGTGCTGAAAAATTAATTGCGTTAATTATGCAGATATTGTTCAGAACGGCGGCGGCGGGTATTCCTTCTGGCCGAAGTCCCGTTAAGCCTATGCACGATTATATTAACTCGGGCGAAGTGTACCATTTGCATAATTTCTTTCCGCTCCGAACAGCCAATTTGATCGCACGATCCCGCCTGTATGGGGGTACAGGGCTAAACCAAATAGCTCCCTTCATATATTATATACCCGTATAGTTCAACTTTTACGAAACTGCCGGTCCCTCTCCACGCCCTGGCCGAAGTTTTTGCGTTCGCTGAATATTGAATGCAAATTAGTGCGTGGCCAGTTGTTCATTGGCCGATCTGGAAATGATATGTTGCGACTTCGTTTTTGTTTAGAATTGTCGGAGGCGTCTGATTACTTTGTAAGCGTATTAACATAGGGGTTAGATTGAATGGAAATTCGGTTTTTGTTCGACAAATTTGTTGAACGTATGTTTGCGATCAACTAACGATGGTTTACAGTTCACGTCACAGTCCTTAATATCTATGCTCATTTGGTAAATATATATATATATTTTTTAAATGCTGTTTTTATGGAAAAAAGCAAAGGATGAGTATTAACACTTGATCCTTTTACTGAGAGCAAAAAAGCAAATTATGTATTCTGAGTAAGACCAAATAAAATTATTTATACACGATGTATGGCATCAGAGGGTCCATAATATCGCAATCATAGATTCTCTTTGAGTGGATTCACATCGGAAATTTTAAGATCTTTAGATTTTTTATCATCTAAAATTTTAAGACCTCTACCAGACAGTGTTCAATCAAACAGGGAACTAAAAACATTGAAAACCAAAGCTACTAAATTACCGAAAAATTCCATTTTTAAAACACTAACATTTCCAAATTACTGGGTGGCGATTAAATGTAAATTTTACTAAAAATATAATAGGGTGAAATAAGAAGAGATACATCAAACAGAATTTTAAAAAGACAAAAATGGGGTGTTTTATGTGTATTTAAACTGGATAATCTAGAATGAAAAACCGTAAAACAAATTCTAAGTTTTCAATTTATTTATATAATAATTTCAACATTTACTGTGAGATCCTATACTAGATGATTTCTTATAAGATCACATATACAATTTACGTAATTATTTGAAAAAGCAATAGACTTTTATATAAATGTCCGATCTCAGTCAATTCGGTACGGGTATCGTATTTGCTCCATTAAAATTTCATCCAACTATATTAATAAATTCATTTCATATTATAGTCGAAGTATACATTCCATCATGGATACGGTTATTTTATCCGATAACTTCCACCGTTCCCAGATCTAAACTATTTCAGAAACTTCGGCAGATGCAGAAGTTCGTTTACAAGATTGTTGAACAGAAGAATTTCGAAAATGTCGTTCGTCGTACTTAATAAACCATGTTTCACGGGATAATTGCGTCAAGTCGAAAAGTTTCAACGAAAGTATGCAGCGACAATTAAATAGAAGGAAGAATCCCCCGGTTCGCTTGATCTCACCCCAACGAAACTGCGTGATAATGTAAAACAGGCTGTCTCGCGAGAAAAAAAAATCCATTAATAGATAGTGAACTAACTAAACGGAAGAGTTAATGATGACTTCCAGGCAGACAATCAGCTACAGAGACGAGTAACGCAAACATTAATTAACGTACACAACGAGAAACGTGTACGCAGCATCACCGTTTACACGACAGGCTTAACTGCAACTGCAATCTAGAGACTGGATTGTTCATTTAAGTTCGGGCAATAGAATCGTTTATGTGAGAACACGTTAGTTAGATCTCGAATAAGAGTTAGGTTAGGTATATTGGTACAGAGCGCTTTAGTTGCCAAGTAGCGAAAGTTAAAACCAAAGTATTTCATAGAAAACGAGATACATCGAAGAATTGTATACCTAGATCATTTTTTGTATTGCTAAACCACGATTATTTCATTGTATGATATCGAATAACTGTATATTTAGATTACTTCCTTTTCTTAAAACTTAAAAAAAAAATGTAATTTTACATCAGCACTAAGAAATTGTGAAACCAGCTACGTCTACTGCTGGCCAAGAGTGTGGAACTACAAATTTTGCGAATTAAAAAATAGTAGAGATGTATCAAAGAAGAATATAGGTTTCGTTAAGGTAATAATAATTATATAGAGTATGAATTTTATGCATTTATGAAATATTTGAATGCAGATAATTAGAACGGAATACAAATTTTCTAATGTTTAATGAATTGTTTAAAAAATGTATTAAATTGATGAATTACTAAACACTACAAATAATTGAATATTTTCGTAACAATGTTTGTTTTTCAAACAAATGTTGTAATATTTGGTAACGGCTATCCAAATAAAAAACAAGTAATAGTCCCTTTCATTTAAAAAAAGGGGGGTGGGTGCCCCCTCTCCCTTTCTAGGAAACTCGTGCCTAAATTTGTTGCACTCAAAATGGTAACCCCGTTGCACAGTTTAATTCAAAAGAAACTTCACTTCCATATCTGCAGTAATTTCAGACAAAATAACTCGTAACATTTTACGTGGGACACACTGTATATACACCGAGGGAGTGACTACAATATATGACCCTCCAATTGTTTCGAGCAGTGTAATTTTCGGCTACCAATGTTTAATTAAACTTTGCTTAAGTGAACTTTACTTCAATGAAACTAATATGAGAGATAGTGCTACAAAAGTATTTGACACGTATTTTTTTATTGACCATCGTCCATGTTAAGGGGGTGACACAGCTCCCAAACTTGAAGGATGAAAATACATTTCTTTAAATATGTGGGAAACTAGACAGAATTGCAATAAATTTCTTGTTCTAAAATTGTGTGTTTTTGAATGAGGAACTTAATTAAAAAACAACTTTTTCATACTTCCTCTAGTTTCTGAAGTATTCAAAGAAATATATTTTCATCCCTCAAATTTGGGGGCTGTTAAGTCTCCCTTAACATGGACGATGGCAGATAAAGAACGTACGTGTCAAATATTTTTTGCAGAACTATCTCCCACATAAGGTACATTAAAATTCATTATATCCGGGTTCGGTATGCTCCCTTGTGAGATCGAAAGATAAAAAAATCTTACAAATCCATAAACATCACCAATAAAATTTACCCATTAAGCGTCGACGGTCTACACGAAATTCATTCTCCAAATGGTTCTCCCATCGATAAGTAAACAGCCGACATAATTGAATCCCGAGCGTTCGAGCGAATCCACGTTTGACTTTTCACATTCACAAACGAACCAGCATCGCCGCGACGTGACGTTGCCTTATACAGGTCAACACTGTTTCGAGAGTGCCGCGGGAAATCTTTCGTAGACGACCGGAATTTTACGAACGCATGGATGAAAAAGGCAGGAAGTTATAACTTTCGCAGGAAAAACCGATCGGATCCGTTGGTAATTGAAAGGTTCGAAGCTTCAGAAGGGTTGCGGGGGGGGGGGGGGGGGGGGGGGGGTGAGTGAGCGTGCTCTCGTCGTTCTGTTAGCTACGACCGAGAGAAAAAGCGTTTGGTGACGAAAGAGAGAAAGAGAGGAGAGAGTCGTGGGACCGAGTGGGGTGGGTTAGACGCGACGCGGAATTGGATTGGTTTTTTACTAATTAAAATTTCAAACTTGACACCTGAATGTGCCGTCTTTAATGAGAAGCCGTCTGGCCGTGGGTTTCTCTCATTATTCTCGCGGGTGCCGGTTACACACTGCCGCCCCGCGAGAAAAGGGGATCGAGGGAAAAGTGGTGTTCGGAAGACAAAGGGGACGGAAAAGAGAGACCGAGACGGAGGAGACGGTGCGTGTATGTGTGTGTTTGTGTATGTTGGGCCAAGCAAAGTAATTTTATGCGCGTGCCCCTCTCCATCCGCGAGGAAATTTACTTGTTGACAGTTCTCGCATGAACAAGTGGAGAAACACGCGAAAGCTTACTTACTCCCTTGTGCCACGTGGACGTTCGTCTTTGTACCGTCCCGTTCGAGGCTGAAGCTTCTGAATGTGTGCCTGTGTCGATTTAACATTGATGAAAATCGAATTGGGTTGAAGCGAAGGTTCGATTGGATTTTCATAGAGATATATACAGGGTTGAATATTAAATGTTTGTTATTGCGTTTTACTAGCGATGTTTGCGAAATTATACACGCTGATTTTACGGCAATTTTGCTAGATTGTGTACCAACCTAAGGCATTTGCCGTTGCTTTGTTGGTGCTAATTTTAGTATAAATTGCATTTAACTTCGCGAAACAACCGCTAGGAAAGTCTAGAGATTATGTTTTTGCATGTTATTTGACAGAATTTTCCAAAAAAATTATATGAAAATCTTACCTTCCGTTAATGGTCGAATTATCATATTATTTCACACGCACTATTCAGATCAGTTTGCGTGAAAGACACAGATACACACGCGAAAGCACTGTAATATAATGTAAATACAAACACCAAGAATATAGAAAAACAATTACGAAAACAAGCCTGTCTGACACACACACACACACACACACACAAGTAAAACTGAAAAATGTCCGAATATTCAGATACCATAACCACTAGGTATGTAAAACCGATCGCTTCACGATGTGAAGCACGCGGATGTTCGTACGAGACTGACTATTTGCTTCGGTCTATAGACCATTACTACCTGCAGTTGACCTTCTCCAATAGGAATGGAACTGTCAATTATAGTAAAAGGGATTGCTTTTGAAAGTTTATGGCTGTCGATCTTCCATGAACCCAGGGAACAAACATATCTAGATATACTATTGCCGAAAAATAAAAAGTTTCCGATGTACAGTGTGTTAATTTTAAATCGAACATCTAAATTATTTCCGTTACTAGTGAAGGTTAGAATAAATGACGGAATAGAATGTAAATGGTTTCAAGGGATGCATTTGGTGGTCATGAAAATAAGACCTGTTAAGTTCATTTTGACAGTCTCTTCAACGTCATTGTATTTTTTAGACGAGTTCAATGATCTATGCAATGACATTGAAGTGACCTTCAAGAGGTAAAAATGAGTTTCATTTCGAATAAAGTAAAAGTAATAAAACGAGAATTAAAATGCTTCGTCTTTAAGGTCACTCTAAGGTTGTTTTCCTTAAACCTTATTCCTCAATCGTGCAACAATCTTCATTAAAAACATGCCCTTCGTTAATTACTATAGAAAACGTTAAGGAAAGTCATTTTTAAAAAATTATTACGGTCAAGTTGTTATAATTTTGTCTATTACTGTATACCCAGCAATTAACCCTCCATGCCACCTCCACCCCCTGGGATCTTTTATGACACAATCGAAATGCCGCGCTCAAATGCCTCCAAAACGAAGGGATTGTTGTTAAAATACCTTTTAACATTCAACTTTAAAACCTAATGGACCATGTACTAAAGACCCTGGAAAGTATCCACGAATTTTTCCAGATTTTCTGTAATCCGATAAGATAAAAAAAAATAAGTCTCGACATAAAAGACCCAGTAGGGTGACGGAAGCACTAAAAATAAAGGGGTTCACGGAGGGTTAAATACAATAAATTTAATACCGTTGGGATAAAGTTGTTCCGTGAAAAAGGAACATATTTACCATTATTTTCTTTTTTCTCTGAGGTTTTCGAATCTGAAATATTCACGTGAATATGCAATGTACTCGTGAATCTATCTCACGCGCCACACGTAGACATTCAGCGCCGCGTTTCTATGGAAAATAAGAGCAACGTGACAAGGCCGGTCGAAGAAGAGGGTTAAGACGCTGCAACGTGGAAATCAAGAGCGAAGGGGGGGGGGAGAAACACGGAGTCGAGGGAAGTGTGTACACACGAAGCGACTTGGGTTTGGCCCCGAGACGCGATACATATCAGCCGACACTACGGCGTTACTCAATTTGCAGGTCGGTCTTGTTGATTGTGCACGTAATGGCATTACTACGGGCGCCACCTTCGTCCCTGGAATCCGTTTTCCTCGTTGCTGTTACATCGGAACAATGTATTTACTCGCCCGACACCGTCAGGATTTCAGCGGGAGATGAACAGGATCCACGGGAAACCGGCGAACGCCGCGTGAAAACCTTTTGTCACTGCTCGTGAATGTCAAATTTTGCTGTCGTGGCTTTTTGATTTTGCAGAACGGAATTCTGTTCTGCGACAAAAGTCTTCTTTCATTCTTGGAAAGGAATTTTATTCACGAGATTATATGGTCCGATCTAAATGTTTGAGGATTTTGTGTATAAATCGTTTAGTATTAATCTGAACAATAATTCCACCGTATTACCATTAAGGTACTCACTTTTAAACAGAACACCAATATTACCAGAAACCATCCTTTTGGATGTCCATTTTTGAAATTAAGCTGAAATTATAAGACAAAGCCAATTTTCAAATTTTCTGCTTAACACGTTCGCTACTAGGCGTCACGTATATGCGACGCTCCAATTTCTCAGTTAGCATACTTTAATCGACAAAAGCAGAATGTGTTTTGCAATATTTACCTATATTTCGTGTTGTTCATTATCTCTGTTTTGTGTATTTTTTATTTAATTAAGAAGGTACGAACATTCCACTGTAGAGAATGGTGGAGATTTATACAGTGATTTCTGACAAACGTTTCTGAAATCATAGCGAACGTGTTAAAATGTACGCTTAAATGTTAGCTATCAAATAACCACATGCTTTCAATATTTGAACTAAAGTTAGTACCGTTTCAAACCGCCTGAAGACAATTATCGTCAAAAACCTGGCGTACCTACATTTAGGCTTCCAATATTTATTTCCATTATTACAATAATAGTAACCACATTTATAAAATGTTCAAAGTTCCAAGTTTACATTTTCAATGTTTCTTCCTGCAATTTAATGGTGCCAGTTATCGGTGACCAACGTGTTGAGTAAGAAATTTATTACAGGAGAAGCATTTTAATAATTCAATTTACGAGAACATAATAAATGAACATGCCAGAACTGATGGTCACTTGTACATGAAGCAATCTAGCCGGTTTTGATTGTCGGACGATCATGTAGTAAACGTAATTCAACGCTTGCTCAGTGAATTAACTTGAATGAGGGGGAGCGGCGCTATGTATGAAACACGGTGAATGGCGGGGAGAGACGGAACGTACGTACGCGTGGACTAGACATGCGCCGCACGTACTAGTGTAATACTACGAGCACGTGCGCGTGTTAATGAACAAATGGGACTGCAACTGAAAGCATATATGTATATAGTGCGCGATAATTATTGCTGGCAAAAAATTATACGTTATCTACAGTATAGCCTCCTGGTATTCGGACAGCCATTATCCCAATACTCTGACTTTCCAAAGTTTTTTTCGCAATTTATACAGGGTGAACCACGAATCGTGATCAGTAGAGATTACTCTGTTATTAGCAGTCCGATCGAAAATGTTTTTATCAGGTTTCAAGAGAGCTTTAACGTGATTATAGCAAATTTTTTGTCAACACTTTTTTTTTCATGATTTTTCAAGGTCACCTTGAATTTTCTTTAAATATTTAATTAAAAAAAAAGTAACACATGTTATGTTCTGATACCGGATTCGTCTTGAAATCCTCTAACAGATAGGCGTAAAAAAATTATAGGTGTATTTGCAAAAAATTGAAGGTGACCTTGAAAAATCATGAAAAAAAGAATTGACAAAAAATTTGTTATAATCACGTTGAAGCTCTCTTGAAATCATGTTATGCCTGATAAAAACATTGTCGATCGGACTGATAATACTAAATTTCTGAGCTTACATCATTCTCCTTACGCTCCTAAATGTTAGAATAAAATATTTTTCGAAACCCATTTTAACATTGATTGTTTGAAAAAGTAACTAAGAAATCTGTTTACATGGCATCAACGAAGAATATAACTTCAGAATTCTTTCAGACAGAAATATAAAAGTAGTATTAACTTGGGTCCCAATTGACCCGGAGTTCGCGAGACTGCGAGTATATCACAAATCCGTTGTCTGACGGTTGATACTGTGGATAACAAGCAATTACCCACTTTTCATTGATATTTTTATGAACGCAACGTCGTTAACTTTAAATCTAGCGTAGCAAACAAACGGAAAGTACCGCGATGAAACAAAGGAAAAGGACAGAATGTACGACAGGGTGAACGCCTAGTACCGAGCACAGTCGAACAACCGTTTCACCCTATTTTTCTCGAAGAAACGAGTGCGCCTGAAGGTCCATCCGTTACACGACGGGACGTTTAAACCGGTTAATTTTTACAGCCGCGATTTTTGCTTCGTTCCCTCGTGTTCCGTTCGTCTCATTGGGCCCTCGGCCGCCGCTTTAATGCGAATTTATTCTTCAGAGTTAATTACGCGACACTAATTTTTGCTCAACTTCGTTCCCTCGTACAAGCCCAAGGCCCCTGGTCATCCAACTTCTGGTGGTCCTCCCTTCCAGCCCCCTCTAAACTTTTCTCAGAGACTCGTCTTAAACTTCTTTTCCATTTCTCCTCTCCGCGACCGGGTTCTCTAGCCAGAAGAAAGACTCTTTGCTGGCACTTCCGGCGAAATTTCAAGAATTTTCAAGATTCGCCAAAGATTTACTGAATTGGCCAATTAATGGACCGGCCTCGACATTCTTTTTTCGTCCGTTCACCTTTCGGATGTAACGAGGAGGGGGCGGTTCCTTTGGAGGTCTCGTTTCGCCTAGTTTTCCGCTGGATTAATCCGCGCGGTAGGAATTATAAAAGTATTGCTTTGCCAAAGTTTTTTCCCGCGGAATATCGGACCTTGTTGCGGTGATATCCGAGGAACTAATCGAACCGTTAAAGATGTACATATTTATCGATTATCGTGAATCGAAGCTTCTGATCTCGTTTCGCCGTGAATAACCGAGCCTGGATCCATTGAGATACTTTTGAACCAGAAGTGTCATTTTCAATCGAACTGCCGTTTTTAGTAAGTACAAAGTAGGTACTTGTTTTTCTCGGCTGAGTTAGCTAGAAACTCGACGAAGGCTCCGAACTTCCCAAGTAACGCGGTAATCGGTATCGTTACCAGCCGCGTCATTTGACGTCAATTAGTGTCATGTCGTACGATGTATAGAAATTGTTTGGAGAGAGGGTTTTGGATATTCGGTGTATAGTAGAATGCCTCGGGGAGACATAAATTGATGAAAGGTTTCGTATGTTCCATCGGTGGTTTCGACGAAGTGAACACATGTTCGGATGGTGGCTTGGAATCGTTGGACAAATTGACGGAAAGGCAAGAGGCATTAAAATTTATTTGAATAGAAAAACAGATGAGAAGAATAATATGATGACGCGTCTCCTTACCACCACTATACATTTTCCTCTTCGTAACGAAGCAACCATCCTTACAATTCGTCGACAAAATGCAACAGACGAGGTGTGCTTGTACGAATTATCAAAGTACCAACTATCGAGGTTCTACCGTACTAAAATATTTTCGGTCCCAATAATACAAAACCTCCCAAAATTACATAAAACTACAATCTCTTAAAACTCACCTAGAATTATAAAAACAACGAGTACACAGATCCTGTGGAACACCATAACATAGCCATCGATCCAAAATGCGAATCAAATTCCCTCGAATCGAACAGCACAGAGTCGCACAATTCGCTCCCAGGAAATCCATGGTAACTCGATCGACAAACAGGGCCCAGGAACTACGTCTTTTCGGTTCTTCTGTTCTCAAGCCGCCCGGTAGGTATCTTCCCTGCCCCATAAAGAAATTTCCATCGTTCGCGAGCGTTGCACGTGCAGCAACAGTGGGGACCAGAGAGTCCGCGGGCATTGTGTGTACGCTGGTTTTATCGATTCGTTGAAACTCGCCCCGGAGCCACACCGACGAATATCGTACATTTTCAAGGTCTGAAATACTTTCCCCAGAGAGCGTGGGAGGGTTGAAGTGGGTGGGAGAAGGTAGGGAAGAGTGTTCATGCGCACGTACTCACACGGGGCAACGCGTGCATCTTTTAGAAAGCCCCCCTCCGGCCCCACGAAAACGTTTCAGGCTACACCAACTGGGCCGTTTTCATGTCTAGAGACGCGATAGCGCGACGAGGAGAACCGTGGCCGGATAAGGGCGGAGTGAAAAAAGATGAAAACACGTGGTGAGCCAGGAAAGAACATCCTATCTCCTTCGTACGCTCCTTGGAGGGGGAGGGGATTGAGAGACAGGGGCGAACAGGGGTTGAAGAGGGTCGAAAGGGGTTGCAGGTGGGAGCGATGATACGTGCGTAGAATAGCCTCGGTGTTTTGAGCTCCTTCGAGATTTAGTTTGCGAAGTAAAGGCTACCCTTTTCACGTTTTTTTTCTCTATCTCTCCTTGCCCTCAATCCCCTTTCCCTATTTCTTTCTTCAATTGCTTTGGTTTCATGTTGCTTATTTTCTTGTGGCAGTGTTGTTGTTGATACGTTACATGGATCGATCTCTCGTAATGCATATGGGATCGTTGTCCTATTTAGGGTGACGTCTTTTTTACGACGGGTTTTTCAAAAATTTATGGATGAATGGAATCAAGTTTTGCTCTCGTAATCAGAGATTTCGAAATCGGATAGAAATTTTATGGAGTTCTATTAATCTACCTAAAATTTTTGTTTTAAAGTAGATACTATATTTCTTTCTTTGTAATATTAGCCAATTTGTGGTATCCTTTACAATGTTTTATGAGGAATCATCTCAATTTTTCGTGTAATATATAGTAACTTCTTAGTAAATAGTGACAAGCTATTGTTGAAATGGGCAACATGGAAAGTAATATAATATAGACACTTGGTTAGGTAGGTACCCTTATAGCAAATCAGTGGACACATTCGTGTTAACGTACAGATTACTTATATACTTATTATATTTAAAAAAATTTTTAAATATCATTAGGTTTTATTAAAGTCTATATTTTCAAGTGTTTTGCACGATAAAATTTCTTACAAATGCATAAACATCCACAATGTACGTACAAGGTATAAAATCGGACAGAATTTTCGCAACTATTGGACCAATTTACTATTCACAGTCAACTTTTGCCCAATATCACTGTGTGAAATTGAATATCGTAATTTTTTTAAAACCTTCAGCAAACTTTCTGAAAACCTCCAAAATATTTTTTCCCTTTGTTTTCGCACTTTCCCGTGATTTTCTCAGAACGCAGCAACACTCTTAATATATTACCCAGGCGGCATGAGTTATCGTGGTATTTAATCATCCCCCAATAAGCTCGGATCGTGCACCCTACGCAGTCTCCGCATTCTTTTCGTTTCGCTGCTAATGCCTTTTTTTTTTGCCTTTTCCTCGTCAAGGGCTCCGGGGCTTCACTCGAAGCACATTTTCGGCTGGTTCGTTTTTTTAAGGAGCCGTGTCCAAGGTATGGGCGCTTAACGATCCTTCACCGCGTTTTTCCTGGCAAATAATTAAGAACGATCGAGAAAGGCTCGTTGCACGAAACACGACGCCGAATTCGTGAAAAGTTCGCGTAGGCGTTCAGTCAAGAGGAATATTTTTCGCTCGACGGTGCTTTCTGAGGGGAGAAGCTTCAATCATTCGCCATGCATAACGCGGATTTCAACGTGAATGAAATAACGATCTAAAAACAAGTAGTACGAACAACATTCTTTAACGCTGGAGCTATTGAAAATGAACGTGTTTCTATTCCTATCGTGTAAATAAATAGAACAGCTTGTTGAAAATATGCAAATCGATAAATTGACGAACTTCTTCACTTATATGTATATTGCAATCAAAGTTCTGAATAATCTTAGATAATACATTGCTATGTCATATTGATGATTAATGTAATTATATTATTGTAATTTTCTGTTATTGACAATTTTTTACTTCTTTGGTAGTCTTGGTGTTTATATTTGAAAACTAATTCATTTAAAACACTTCGATTATTTACTTGGTTTACGGTATTATGATAAAATCAAGCAAGTGGCAGAGAAAACCGTAAATTAAAACATGATATTCCACAAATTCATCTTTTGAAACGATAGATAGGGTAAATATATTTACTATGAATTGCAGAATAAAGTCTTTTTACATAAATTGTGTAAAATAAATGCTTAGTTATGTCCCAATGAAAAAGAACTAATAATAATAAACATGAAAATACATAAATTTATATAAAATGTATGCTTTTCATATTTATTAATACTAATAATTTAAAAGGTATGTCTCGAGGACCTGTCTGAAAAATTCGAACATTTCTTTAAAAGCATTTTGGTCTGAAAGAAATAATTGAACCGAAAACTATTACAAATCATTAAAAATTCATAAACCCACTCTAGGTTATTAAATATACAAGTAAGCTTTATTATCGAGGCAATAAATAAATCGTAACCATGAAGTGGATATTTTTTATAACAAGCTTTTGTATCGAGAGAACAAAGTCTTTAAAAATTTATTTGGTATACGTGCATTTCAACATTATTATGCTACATGTCTACATAACAATTGCTCTTGAGACTACATAACTCAAACGTGTGTGTATCCATTCGCGACTAGATTCATCCGAGTTTTACTCTCGAGAATAGAAGCGACATCTATTGCACCGTAAGCTGTCAGAGTGTTGTTCTTAGGCGTGTGTCCACTAGGGAGTCATTCTGTAAAGTATAAAACTCTCAAATCGACAGGTACCAGTGGTGTTTGCAGGAAGTAGAAACAGTCTGTAATAGTCAGGCACATTAGCCAAATTCTTCACATATTTGACCGAATATTTAAATTTGTTTTTTTTCGAAAAGGAAGCCTCAAAATGAAAGCTTCATTCTGTATATCTACATCAAATTATCATATTATCATATGTTTTGTTTTTACATTATTATGATTATCTTTGTGATGCTAGATCACAGATGATGAATTTTAGGTAAATTTGTAGCACTTAGCATAGGCATGCAATTAAAGTTTATCATTTTAACTTTTATATATTGTAGCTCTAAGAACATACAGGTATTAGCTTTTCGAAAAATACAAGGTTTAATTTTAAGAGATACGTACAAAATAAATCTTTACAATAAACTGTGTTAAAACTTCCTGGTTCTTGATTTCAACAGAACCCATAAAATTTCGCGTTAAAGCAATGTTCATTTACACGTATACACAAAATTTATTTAAAATTCTACATTAAGTTTAAATAAGACATTTACTGAGACTGACATTTTAATAAGAATTCAAAATATCACAAAAGTTTAAATAAGACATTTGTGATATTTTGAATTCTACATTTTTTCCTTTGGTCGTCCATTTTTTGTTTCTTCTTGCTACGAAGACATTATTGTTATTAAAATTCTATTCACTACAAATAATAATATTCTAAATACTTA
The DNA here is from genome assembly GCF_001272555.1 of Dufourea novaeangliae. Lineage (NCBI taxonomy): Eukaryota > Metazoa > Arthropoda > Insecta > Hymenoptera > Halictidae > Dufourea > Dufourea novaeangliae. Next base: position 3,763,097 of record NW_015373988.1, on the reverse strand, counting down.
ATAATTGTAACAAAGAATAATAATAATACGAACGGTTATCTATTTTTTAAATGAACCCGATATAATTTACTATAAATGCACAGCCGAGTCTTCAGGGGTTCGGGTTTTCCGTTCCCAGGACACTTTTACCGTCAAATGATCAGGACCGGGAATCTCGTTTCGTAGAATCTAACAACGCAAATTGAAGGGTCATTTTCGAAAAGCCCGGACTCATCGAAAAGTCGGGGAACAAAGACAAGGGAGCCTTCTGAAGGGAGGAAAGTGGATTTTGCGGGTACGCCGCTTCATGACGCGGGGATTTCTGGGGAAATCGTCGCGCGCCAATTGTCGTCTTGGGAGTTCGAGTCGAGTAAACACAATCTTAAGATACACGTTCGAGGTCCGTGGTGGACTAGTCACGAGCGCTTCGAATACTTTCGAAAATCGAAAACCACCGTGTGTAGTGTTCTATTTGGGGATTGTTTCGGTCTGTATCAAGATAAAGTATGTGATTGTACAATATACTTAAGAAACGTTATTGGTAGATTGCGGATCTTTGTTTAAATTTAGATTTTTATGGGTTCCACTCAACTGAAATTATGACAGAAACTTGTTTCCTTTATTGGAGGTTTCGTTAGGTTCAAAGAAAAATTTATACTAATCTTTACGGGCATTATATTGTATTTTGCATAATGTGATAAATGCATAAAAACCGTAATCTAGTTGTTAAGGTTGGTGAAAAATAAATGAAAACGTTGAGGCCACTGTAATTTTATACCAATTGCAAAATACGTAGAATTTTTTTGATTGAACTTACATGGTGGCGAAGATTAGAGATTGCAAAATTGAATATGTCGCAGTGAGTGGTGTATTTTTGAGACATGAATGGTTTTATTTATTTCTCGTCAACTTAATACACTTCTCCTTGATCTGCGATAAATACACTCACAAGAAAAGCATTTAAGGAATTATCGTAACAGGAAAATTGAAGACAAGTTAGGAACAGGCTTTATTGACAAAACGTATGCAGTATATTGAGCGAAAAATAATAGCGAAACTTTGTCTGCGTAAAAAATTGTTTTATACACAAGTGGCGGTGGAATCGTATTTTTCCATTAAAGGGAACGCGTAAAACAATCTCCCAGACCACCTGTCATAATCATTTATATTCGAAATGTTCAAACTGAAAACATTTTTCCATTCAGCTTTGGAATATGCAAGTGATGGGGTAGATATTTAAAAAAAAAAGAATGTCCAAACGAGATACAATGCTTTCGACGTATACATTTTACAATTCCTGTCAATAGGGACGAATGCTAAAATTTGATAAAAAACTGTACAAAAAACTTAACAAAAATCTTTTTAATATTTAGAATCAAACATTTTCATACAGACGAAAAAACCAATCTAGCAAACTAATAACGGATCACTATTTATTCGAATAACACATATTTATTTTATTTTTACACACTTATATTTATATTACCTACAATCGGTCTATTATTCACTAGCCCAGTTTCCAGTAACAAATCTATCAACTTCGGCACCGTGTCTCTTGTACACATGACGTGAATGATAGTACGATCCAGCATGGAACGTCTGAAATTAGGCGATGATCGAAGGGTAAGAAAAAGACCACGTACGTGGACGTTGTCTGTCGCCCGCGTTTTATTCCAAATTCTTCCCGGGAATACAGATGTTTCGGTGGAATCACATTTGTCGATTGTAAATCCAGTGTTCCGCTGATTTTGCAATTCCTACCCGTTCCTCGGATGGGTATTCTCGTTCAGCCGGTCGGGTGGGTCCCATAGGGTCACCCAGCGCCGTGGCGCGTCTAGCCTCTCTCTTTCCCGCCCGCCAATCGACAGATGGAGAGGATCCTTCGCAAAAGTTTACGCACCGTCGGAATAGACGGCTGAATTTCCCCAGCGAATTGCCGCGGATGTACGTATACGTTACCGGGCCGATCCCCGAGAGGCGGTGTGGAAATGTCAGAGTCAGTGATTCAAGTGGAATCAAATCTGGTTCCCGGGCGAAGAATAACGGAAATGTTGCGCGCTCGCTATGAACGGGCTAGAATCACTCCGTGGGCGGCGAAGGTGCGGGGATAACTACCGAAAATGAGAGACAAGTCACAAGGGAGCTTTGGTAACCGGAGAATTTCGATTTTTCTTTTTTAAAGTTTGCTGGATTGGTAGGGAACCTTAACACTGCTGGGGTCTTCAGAAATGAAGATTATATTTAGGTATTGTATCTTTAAACATTTGTTTTTGTATCCAACGTATTTAAATTTCATGTTTGCTTTTTCGTGTATTTTCTGTTTCTTACGAACAAATCACGTAAACGTTTTAAATAATTTTAGTAGCAAGAAAGAAAGATTGTTTGATACTTCTATCGATGTCCCCTACAAACTTGCAAAGTTTGAAAAACATCGGAATTTTCACGTTACCAAAGTTCCCTTGAGAGGCAAAATACTACGAACAAATTCAAGCAGTTGTGGAAACTTTAATCGACGAAATTTATTCTCGCCGTATGTAATCTACGATAAAATTTATTTAAATAAAGACCAGTCGAAAGCAACCGCAAGAAAATATTTTACGTATTTCTGAAAATATTTTCCAGAATGAAATTACACGAAAGAGGTCGTGTTGCTTACGTATTCGGAATAAAATGAGTCATGTTCCTCGCTTTACCATTCCGTCTGGTAACGTTCGGAGAACGCTGGTGAAGAAGTGGAAACTATGTCATCGATACTTTCCAACGAGATCTATCTAGGGAAGTGGAAGCAGTCGTTTCATCATCGGGGGCGAAGTTCCCTAGTGCTACGCGGATAACAGAGAAGAACAGAAAAAAAAGGCATTCGATATTTGATGTACCTAAGGTGCCGTGAAACACTTTCAAGAGAAATTACTACGAAACGAAGTTGCTTGCATGAAACGTTCTGTAAAACGAATAAAGTTGCTCTTAAAGTAATTACTTCGTCCGTTTTACACGCGCTTAATGTTCGTAGGTGTGCTTAGCGTGGAAAAGTTTCCAGTGTATGTGTGTGTGTATGGCAATTTCCGTAATTGCGTTTAATCATGCGTAACGACGTACATCGTGTACAAATATTATACAATTACGGGGTCCGCATATTTTCAGTGTTTACGATGCTTCTTGGAACGATTTCGCCCGATGAGATATGCCTCGCGTAATTATTTAAAGACCGTCTGAGGTGGAAGTTCAGTTCCTTAACGAGTTACGGGTTAGATAAAGCCATTTCCACGGAGACTTTGAGAAGCAATCGATTTTTTCAAATATAATTAACAGTTTTTCTTATGAAAACGTGAGTACAGTAGAGTTTGTTAAAAATACGTACTTGTCAATACTCGTATGGTTTCTATATCGATAAAAACATGTTTTTGTACGCGTTCGGAAATCGACTGCCTTGTCCATCAGTTAAGGCGCTCTTTTACGTAACCTTTGTTGCTTAGTAAAAAAAAACATTTCGACTTTACAGTTTTAATACCTCACAATTTAAAAAAAAAACCGAACATTGATGAATTTTATCCTGTATTTTTTATTTATTTCCGAATAAGGAATCACTTGTCTACTTCTATAACAATCTGAGCCATACCATATAAATACATAGAATACTTTAAGGAATACAGTAAATCCTCGAAGTGTGTTTGAAGGCTCCTCGGCACTGAACATTAAATATTTCATGAACTAATGGTCATATGCGGCTGAAACAAATATCATTGGCATCACAAACTTCATTAAAAAGTCAGCGTTAGATTTTGTAACCTCTCCTTATCAGTGCCGAGGAGCCGTCGAACACTCATCGAGGATTTACTAGTGTATATACCGATAAACTGACGATAGATTCATTGTCAGAATGTTTGGTACAAAGTGTAACTGTTTTATGTATGTTATATCATAAGAAATAATTATTGTGAAAAGTTTATAGGGTATAAAGTGAAATGTTATAAAAATAGAATTTTATGTTAAAGGGATAAAATGAGATGGAAATTGACAGTTTATACAGTTTTGTTTATGAAGGGTTAGAACGTGTAGTATTTGAAGTTACACGTCAAAGCATAAAAAAGAGCAAAGAAGTGTACAAGTACGTTGCCTTGTAATAAAAATTGGTTTACGAACTAAATAATTAAATGTTTCTCAGATAGGTAATATCCGGGCGAATATCCTCTAAGTGTTTTTGCTGTTTTAATGCCTTTTACAAGCCTTAACAGCCTGCGGCCATCATTCAAGAACATCCGGTGTAATTAAATCCTGTATGTATAGGGTGTTTCAGAGTTTCTAAATTTTAACAGGAAAACAGAACATGTGATGAACTATAACTTCTTCCAAAAATTTTTTTTACGATTCACTTGTCTTTCTTTAGTACTGCAGAATATACAATAGAATATTACTTAGCTGGCCTTTCGATAATTCAAACAATTCCATTCTGGACACACTAGAAATAAATTTAAGATGATATCAAACAAACCATAAAAGTTGATTTAAAATTATCATATCAATAAAAAAGACAAAAATCTGTAGAAAAATATTAATTTTTCACTTCGTATAATTGAGATTCTACTCCACTAAACATAAGGAAAGAAAAGAAAATTTATTAATTCTGTATGAAAATACGACGTTCATTTGAATACGAAATAATTGTAATTTTATAAATAACTGTATGCGTGCCTTGAGTACAATTACAGACGGATAAAAGCTACGATAAACATCAAGTCCGCCAGGAATAGCGATTGCATTTAAAAAGCTTTAGTTATCGTTTTTCTTTCGCTTCCTGTTTTCCCTGTTCGATGGACGCTCCATTTCGACTCGAGGATTCTCCAAGAGGAATCTTTCCCGTTAATGGAACGCTCGCATTCTTTTTGCGAATCGTCTCGACACTGAACGTTTAAAAACAGCGCGTGAAATCGTCTTCGGTCTGTTTCGCCGTGCTGTCTGAAATGGGACGCTTGGCGGCTGATCTTCTTGAATCGTTCATCTGGTAATAGATGATGCTTCATCTCTTTTGGAAGCACAAAATACCTCGATATTAAGAGCTTTCTTGTTTCAATGTACCGAGGGAAGTAAATATTATATTGAAGGTGAATTAAAATTAATTAAGATGACATCTGTGAACTTTGTTTTTTGAAAATATAAATCTGCACTCAAAATTCAACTTCACAGAACTTTATTAACGCTATTGGTAGTAACTACTCTGAAATAAATAAATCAATGAACAAACAAACTATAGCGGAAATTGTTTACTAGAAGTGACTTTCAAAAATTAATTTTCAACAATGGAGATTTTAAAATTTAATATAATATTAACTCTCCGTAGGCAAACATATTTACCCAGTCGCCTTTCATGTCGTAATTCATTTCTTTTTTACTTTTCTAGAATTTCCAGAAATGTGCAAGAATTTTGTATTACTTATCATTATACTGCGGATTTTATGCATTTATAGCCATCATTTTACTTATTATAGTCTGTACTACACTAAATCGTTGAGTAAATCAAATCTTTAAATCTTGTTTCAATAAAAAAATTAAAAGAACGGTTCCGGAAAAATGGAATTTCGCTTGGGTCGTCAACGACCCACATTGCCTACGTAGGAATAAACATCGTTAAAAAAAATCCGTTATTTGTCATACGCCAACATAATCCAATAGTACCGATAATATAATAATATATCAATAATAGTAACAGAATCTTTCTAAAGAAAATAAGGCAATTTGGCGGTCTCCAAAACTCCCACATACCTATTTTCGCGATGTGACAATTACTATACGATAATATTTACTTTAATAACGATAACACACGTGACAAAAAAAAAATATGAAAATTTCTAGGGATACTCGCAGCACAAAATGAACGTCGAACTTCAACCCCTGGTTATTTTCGACTGGCAGAATGTCGAGCACTCACACGCACAGACGAGCTTCAAGGCGTGTTCGCAATTTCCCGCGTCACCGTTAAGTTGACCGCCGTTCGGCTGCAACTGTATTTAAATGGACGAATATTTCGACTTAATTAGTGGCCCCCGGTGAATATTCGGCCAGGTTCGGTGTAACGTTTGGCGGAGCACCGCACGCATTTACATCGACCCCGCGGTACGCATCTCGAAATATGCAAAACAGATTATGTAGGCGACTCGGTTGCGGTTAGGACGGGGACAGAGGCCGCGCGTACGTACGTGCTTACGACGAAGTCGTTAGATTATTCATTAAAGCAGCCATCTATATTATACAGGGTGTCCCAAAAATGTCCTCCGACCCGGAAATGTGACACTCGGGGGGTGAATTGGAACAACTTTTTCCTTAGCAAAAATTTAAACTGAGGCTTCGTTTACGAGATATTAACGAAAAACCCCGACCAATCAGAGCGCGAGTCTGCCAGCCGAGTTCCCGCGGTAACGTTGGCTACGCGCTGCGATTGGTGGAACACGAAAATATGAAAAGTGACGAAAAAACCTATATGCCCTTTAAAGAAAATTTTTAAGGGTGGAAAATACTTTGGTATGCTTATTCTTGGAATAAATTGGTTTCATGAATATCTCAGAAAGTCGATTTATTTTATGTTCGTCCAGGTATATTCGTAAAGTGGATCACTGTGCGACAGTTGCAATTCCCCGCGACTTCAATTTCCGTTGGAATAACCGACATGTCATGACTTTTCTTTTTGTCAATTGTCTCGGGTTAAATACTAATAAATATGAAGCACAATCTATTGTGTAGTGAATCATTCCTCCTGGATTGCTGTTATATCACCACTTAAAACCTCATTTTACCATTTCTCTATGCAACTATAAAAAATGACCCTATAAAAAATTAAATAGTGATGACTGTGTTAGATATTACATAACGGAAATTTAACCGAGAAAATAAAAGTAGTTCATAAAGGTAGTTCCTTATTCTGATAAAAAAATAATACGAGAATTAGATGCTACAGATTTAAAAAGACTTTAAAACCGTTCTATTTACAATGAATAACGTATAAATAATAATCATGTATTATGGAATAATCAAATATAGTATAAAAATAGAAGTATGTAATTCAAAGAAGGTATGAAAATAAAGAATTATCGTGTTATTTTCAAATCCATCGGAGTAATGATATATCAGTCGTCGCAAATATTGTCTTTATTCCGCGTAACACACTCTGTCCTCAAATTGTGTACACAGCATCATTTTAATAATTCACTCGGGGAAAAGGAGAGTCCTGGTCGCTGTCTCGTATTACCAAGTGCTGACTGTAACTTTATGTCCGGAAACTTGTCCGCCCCTATTTGCATAACCACCTCTGAAATTGCAGAATAATGCAGCGAGACGATCACATGGGCAACGTTGTACATTAATCATAGCAATTGTTTCTTAATCTGCCGAGTTCTGTGTTAGACCAGCTAATCCGAACTGTTTTTAATCCTCTTTGATATGCTTACCCTATCTCTTCTCTATCCAACACAATTCAAGACTTCTTAGAAACGAATAAAAACTATCACATTTAATTATAATATAGTTTCTGAAATTTTTCTTTTTAAATCTATTAGATAAGTTATACTGATACGGAAAATATGGCGTTGTATACTGACTAACTACATTGCATATATTAATCATCTATTAAATTCTACTGTTCTACTGTGAATATTGAGTAATTGTTAGTTGGCGATTGGATTGAACATTGTATTTCGAAATTACAAAAATAAGAGAAAAATGGATAGAATTCTGTGGTCCGTGGAAGAGTGATGTTTGAAGTTTGTATAGAATTTAACTATTCTATTGTTGAAGTATTACCAAGTATTTGTGAATATTGAAATATTCAAAAATACCATGATTAATAGGGAGGATTCGATGGTCGATAAATTTATCTGAACGAGAGCTCTAATATTCCGAAGAGTTTCCCTGTTATGGCTGCCTCGACGAGGTATAGGGGAGATGATTAATGCTACCTTGACGCAGTTCACACGAGCTGATTAAAGCTGTCTCGGTCAGGTGCCGAGATGGTTAAACCTGTCTCTATAGGGTCAAATGAGCCGATCGAACCTGCCTCTGTAAGGTGTATAGAAGTCGGTTGAGGCTGTTTTGAAACGGTGTCAAAGAGCAGGTTAATCCTGACTCGATAGATTTCCAAGAGGTTGATCAATTCCTTGGGGAACTGGACAAGGTTAATTCAACTTGCTCCCAAACAGGTGATAAAATTCTGGTAACAGTTTCTATTTCATTTAATACCCGATAGAAACCTTAAAATAACAAGATTTCTGTTCAATTTAACTTCTGTACCATAAAAAATTATATTTGCATAAACACCCGCAGGTTAATAATCATCAATTACAAAAGTTTTATAATTTCCATAATTCCACAAAATATTAAAGTTTGTACCTATACATAAATTTCAATATTTTCCATTTTTAGATATTTATCAAATATGTCTGCGTGTCAAATGAATTACTTTTCTTCTATAAATTGCAAGGAAGAATACGTAAACGTCGACTCGTTAAATGTGTATACACTACCACAATACAAAAGGGTACGGGTCTCTCGGTGAAATTCTCTCGCCACTGTGTTTAATTATTCACTGAACGCGATTAAGTTTTTCTCAGCTTCTAGCCGCGACGGGGATCCAGCAAATTGTTGCATTATCGAGTTACTGTCATACTCCATGAGAAGTGTCGCTCGTTTTTGCGTCACGAGTTTTCCACACGTTCCGAGCGACCTGCGGTCAACCGAACGTTCAAAATTACTCGTTCAACGTTTCACCGTAATTCCTTGAAACGCCCGGAACTTTTTAGTTAATTGCATACACAGATTGCCTCGTAATTAATACAGTAGTGATACATATAAAAAGATGATTCTTCGAGAAAATACAAATTGTTAATGTAAAACAACAGTTTCTTTCTGGAGAAACACTATATTTTTCTTCTACTCGACTTGTTACTTGAAAAAATAAATTTTCTTTTATACTTGACAGAATATTTGAAAATTACGGGATATTGTTTAGAATAATATAACTAAACGGAAATTTAATTTATTACACACGACTTGTCTGCTTTATAAACAATTTTTTTCGACTGCGTTTGTAAGGATTGCAATGAGAAGAAAATAATATAAGACTCGAAGAATAAACTTTTTTACAATATTTATGGTTTAATTATTGTCTTATTATTAATATTGCATGAGAATAATAGAATTTTGTTGCAAAGTGCAATTGTCACAGAACTTCGATCCTATTAAGGTATAATAATAATAAAAATTACGTCCACATTTAAGATTAAAAGAAATTTCATGAAAGATTTTCTAAATATTCCTCGATGCAAATTAAATATTCTATAAATGAACAAATACAATTATGAAGCTATACAAATTTTCTGGTTGAAAATTAGAAAGCAGTGATTAACTTGATAACTTGAATCTGTTTGTTTAATCCTCAGTGTCTGCAATTTAGAGAGTGATTTCACACCTTTAAATGACCATAGAAGCTTTTATGTTGTACAATATTTATGTATGCTACGTATAGGAGACACTTTGTGTTCGTCTTCTGGGAATTGTAGACCGCTACACCCAAGACGCTGACAAGATGATAGACAGCTAAAACCTGAGTTTTACGGTGACTGCAGCGCCATAAACTCGAGTCGTCAAACACTTTGATGTATACACTACGATCTTCGAGAATATTTAATATAGCATAAATCCCCTATGACATGAACTTTCTTTCTACTTAGATATTTTATTCGTAACGATAAATTCTTAATTATCCAGATACACAAAACAGTTATAAAATGTCCACATATGTTTATATATAATTGCTAAAGACAATCTAGACCTTTTGCAAGAACAATCTGATCCAATACAAATTACTACACTCATATTTTGTTTATTATTTAGTGAGTACAAGATTTTGATGGATTTTGCTCTAAGAGAGCAGACTAATAATAATTTAATGAAATACGTAATGATTTATAAATAAATTTAGGAATATTATTATCATTGAATTTATATTACTAAATTATATATTAATAAATTTATAGTCACGTCCATCTTTGTTCCAAACATTAAAAATATTAACAAAAATTTTATTCTTTCCACATAACTATGGCGATGTCATTGCAGCAGAATATACACTAAAATTTCTAGGCCGACCAATATACAGGGTGTCCCACAATAAGTGTAACATTCAAATTTTCAACTAAATCTATAATTATTAAAAAAGCTACCTTAAAGACTTTTATTCTACATCTACCACTCATTTTTTCCACGATGAATCGTCTATATTTCCTTCGTCTTTCGCTAATTCCGAAACACGCTCCCCAAGACGCTACGTCGTCGGATGCATTGTCCGTAAAAGTGCCGCAGTCACGACGCTAATTCTTCACGGGATCGCGCCGCGATAAAAATTATTGATCTATGCAAATAGTCTTCTTCCTTCCATTCTTCGTACCATTCAGGAAACGCCAGAGCTATCCTCCATCCCTTGTGCCGTAGTAGCTGATGCCACGTACGTAGCCCGGCGTGCTATCGATGGTATTCGGATTACGGCGGAATAATAGCCCAATAAAAATGCGTAAGAAGCCCAGCTGCTGGCTCTGCCATCCTCGTCGTCTGCGCGAATACATAGATTAAGAGGTCGCTGGGCGGTCACCGTAGCCGCGAGGAAACCGATACGGGAGAAGACAGTAAACAGGACAATAAAACCGCAGTAAAGTCGATACTTGGTAAATTGATCCCGCCTTTGGTTTTCGAGAGATGACAACAGACGGGCCAGAAACGACCCCATTACCAGTAGCCTCGACGGTCCCGTGGGACGCGACGGGGTTGTTTAAATGCAAATCGCTCCCGCCCCCCACGTCACTGGCAAAAATAACTCTAGTAATTCGGTAACGGCCCCACTACTACGCTTCCGGTAATTCCTCTGTTCCACTTCGTGGCTGAATCGCACGTGATATTTGCGTTACTTATTGCCTAATGTTCTGTTTTCTGAATGAACGGCGTAAGAAATAAAATAAGCGAATAAATACTTTGATATATTTTTTTCAAGTAGAATAGGGTAGTTTTTGGAACGAGTAATAAATTGATATGTTATTTGTAAATTCTTTTAACTGTTCGACTACCATGTCACACGAATATAGGTGACATTGCGAAAGGCTGGATTATTTAAATAGTGTTGCAATATTTTTGGGTACAATTAATATCGCAGTATAATTTAAAACAGGACCAACAGTCCCTATTAACTAAACAGATGTATTTCCGATGATTTATGACTTAACGGATGTTCTTTCGAGACACTCGAAGTGGAAAATTTGTTAGATACATAGGCAATAAAATAATAAGACTTCTGTAACGCGTCTGTTTACTGCAGGCTGTTTCCACTTACCGCAGCCCAAATACACGTGATCTAGATGAATGTTTAAACCCATTCGTTTTTTCAGAACCCGAAGCCTTAAATATAATAAAATGTTATTCTTTTTTCGACTTATTTTTGTACATAAAATATTACCAACCAGTCAGTTGTACCACATTTTTGGGAACACCCTGATAACTCTTACTGTCTAGAAATGGAACGTTTTTTTTATACATATATATAATTCAACAACGCGCTGGTCACCGTAGCAATAAACGCGTTGATAAATTTCCACAAACCTCACGCATACAGACAATGAAAAACATTTCTCCGTCCAACGGGATACGTAAAGGTTGCCACCGAATAAAAGAGTAGGTACGGGCGGATGGAATGACAAATAGTAATGAATTCGTTTCGAACGACAGCTTGTTCTGGCTGAAAGGGATGCAGGAATTGGAACGGTTTTATTACGACGATTCCACGCCCGGTCGCGGGGGTGTTACCCGGACGAAACTATGAGCCGGCACACGTTGCACCGGCTTCAAAGAATCTGGATTAACGGTTTCACGTTCCATTTCACCGAGGGGTAACACTGAATTTCTAGGGTTCCGCTTTGGACGTTGCTTCACGCTCGCAACACAGAACTTCCACTATCTGACAGGCGTTGCTTGCCTTTTCATTATTGCACCTGCGCACACACGTGTGTGTGTGTGTGTGCACCGAACAGACCACTTGAACGTGTACGTACGTACGGTCAACGGTGTTTTCGTTAGGCCACTGGAAAAGTTTCCTGAAAGCCGCCGGAAAATGTAATACGCGAATAAGTTTAATGAATTGCTATCCCCTACTTCTATCGAGTAACCAAGAAAGTTTTTACAGTTTTTAGATTTTGTCATTGTCAAACTATATGTGCACACTCGAACAAGTGAAAGTATGGTTATGTATGGTTAAACAAGAGCTTATTTAACAGAGAACTTACCGGTGTATAACACTTACGAAAATTAATCATTTTTGAGGACTAGACAGGCAGATTTGGTGAAAATGTAACTTTAAGAAAACGGAGCGTCAAATCGTTTTGAAACAAATTGAAGATATGTGAAATATACGCATAAGTTGGAAAAGGTAATAGAAGGCAAAGGTAACTATTTTTCTGAAGTACCTATTATTTGATTCACATTGAGTATCATGTATCTCTATTCATTAAGACGGCACGAACTTCCTTGGCTACCTAATATGTATTATTCCGTGATATGCTCTGTGATTTCCGATACGGTGGAATGCCAATTATTTGAACTAATCGAGAGACAAATCTGTTCTGATAGGCGGTTCCTATAATTGGACTAGGTGAACCACAATTTCATACACTGTCCTAGGATATACTGTATACACACTGGCGGTGGAAAGATCTCTCGATTAGCTTCCATTTTTGCAGAACTACAGTTTAATATAGCAGAGCGTTGTATAGAGCATTGGCTAATCCATTGTCCATTGGTTTTTCTGCTGTAATTCCTATTGACATTTTATTTGTACATTATACAAACGTTAACTAGAATTGTTTTATGGGAGTATAGAAAAATAAACAATATCTGGAAAGCTTTGCGAAATGCTCGGAAGAATTATTTTTGGATAGTAATAAAGAAATTAATTGAGAGAATACTTAGAATAGCTAGGAAACTAAAGAAATAAAGGGTTCCTTTTTCTATTGTTTGAAAAAGCTGTATAATACTGTTTTTGCATTATCATCATTACTACACTACGGATGTTTATCCATTCATGGCATCCTTTTAACCTGGAAAATGCAATTATATGAAAATTTCAATAGTTTAACACTGTTTATGTGTTATTATTAATGTAGTAAAGCCTCTAGTACAGAATTCACAATTCTGCTCAACTTTCATTTTTAGACATTACTATCTAAAATTGTAAACTTCCGCTATCTAGAATCTACAGACGTTATTGAATACTTAGAATATCTTCTATTTTGATACTTCTATCCAACGCCACGAACGAGTTCATTTCACTGGCTGTAATTGTACAAGAATAACGTTAAGTTTTAATAGAAAAAAAAAGAAGAACGCAGGTGTATTGAATCTCCACGCGGAAAATTACAGAAAGAGCCTCTTTAATAAAAGAGAGAGAGACAGAACAAGAAAACAATAGGTGGGTACATGAAATAATTACAAAACCATTTGAGTATAAAGGCTTTAAAAAAAAAATTCCGGGCACTTTACTTTTAATTATTTCCCCGATTTTCGCGCCATTACATTCCATTATCCGTGTACCCAGTGTAGTCCGGGCCTCGTAAAAAGCGTGATCGTCACGGATTACAATGTCCCCCGTTTTAACTGCAGATCCGCAATCAACTTTGTCCGGTGCATCGGTATCGCGCAGTCTATGCGGAATCGTTCGTTTCCTCTCGAAACATCGGGGGGGTAGGTACCAGCCGTCGAATGTGTGCACGCGACGAAACGCAAACTTTTCAGCCCGCCTGTTTCGTCGTAAACATAGTTTAGCACCTTCGAACAGAACCGATAACCGTGTCCACTGTCGCACCGAATTTAAATCCTGCGGAATCTGAATCAGTTTGGTCAACTGTTGCAGGATTTAAATTCTCTGTCGCAGTGTACTGTTTGAATTTATCGTCTCCTTTCGTGGAACACTGTTATTGCAACGAAATGTACACTCCGGTACATAAGTATTAGGTTTATGCACAATAAAAGACCCAGCAATGTTTAACAGATTCTTCTGCAGTCTATTACTTGATTTACTAAAGAAAAATTGAAAAAAATTATCCGTACTTTTCAACGTATACGTAATATTATTATTTATTACTTATGAAAATGTGTTGAAATACAATGAGTTATATTGTGAAATGACCAAATCTTTGTTTAAATCTGTATTAAATTAATTAAGATTAGGCTTGAAACTTTTGGAATTTACTATGTGATAGAAGAATACAAGTACTAGATAAAAATGTGAGTAAAGCTTTTGAGTTTAATTTACAAGGTATGGAGTGTTCCATAAATATTCATATTTATTTCCTTCATCGTTCGGTCTCAATTGTTTCTCGTATTTGTCCAAATATTTTCATAGTCAGTTTGTGTACCTAAACGTTCGAAAATATTGACAAAAATGTTTTTGCAATAAAAAAATATCACTAACATTCAGTAACTATTGAATACATAAAACCTCAATATGTTGAATTAAACTAATTCAACAGATCACACTTTTAAATTCTATTCGTAAAGAAAAATATAACATTGGTATAATTTCAAACTTCATTCGGTAGGTAAATAATTTTAGATATTTTCGTTTCTGTCACGAAATTAGATTGAATACATGATACTTTTCTGCGGCAGCTTGTTGGACAAAATTTCGTAAATATCGCATTTTTGTTCAAAGTAATCTGATATTAGTGTTAAAAATTGTGCGGGAGATATTTTCAAATAGAACCCAAAGTATTACGAGACGGAAGTTACAAAGCAGCCACGGAATGGGAGGCCGAGTGGATTCGAGGTTACAACTTTTAATTCGTTTAATTATCTTAATGCGGATTTATGAACTTGACACATTGGTGGCGCCCTATGTACATAACCCCTTGGTTATCTTCGTTCGCACAATTTCATGCTGGCCCTCGCGATTCGTTCGCCAGTCCCTTTCGCATCCATGCGTTCATTAGACGCCCCGTTTGCTATATTTATTAGCGAAAAACCGGATTTAATTGGTCTAAAAGCTCCTTCGAAAACCTTCGTTTTAAATCGAAATTCAAATATGATGTGACAACCGCAACGAAATTAGAAAAAGGAGATAATGTGCTCAAAAGTTCAAATTTTATAAATTTATGAGCTTATAATATTTCATACTTTAGGATATACTTTTTACTGCTTGGAAATGGAACAGTCACAGCCAGATGTGAGACAGTTTGTGAGAGTGTATCTGATTTTTTCTCCTTTCAGTAATTTTATGAGGTAATTACGAATTTAGGAATGATGGTTATGTATATCACTTTCAGGAAAATTTATTGTTTTTACTTACTAAGAACTGGAATTCAAGAAATGAAAATGTTGCTGCTTACCTGTAACAAAAAGAAAGATACCATTAATACAATTGTGGGATGTTCATTGGTCAATTGTGAAATTTTAGCAAAGTTTATTTATAAATATGTATATATTCAACCACAGAATCTAAATTATATTCTGTGACTGCTGTAAAGTAAACAATTTTATTTTACTCATTTTCTGTTGTATTTACGAACTCATCGCAACACGTTAATTTTTACACGCTTAACTTAATTACTCTTATTTACAATTATATTATATATAAAAGTTTGTTTAAAAGGCCCATATACGTAACATGTAATGTATTGCGCGACGGAATTGGGGGAAAAAATACTGTTAAGACCCTGTACAGAAATACAAGTGATATAGGAGTACCTGTGGTCAGACGTAAAATGATAACTTTTACGTATTTACATTCTAAGAATTTTATTCTTCCTGTATACGTATAAATTCATTAATTGTCCCATTCCAAATATTTTCTCTTTTAGTATACGATCTTTCCTTATTGTACCTATAATATAAACAGAAACCATATCCTTTTTCTTTTATTGCAAAGGATGGGATGCACTCTACCATATCGAAGATATAGCAGAGTTAACTAGAAATTGTAGAAAGAAATCATTTCATACGAGCTGCTTATACCAGAAAATCAATTGTGAAAATTCAGAAAATATTCGTGTTATTCAATACAATCTGGCTGTCTGCCCATTGCTGGCTCTTTTCACTTATCATCACTGACCATACTACTTGGACCTTATTATCTTCAGACAGCTTACGTGTAGTTATCATAAAATCAAATAATATCATAACACAATTAGTACCTATTGTTATAAACAAAATCTGACTAATACATATTAATGAATTTTTATCAATACATTAAATATCCATTTTCAAAACCGATTTTCTCGAAAATGTAGTCTCTTATGAGAATACTTGATTGAATTTTTTCAATTCACTTATATTACACAAGTTACACATATACGTATCGATTATACCACGCTTTTCCAGTAAAAATTCTGCTTCATGAAATTGCATTTCCAAGAAACCTATCGTAACATGTTTATTTCGATCAATTGTATTTATTTATTAGCACAAGTGTCCCACGTGTATGGACAGAAAACAAATAACGTTCTCAATGTTCGTTCAATGGTGAACTAAATTCTGCGTCTCTGGAATGCCAAACAAAAAAAAGGAGAGAATGATTTCGGATATTTGCACATGTAACGAGAAACAATTATTTCGTACTCTCTCCATTGGTCGGCGGGTTTAACGCGTTTTTCGGGAAAACGCGTTGGTGGTACGGGTCAGTTCCAGCCAATCGACGCTAGGGACTACCAAAACGATCGACAGCCATTAATGGCTTTGATCCGGAACGAAGTGCTAATAAAATGTTCGACTATGTGTTAACGATCTTTTCAACGCCATGCAGTAAATTTTACGACGTTTTACGATGCTCGGTTTCGCTTTCCACATGGCCCCCACGTGAGAAACTTTCGTTGATACGGTGGTACATTTCTTTTTTTTAACAACTGTCCTGAATACTTTTACGGTTGTTTGTGCTGTGAAAAAATTCTCGCGTGAACATTTACATATGAATTAGATTTATAGAGGTCGAATAAGTAGTTTTTGAAGTTCTTGAGTGCAGGAGGTACTTTTTCCTTACTTCTTAATTCTATTTTAAATAAAAATGTTCCGTCATATTAAATATAATAATGAATACACTAATAGAATGGAATACAATTTTGAATATTGTTACTTTTAACCCTTTTTAACAAGAGATACAAACAATAAAGAATATAAAAATACCCGGATTACTTCTAGATTGAAAAGATACTTTTCGAAACAGTGTTCTATTGTACTGTGTAAATTACTAACATCATTTAATGGTAATGCTACAGTGTAGTACCGTAACGGTTTCAGAAATTCTTTCCACGGATCAATTAAAACGGGACACCCAGTATGTAATCTTGGTCCCAACTCGTTCGAAGTATTCTCGTTACATAGCTCCCTCAATTTATCTCCATGTTCCCTTTGAACTAGACGGTCATTAATGCCATAACTACCGCAGCCGCCGAAATTCACACGTCCTTTCTGACCCAATCGCCCTCTTCACCTCTTCCATCGTCCACCTTCATCCGTGACGAACGTGTTGGAAGGTGAACATGAATACGCAGAATCAGACGAATGTTAAATTCATGAAATTTGATCGCATCTACATCGTAACAGCGAAGTTTCCAGTCTGATAGAACAATTTCCATGTCTTAGTGATCTGTCTTTCTTATCAGAGTGTTGTTAGTAATAGGAAAAAAAAAGACAATTGAATGTAAATGTAAATACTGGGAGGTATATTTTCGCACACAACGAGTGAAATTTACAATATTAGCATAGTTGGATTGCTCAGCAAAATGTATTCCAATGTATTGTAATTTTAAGTAAGATAATATTGATTGAAACTAAATAAATTCATTAATGGTATACGATTTCCTGTTACTGTGTTTATAAAAGATCTGAAGTTACCTTTTCCATTTTGTTTTCCCTTTTAATTTTAATTACTGCAGACAGAACAAAAATTGTGACAGCAGAAAAACGGCGCCAAGGTTTTAAAAATTTTTTATAACAAAAGCACTAAGTTCTTATCAATTTTTTATAACCACGTACACTTGATGAAATATTTTTTTAAAGAAAGATATTCTAACTATAAAAATTTATGATCTTCTGAAAATTGCCTAAATTAATCAATATCCTTTTGCTGTTCGGTATCGAACACTTTGATCCCCGAAGCCCAATTAAGCACGGTAGAAGAAGGCCAGGGGCCACATCAAACACGCCGCCCACAAGAAGATTCGGCTGGAGCAGAAAGTGCAACGTCCTTAACATCTTCATTAATTTAATTTGGCCCCGTCAGAAACGACACGACGACGGTGGTTACCAATACATCGACGGATTTAGTGGCAATCAGAAGTGCTACATCAGCGCCAAGTAAGACACACGAATCATCAGAGAGGGTTCAGCTACCTGGTAAGCGCAGCTTCATCGTATTCAACGCATCAAATCTCATACTCATCAGCTGCGCTGCCGTAAATCGATTATAAACGGGGAACGTTGGCCGTGTTTCAACGCTCGAAATTTAATGGAAACGCAGTTTCAATAAACATCGCAATCACTGCCTTAGTCTCAACACCTTCTGCAGCAACGTCTTTAACACTAAAATTACCAAGCAAGTCAAAATGACTAGTCAATACACTCTTACAACGACGACTAAAATGTCACGACAATACATTTTCTCAGATCTTTCGCAGGTTTTATTACGATATGAATGTGAAGAAATTAGTCAATTTCTAAATTTCTATATTTTCAAAACTTTTTCACGTTTATCCACCGATCGAAGTAAATTACCGTTTATAGTCGGTAGTTCTAGTATTAAACAAGAGTTACCTGTATTCAACAAACATTTATATTACAACATTTTTAATCGTTTTATAACATACATTAAACTAGTTCTCCTCTATCAATTATCTTAAAAACCGCTTAACCAAATGGATCAGTCTCTCTATTAGTTCGTATAATCGATATTTTACTGCATTTGCAAAAAAATCGTACAACCCATGAAAGTGATCTGATCGTGACGTGCATAAAGACTAGTGAGCTTACGATTAAAGGGCATGAAATTGATCTCACCGTGTCGATTATCAGGAATTTATCGTCACCAGGAAATGGCACGGAAGAAACTTCGTTTGATGACCGATAAAATAATTACAGTCGATATACCAGCTGTAACGGGCGAACGACAATACTAGGAATGATTTATCGGTCTTAACCGGGCGCCTATTTCTAACACACGATCGTGATCGCTTGCCGTGTACGTGCAACCACGATTGTTTCCCTCGGTCCACGGTAACTTCCATTGTTCAGCCGGGGCTAAGGTAGCGTTGCGTATCGTGCGAACCGGCGCGGCCACGGTAAATAACAAATGGACCACGTCTGCTATGCAACCATGATCCATGGAAGTAGCCAGGGCCCGAGAGGGAGGACGATAATGCCACGTGCGAAGCGTATTGATGCAATGACATTTGGAACGCATCAGACGAATATGTACGTATGTGCGTGCGTCTCCGTTTCGTTTAGAGTCATGATGGAAATTTAATAGGATCATCTAGTTACGTGAATGATAGGGAAAACGATACTGGATACCAACAGTGTCCGATTGCTCTGGATAAATTAGCCTTGAATAGCGTAATAGTTTCCACTTAAATGGAAATGAAGAATAATTAATATATTGTAAGATGAGGTAACTTGGACTTAATCGGTCAGGGTAAGTTTGTTCCTAGACAAAAAATGATCATTTTCGATTTTGCAGATCTGCAAATTGTTAAATTAAGTTGATTTATACGGTGAAATTGTATTATACGTTAAAAATACTGGCAAAAGTGCTACAAAATCGAAAATGATCATTTTTAATATTTTTTTTATACCATTTGCTGTTATTCTATAATCGTTTAGATATTCATATAGTTTGCTGTTTCTACAATACAAAATACTACCAACGTACCTTTTTCATCTTACACTAATAACATTGTAAATTGTATTTTCTGCACCTGCTTATTTCTTTCACTGAAACAATTCCGGAAAAAGAAACTGAATGATCAATATCATTTGTTCCTCGCAGCGTGGTCTTCATTATGAATAACTGAGCCAGTATACGACGTATAGGAATACTTATGTATCGTCAAAGAAAGTCGTGAAATCGTTCGTGAAGTATTTCGTATCGTCCCCGCGGATGCGAACGCCAGTGAAGGGCTTTTTTGTTGGAAGGAAAAAGTCGCGGACTTAAGGGCTTGATTCAATAAACGGTACCCCCTCGGTAACCAGCGGTCGTATGTATACATATGTACGCATTAAGAAGGCTTCAGAAGCGGGCAAAAAAGCAGTTGGTATACCGCGGACTGCTGGTGCAGGAAGTATATAATAGAAGAACAAAGGAAAGCTAACCACAATGAATAATGGGTAGACGAAATATGCTGAATCTCTAATGATATATAAAGCGTCTTCCTCTCCAGCCAGACCCTCCCACCTACAACCACCAACACAACTTTCCATACGTGTAACAAAAATAAAAGGAAAACTAGAACCCGCATCTTTCGGCCTTATCGGCGATGAGGGGGAAAGCCTGACACCTGCGATGTCATTTACCGAAGAGAAATTCTCCAGACTCGTTTGAAGTTTATGTCGTGAAGAAAGTATACAGGGTGAACCACGAATCGCGATCAGTAGAGATTATACTACTCTGTTATTAGCAGTCCGATCGAAAAATGTTTTTATCAGGTATAGCATGGTATCAAGAGAGCTTTAACGTGATTATAGTAAAGTTTTTTGTCAACTCTTTTTTTTCATGATTTTTCAAGATCACCTTCAATTTTTTGCAAATACACCTATAATTTCTTTACGTCTACCTGTTAGAGGATTTCAAGACGAATTCGTTAAGTATCATAACAAGGGCTTGAAACGGTTCCGAAAATAACTGTTTCAAACTCTTATATAAAAGTTCCGATTGAAAGAGTTAAAAAAAACGAAAACCATTTTTTTTATTTCATTTTTGCGATTTTCTCCAAAATGGAACAAAAACGTGCAAGTCTCTAAAGCCATCAATTTCTTACAATTACTCCCGAAGTTTTAACATTTCAATTGGAGGTATCCTGTATGAAAGAACGCAAGTAACGCCAGTATATCAACAAAATAAAATTTCTTAAATAAAACCAACCCATCCCAACTACCGCCCTCTGTCGTTATCTGACCCTACCCGGTCTAACCAGGCATCAGTTCTCGTTACAGCGCGCTGCTCGCTGCTCGATTTACCTTGACTTTATCTTCCTTTATCCAGAGCGTGACCGACAACGCGGCAATAGAATCCGCTGGCGGACTACTAATTAAGTCGCTAACATTTTTCCCTCGTCGCCTTCGCTTGGGCGACGGTTCTTTTGCCAAGCAAATGAGAGTAATTGGATAATAAAATAGCCTCCGCAACTGGGAACAATATCGAGGAGGAAGAAGGACAGGGACCGGAATAGAAAGCAAAATGGGGGGGGGG
>NW_015373988.1:3376800-3741579 GCF_001272555.1 Dufourea novaeangliae | reverse complement strand
CCCCCCCCCCCCACCCACCTTCACGGTTCTCTTCTCGCTTCTTGCCCGGTTTCCTTTTCGCGTGTCTCTCCCTTTATCACCCTGGTCGTAGCCCAGTAATCGTTGCGCCCACCAGAGGACTTTTCCATCTCTTAATGGGATTCAAGACCCCCCCGCGAGCGTAACCGACGAAAAGCCAAGTCGCTAAGAATACAATTAATTCGATCAATTATTTGGAAGGGAACAGGGCCGAAAATCACGGAAGTTGGCCGCGAACTGAACGGCACAAGGTCTTCCTCTTTATCGTCCTTACGTTGCGCTGGCGTGGCGCGTATCGTTCGTTTCTTTCGATTTTGGGGATCGTCAGACAGCGATAGCGAGTTACTTACGAGGACAGGATAAAACTGTCTATCTATAGGGTGGAACTGGAGGGCGTGTTTCCAGCGGCAAGAAACCTTTTATACGTGGTCAGGCCACGACGTTCTTTCCACTGTTTGGATGAGTGTAGATTAACACTAGAACTACCGATGATAAACGCATAACTACTTTGATCGGTCGATGGACATGACAAACTTTTGAAAATTTACGAATTTATAAATTGAGTAATTTCTTCTCTTTCATATCGTGGGAAAATTTTGCAAAAAATCTGCGGTGTATTGTTATAACATTTTAATCGTCGTTATAAGAGTGTACTGACAAGTCATTTTGACTTGCTTGGTAGTTCTATAACTATAACTATATATCATAACTATAAAAGCACCCTAAAATTTTTAATTCTTACATATTGTAGTTAAAATAAAAATGAACCTACTATGTCTGAAATCATGTTGAGGAATAATGCTTTTCCAGGAAAGGATAGATTATATTCCCTAGAAAAAGTGGTTCATTTTTATTTTAACCAGAATACATTAGGATTGAAAGTTTTAGGATGGTTTTATATTTATGTCACACAGTGTATAATTACGTATGCATTCGCAGCTTGGTGATATTTAGGGACTGATAGTTGTGTAAGAATATCCTTGAATACTCAATCAAATTGTCCTTGTAACACCAAAATAACAGAAAATACAATAAACAAAAACAGTGGTATAAACGTGAAGTTAAGATTAGCTGGTATTAAGCCTGACCTGAATTAAAGTATTATGTTCCAGCCTTCTTTCGGATTTTTTCGATTGCATTTCAGTAATTTCTGTATACAACAATCGGGTTAAAATATATTTTTTTAACTGATTATCAAGCACAGTATGTTTCTATTAACAAATAATTTATAATTTAAAAACATTGAGAAATTGATTTTATGAAATCTCCATTCTCAAGAACGGTTAGCCTACTGTAACCTCATCTTTAAGAGCGTCCAAGGGGAGGAGCACAAATACGACCGCAATAAACTCGACGGGTTGTTCTTCCTTAAATAGGATCTCGTGGTACGATTCTGTGTTTGCATACCAGACCGGTCAGGGAAGCGGAACTACGCTGAGCGTATGCAGCACGCTAAGGACCGCCCAAGAATCCTGAACATAAGCCAATTGAATTGTTCGTGTCTTCGAACAACAGTTGGTTATAAAGGTATTTCGCCACTTCGTACGATTCGATCCTCTCCTATTCATGTCGAATTTTTACTAAACATCTCGAGATAGCATTTTACTATTTTATTTGAACGGTATTTCAGTGAATATACGGGGTGTCTAATAAATCGTACAAGTAAAAAGCAAATAATTTTACATGCATATTGTGGTTTCGTTTTTGCAAGTGGAAACATCTCTATTTAAAATAACTAAATAATTTCGATAGAAATTAGGGAGATGAAGGCAGTGTTTTTATCATAAACATATGTAAATTAATTTGACACAAATTGCTTAAATATGGTATCGTCTAGTGATAGGCAAATATATTTCCTCAATTCGATTTTAATTCAGGCCATATTTAATTCAAGGAACAGCAATACAATAGTTTATTAGATCGTGCACGAGGGTTACAGGTGTTTCACGGATTGTATTAAGTTGCTACGACGTAATTGAAATTACCAGAATGAAACATTGTGAGTATGTGTATCGAAAACTATTCCCATTTGCAAGCTATTCAAATTAGATTCTAAGATATGATGTGAAAATTATACGACACGTAATAAATCTACAACTAATAAGTGTCACAGAAAATCAAGACACTACAATACTCAACAAAGAGTAGACGAATAAAAACACAATAAATCTTTACAAAAATTCTCAGTTTCATAAAAGCCAGAATAAAAAGAAATTAACATCTTGAAGTGAGACTTTCATACACCACAAATGCATAAAGATTCATAGTTTAATTACTGCTTTTCAAATTAATAATTCCTCAATTTATAATTTCAGTTGATTTATACCTAATACCACCGATTTCAGTTAAAATGTATGGATGCACAGCTACAATGTAGGAAGTATGATGGTACAAAGATTAAACGTCTTTAACGTGTCGCTGTATTCAGAATATACGTCTATACGCGAAACTTGGCCTCCGATAAACCGTCGAGGCATCTGCATAACACATCAACCCATCCGTTGTGGTTCAAGTGAGCGACTATCGCTGGCAGACACGGTGATACCCAACAATGCCGTTTTCTATCAGTATCGTTACCACCATCCGAAAGAAGCCCGGCTCTTAAAGCGTCTTCAGGGGCTCTCCGTTTTATCGCTTTCCAAAGTGTCGTACCAATAAAAAGAAGAGAGAGAGAGAAAGATTGTGGTGGGCGGGCTATTGTCAAAATCCACGAGAATGGCAAAACGATCGTCCTCGAGTTTGTTGACATTGAAACGAACATCCCCGCCCATGAAATACTTCCTTTACAAGAGCGTGATAGATCAGTTCGATCCCAGTTATGTACTTCGAAAGTACACTACCCAGAAAGTGATCATGTTGATCTAACTTTTCGTACGGGAAAATGTCTGTTAAACTTTTTATCTTTAATACGAACAATGAACCGAACTGTACGTAATCATCAGACTGCGTATTTTTGTGTCAATTCAGATTGTTATCGATTAATTTATTCAATTGAAATTACATCAGAAATAAATTTCTGTTTTTGTGGAGTTCGTCAGGTCCAAAGTAAAGTTAAGTTTATACTCACTAGTTTCTGAAAATTTTTACTGTATTGTGTTTTGAAAAAATATGTCCTATGCAATCTGAATGGTATCAAAGGACGAACACGCTGCAAATAATATTTTTACGCCAAGGTAATTTTTTTTCGGAGTTTTCAAGGTCACCGACGTTTTTTGCGTATAAGTGTATATTGTTTCTTTTAAATACTGCAGCTGATATTAAAAAGCATTCAAAGATGTTAAAGATACGATCTTGAACTGATCTTTGGCAAGACATTGCTGATCTTGAAAACTCCAAAAAAACTGACCTTGGCACAAAAATATTTTCTGTAGCGTATTCGTTCTTTGACACCATTCAAATTACATCCAACATATTTTTTATATAATCACAAATGGTTAGTAGATGGACCACCCTCTATACATACCTACTCAAAGACATGAAAAAATACATGATACCAATTTTTGTTAATTGTTCAGCTGACCAATTAAAAATTTTGATTGGTAAGCAATGAACCGGAACATGACCAAGCTCCAGTATATTATAGGAGCACCACAAGCCACACACCAGTATCAGTCTGTCTTCGACCCCCTGATGAACCTAGCTGCAATGCTTGCGAAACGTTAGGAAAACAATTCCACAAGGACCCGGCTTCCACCCGAATGCCTCAACAATGAGAAATATATGCTACCAATATTTTATTTCATAATTTAGAATTTGTAGCAATATGGAAACATTGAAAATGAAGCAGTCAAAATCAAAGTTGAACAGTCAGGGTCCTTCCCTTCTAAGTGTTAAAATTCTTCCAAAACGCTCTGCACTCCCACCGAACCTATATCACCCAGAGACACTTCCTTCCAATCCAAAACGCGAGATCCTAACCGCGAGACGCCCGTCGATAAATAATTTTCCACACCCCCCCTCGATACAATACACAGCATCCTTCCCGCCATTGCTCACGGTACGTAACTACCTTCCGTTCATTCGCCCTAGCCCTCGTCTGCAAACTACACGCCCCGGCATCAGATGATACAAGGCCTCTATCCGAGTAGCACTCCCCGATCGATTTTCATTCCTCGCTAGTCGTCGTATACCCCTGTCGCGTCTGTTGTACTCCACCTTCGCGTATATCCCCCTCACCACTCTGTCTCTGGGGCGGGAAGGGGTGGAAACGTTGAAGCAGGACGAAGAGGGAAAGGGGTGACACAGAGGGTCGGGGGTGTGGTAGGGAGCAAAGGTCGGTGTAACGATGAATACGATATTTCATAGAGCCCAGCCCGCGTCCCCTCTTTCGGGAAAAGCCTCGGGCGAGCTTTCGAAAGCACAAAGACGTCGCGGCCGGGTGTCGCGCGCTCTCCTCTCTACACGTGTATTATATACGGCACGAAAGCTACGTGTCGTGTGCTCTTCCACCATGCGCGCGACCCAACGACGAGGAACGATACCCAACGCTCGTAGGAGGACCCTGCGCGTGGAGTTTGAAGGTGCATCGCGAGCGGAAAACACAGGCCTGGGACACCGGGGCCGCATCTGCATTAAATATGCATCGAGGCTGCGAGGGGTGACGGTGATCAAGGCTGGACGATCATCTATCATACATGAGACGTCGGAAACGGAACGAGCTACCCAGGAGTCGGGAGGGATCTTTACACGTGGAAGCGTTGCGGTGAACGCTTTAAACTTTGATCCACGGTCGCCTATCAGTGCTCGGGGATGGGAGGTTTCTGGGCACCTCCGACACGGAATTTAATGTTGCAGATTCTCGGGGTATTTTTCAGCCGTGGGGACACCCTTTGAACTACTTCTTCGCGACGACGACTTTCGTCGAGACGATTTTTTCTTCTATCTTTTTTTTTTTTTGGTAGCTTCTGTTTAATTATGGAGGTGAGGATCGCGCGAGGTTGCTGGGCGGGATCATCGCGTTTTGGGTACTGGGGGAGCTTTCGACGTTGAAGGTTGTAGGTAATACTGTTGTTGTTGCGTAGTATTTCGAGATTTTTACAATAATGTTGCACGTGTCCTTTCCAACTTCGATATGTGCTCCTGCCAAAGTATTCATACTGAGTTTGTGATATAGGAACATGAAGTTATTATACTGCAAATGTGTTTAAAATAAATCAATAATGCTGTCCATGTGTCCGATACCGTAAATTTCGTCTAACAAGAATTTCGTAGTAAATACAACCGAGGAGCAAGATGTGAAGAAACAGTGAAACTTCTTCAAACTCTGCGAATGTTACTCTGCACGAACAATTACACGTAACTTTCTGTTACAAGCAAGCTTTAACGATATAAAGGCCGTCGTCTAGCACAGCCAGTACCGAGCAGGGTCGTTTTCAACTCCGTTTATTTGAGAGCGAAGCGTCAAATGTTCCCGGAAGCGAGTGTACGTCGTTAAAATCAAGCCGCAAGGACAGCTCTGAAAGTTTCTTACAGTTGGAACAAAATCAAGTGGCCGTTCCAGACTACTTCCTAGATTGTAAATCAAACCGAACACAATTCCCATTTCTACACCGTCTCTTTTAAGTAAATTTAAGTACAATGTGTCTATCTTGACACGAGCATCTTACAATATTTCCACAGCATTTCATAATACGAACAAAATACCAAAATGAACTGTTTTATGAGGAAGTAATCTTGGCTGAAATTATGCTTGTTAAAATTTCAAAATTGTATAGTAATTTACATAAGTTTGGAACCTCTAAATAAATTAGTAATTTCGGTTTTAGAGTAACTAGGGTTGTTAATAAGTTAATTACGATCGGAATTGAAATGAACTGTTTTATGAGGAAGTAATCTTGGCTGAAATTATGCTTGTCAAAATTTCAAAATTGTATTTTAATTTACATAAGTTTGGAACCTCTAAATAAATTAGTAATTTCGGTTTTAGAGTAACTAGGATTGTTAATAAGTTAATTAGGATCGGAATTAGAAAATTTGTGATGTACAATTTAACAAAAATTGGCAAATAATTTTAACCCTTTAATATTATTTTCTAGTATTTGTTATCAGTTGCTAGCATTTACTACCAGTTGCTAACATTTCTTAACAGTTACTAGAATTTCCTAGCATTTGCTACGACTCACTACAATTTGATACCACTTACAACCATTCACTGCCAAAGCATATGATATTTCGATATATATAAGTAGTACTCACATCTCTTGTTTTATCGAGGCTTTTCGATTAACACACGAAAGCTAAACAATCAGTACAGTTTCCAAAAGATGGCCACGTCTGTCGTGTTACACTTATCTTCGTTTGCTCGAAAATTTGGAAGTCAATAAGCCCTCTGGCCACATCATTAGGCGAGCCATAGACGGGAGCAGAAAATGTGGCGACTGAAATAACCGGGTACCGCGGAAATAAGCCCTCAATGTCCTTGAGCGACCAGTCGATTTTCTCGCGAACTGTGGGCGTCGCGTCGTTACGACCTTGCCTACGTGTGGTGCGCGTATCAGAAGCAAGAGCTGCTGGCCTAGTTGTTTGCCAACACGCTGGTAATTACTGATACCGCTTTAACGCCTGCACGGTGTCCAAGCTACAGGGAAGTCCCCGCCACGGGTGAGACACCGCACAGCCTGTTTATACGGAAAACGGAAACTTTAACGTACCCTGTACCACCAACACAAGCCCGGAGACTAGCAGCGGCACACGTCAACGCTTCTACCGAACAAACGGATATACCACTACGCGCACGAATGAATTATGGTTTATGGTCCCGGCTTGCACGATACTAGAGAGTCGGCAAGTGATTAATATATTGTTGTTGATTTTGGGGGTGTATGTTATTATCAGTTTAAAAAGACATTTTTCTTTTTAGGATGTGTAGACGTATTGGGGTGAAGGAGGAACATGTAAATTTAATTCAATTGTTTCTGCTCCTGTGATTTTGGACCTGTTAATAGGGTTATAAAAGTTGCAACTGTGTCGAGAAAGAAATAGTTTTTAGAGAAATAATAATGAAACAATATTTATATATGCAGGGCTCTTCATGTAATTTTATCGCCTATGTGCTGTATTTAAAAATTCATAAGAACGTTTCCTAGGAAAGTTGCATATTAAATAAATTTGATGGTTATTCTTTACTTGTAATCATTACCAGTGTACTAAATATGATTTGTGGCGAATATTCCGCAATTATATTTACTATTTTCTACGAAACGTGTAGCCAAATAGAAATTAATGTGTAATTCTGAAAGGATTACTTTTTCAAGCCATCCTTACTATACATATTTTACTGAATTCCGTGAATACTATGTATCTCATAAGCATACTGCGGTTTTTATGCATAGCTTATAACATACAGCGTACAATAAAATACAACAAAACTTTCATCAGAACGAGTTCCCTCTTTTATGTATACCCCAAATAACATACATTCGAGAACAAATAAATTCCTACTCTCGCTCCAGTCTTCAAAAATAACTAAATAGAATCTCATTTTGCATAAAAATCCGCAGTATGCTCACTTGATAAGCCTTCACAATTTCCCTTTCAATCAGAGTTGGGCAGAATTTTACTGGAATAATACACAGTGAAAAGCAGTAGTATCTAAGTGCGTCGTCCTGAGCTTTAAACAGTTAATCGGATTAAATAATTGTTCGAGAAATGTCGATTCATTCATAAAGAAGTATTACTTATTATAAAAATTGAAATATCCACGTTTAAGCAATTAAAAATGACAAAATACTTTTTTTTATATCTTTTATTCGTTATTCGAAACTTTTTATTTGGATAATGAGTTTGCCCGCCTCTGTTTTCAATTAATAATCTACTGTCGCGCACGTACGATCACGATGAAACTTTCACTCGAATAAAAAGCTTACTCATTACGTCGATGCAGAAAAAAAATCACTTATCCATCCTAGTCATCGTTTATCACACGAACAACATTGTGTGGCCAATACCGACAATCGAACTTTCACCACGAAGCTTTCTACACGCGTCGAATGCATCCTTTCCGGCCTCGCGCAGCCGCAAGTAGACATTACATCCGATAAGAGAGCCTCCTGCACACTGTATTTTACTCGAATTTCTCTCGATGCTTCCCGGCCGGGGGATCGAGAATAACAACGCGAGATCGCCGTTCCAGGATACAGATAAATATATCCGAGAATCGGACCCCGCACGCTCGACACACTTCCCGTATTTCGAATCCCGGCGCAGACACGGAATCTCTGCGAGCGAGATTGAATCGCCCAGTGGTGCGGTAGTCCTGTTATTGTCACACATCGTGTCCCGATTGTGTGCGCCCGGCACGATCATCGTTTCGAATCGAGGCACACGGATGAATGGACTGAATAGTCGACGTATCTTACCCCCGGACAGAAGTACTCGCGACGAGACAAATGTGCACCGTGACCGCAGATCTATGCATACGAAAGACAACAATGGCCGCCGCGCGAAAGCTGTATCAAATTTATATACCGATGTCCGTTAAAGTGGGTGTTATTTTCGTAGTTTTGTGGAATATTTCGGTTGTTACACAAATATTTTTACGTTGCTTGATAGCTAATTATATCTGTCGAGTTATTCTATTTTGTCTGAATCAAAATACTGTGTACATATTATAGTGGATGATCAAGTTATTATGAACACTTCGAAATTTCCACTCATTTGAATTTTAATCATGAATGGAATTGAAAATACACTTATAACGATACCTTTTTTATTACAAAATATATTGATATGTTTTTTGTGGAATAGATTAAGGATTTTACATCTTCTAGAACTTTTCAAGATACAGGGTGAGTCACTTAGGATTTCCACCTGAAATGTCTCCGTTGTTTTTAATGATACGAGAAAAGGTGCATGGAAAGAAATATTTGTTTTAGTGGGGCAATTGTTGTTAGACAGAAGATTTTTTTCTAAAGGTCTTATTTTCCGATATTTTAAGGTCATCGTCGTTTTTTTTAAATGGGACAACGTGTTTTGATTAGTGTGTAATGATACGAATAAATGATAATTGTAATGTACCTACTATGGAATAACAGTTGCAATAATAATAATTTGAATGTAATAAGGTACGAATATGTATTGTAAGTTGTTGAAAATAACGAAAATTCTGTTGTGTGAAACAGTTCAGTTTCTTATCATTGTTAGAAAAAACAAAATTTGTTTAATAATCGGAAATAAGTAAATAACATTTTAGTATTAGTGGTACTGGTACAATTACAACTCACCAAGAATTCTCCAAAAATGAACAATTATACACTCGACAATCTCCTTCTCTTTCGAATCCAGCAGACGATGCAATTGTAGTTGGCAACGAGAAAGTAGGGATGACACTGGTCCGTTTTCTACTAACCCCATGTGTTTGGAATATAATATATCAAAAACTTGTAAAGTACCATAATATAAAAATTGCATAAAATTATAAATCGACAGACGCTTAGAATGTTTCTATGGTCTTGCCCCTACGTGTAATTTGATAGAGGTTTTCTTTATTTCACGTCCTTTTATTTATATATTCTTCTTACATTCTTGAAGCTAGCGAATTTTTTTCCACAAACATGCATCTGTGTAGTTTCCCTGAACCGTTCCAGATCCATCATATTCTTAGTAAATTAAGTTTCTATATTCCTCGCAAAGATGAACTGTTCCAAGAAGAGTTTTAAGGAATAAATAATATAATTTCAGTAATGCTTGAAGCTATTATTACAATTTACTAATTTTCAATAAGTAGACTGCGGATTTATTGTATTCATTTATAGAAGCAAAACTGTCATTAGACGCAATGGAACATCAAAATTCCAATTAATTTGCATACATGAAGAGGTTAATCTCTTTCTTCCCTTGCTAGAAACAATTTATAGGTAACAAGTAAAATTTTGTCATCTATTACTAGGTCAAAATGAAATCTATGACAAGTTTCACAACGAAAAGCATCTTTTCCCATAAACCACAAAATTTTCCAAAAAATATTTTCGTTCGTAGCTGAAGACGCTACTCTGAATTTCAGTTTCGACTACCCACGCAGCTTTCGGATCTGAAAATTTCGTCACGTCTTTCTACGCTCCAGAGAGTGACAATGAAATAGGGTCTCTCGATCAAGGGAACAAAGAGACGGCCCCCGATAAGACACACGAAGAAAGTGGACGGCGAACAAAGCTGAACGAAGGAAGGGAAATCGAGCGATGCCGGGACCCTTCTGAATCATCAGCGGCGTTGCTTTTAATTTGTAGCCTTTGGCCCGTAAACAGGGGAGTCTAGATAAACATTGACTGAACCGCCAGATTCTGAGCGGGAGGAACGCAATCATCGTAACTGGATGTAGAGCGAGGGGAAGCCATTTCTGAAACGTTCTGACGTCTTGCAAATTTTCCCAAACCAATCACTAACCACGTCAATATTTCTCAATAATACGTACATAAATAAATACAAAGAATTTGGTAAGTATCTGTACAACGTGACAATTCGTGTGGAACAGTAAATTAGAAGCATTTTGATACAAAAAACATTGTGACTCTACCAACTGAACAAATATTATATCTCGAAGCTTTAGTTGTCAGAAACGGTCTAAGACTTTGGAAAATACTCATGAATATTGGCGAGACGGTATAGATTTTCTATTTCCACGAACATGAACACTAAATATTTTTGTAATTGAAACCAGTAGCCAAATCGTAATATTCTTTTTCAAATATTATTTTGTTAAAAAGAAATAGTGTCAAAATGAAGTCCTTGCCAACAAGGAATAGTCTACAGTCATATTTTTAAGTCCAAATTTTAATCAAATTCGAACCGAATCCATCATCTGTTTCAATTTACTCTAAATTATCTTTAAGTAGTTTTATCATTCTTGTCATTTCATGTGTGTATATCTATCTAATAAAAATGCAGAATATTCCATAAATTACAAGGAGGTGAGTTAAACATTCTAGTTAATATGAAAATTCATAAAAACGTATGTTATACGATAATACAGGAACGACGCTTGAAAAGTGAGCAGCAGCTCTACAACACGGTACCGGTCATGTGTGTTAAACTCTTCTTTTTTTCCTCTCTTTTCTCCTGGACCAAGCGCTATTGACCGAAGAGCACTTCGCGTTTTTGAAGTTACCACTCCTGCGCACGATGCGTATCTCGACCAATTTATATCGAGCAAATATGCTTAGCGTGCCGCGTCATTCCACTCAAACGAAAATTCCGTCGAGAGTACGATCTAAATCTACGGGACGCTAAAATAAAAGTTTGGAAATTTTTGAAAATTCGTTTAATTAAATAAAAAACACATACAGTTGACATCGATCGGCGGATTAAATTTAAGAATTAACGTTGAATTCTATATTCTGATAAATTATGCCTGACAACTGCTAGGAGAAAAGTTATATTTTAAATCAGTGCACGTTAGAATCTTCGAATCGAACTAAAATATTTAGGAATAGAAACTGATTCATCCTTTTATTTTGTCGTTATAGATCGTCCTGGAACAGAATGATCTTTAGGGTGCCATATCAATCTTCTACTACATATTCCCATTTCATTGTTGAAGTGTATTATTCGAATTAATTTGACCGTTTAATTCTTCACTTATTAGAAATATTTTTCATATCTTTGCAACTGCATATCATTCATACGTATGTGTATCCACATGATAAAAATAGATGAAGAAATGTTGTTAACGCAGAAGTGGGTCGCCTTAGAAACATTGCCGATTTAAAAATAGTATTTTTCGCAAAATTACTACAATTCTCTATATTCCATATAAAAATTATAACCCAGTTTCAATGTTCTCCTTCAGGGTCACTGTTACATATTTAGTTCCAATTTCCCATTAGCACTGCCAACGCAGTGCCCCTACGCGTAAAAATATTCATTTAGTGCGATTTTAATATTCCCATATACCTCCCGTCTCTATTAAATTTCAATAAATTCAATCCTCATAAAATCTAACTAAAAAAGAAAAACTGAAATTACATCTTCCTTGAAAAATCTCGCCCTGATCAGCGTCCACCGACACAAGCCTCCAAACATCAATCACCAACATCATTGACCCCAAAACCAAGTGTCCCGCTCGAAATGAAGTATCCACCAAAGCACCGTTCAAAAACCAGAATACCCGCCACAACTCATTAAAACCATATCCACCTTCCAATCTCCATCCCCATTAATCTAACCAAAGAAGTCGACAGATAGAGAACCTCATTTCTCAAAACCAGGAGGACGTGTCGCAATTTACCGGATTCAGCAAGACCAGCGAGACACAATTTCCAGAACGAAGACACCGTCAAGCTTCACCGAGGCTACCGTATTGCGGAAGCTGTCTTCATCTTAGACGACGTTACGTTAACGTCCAGCAACTACGAACATCGTCGATGTTGGGGTGGTTGGGTGGTCCAGGTCTCATTCGGGACAGAAAACCCAACCGGTCGACCCTGGACCGGCCTCGAAACTGAAATTATTCAATTAGCTTAAAATTGCAGTCGCCGGTGGCCTCATTAAGACCATGGGGGCTAAGAGGATTTCCCGACGAAACGGTTAGCCAAGGAACAGTTTCGCGCTGGGTCGCGGGGTAGAGGGTGGCGCGCACGCTCGCCAAAAGGTAATCCAAGCTTCCTGTATCCTGGCCAGAAGTTAAGATTCAGACACCAGGAAACCAACGACTTTGTTCTCCGCGTGGCTCTGCCCTTTCTCTGTCCTCTTCCCTCTTTTCCTCTCTTCGCGTCTCGGTAATACCGTCCTCTGCGGTAACTGGCTTCCGTAATTCCGGGATTCCTTATGTAAATGGTTATCACAATAGCTGCGAAACGGAACGATGGAGGGGAACGAAGGGGGGGGGGGAGGCAGGATGAAAAGAGAGGAGGACGAGCTGAAACGGGTGGACAGATAAGAACTCGCCGAGCTTTTCCAAGTCGTCCGCGCGCGCCGCCCCGTCAGGACTTACGAAGCTGCCGCTATCACCGAGCTCCGTGTAAAAGGGTGCAGTCGGAGTTTATTGGTTACGACGGTCGTAGGGAAGCGGGACACGATCCGGCGAAAAGATTTTCTCGCTCGATCCACTTATGCCGGCGTAAAAATGAAAAAGAAAAAGAGAACTGTCCCTGTTGAAATATCTTGGTGACGACGGTGCATACAGGGTGTCCCACGCAACTGGGTCGATGTGTATCTTGAAACCGGTAGGGGTGGAAAATATTTTTAGTAGGAATATTTATGCGGGTTCGCGTAATGCATTATAGTGATACGCATGTCAGCTCCAGGAAGTGGAGGCGTTTAAACGATTTCATTGTTATCTTTATTATTCTTTACTCTTCAACGCCCAGATCCGTAAATCGCTATTTTTAAATTATGGGAGTGAGATGTAATATTATTTTATTAAAGTCTTTATTTTACGACATTTTGCATACTAAAATTTGCTATAAATACCTGAATATTCGCAGTCTAGTTATGAGCAACAAAGTGGAATCTTAACACATTACGGACTATATGATACAAACTCTATAAAATATCTGTTGTCACGAAGGAAATTTGTTTCTGAAAGGAGTATATAAAACATTCACTATTTCTATCACCATCCAATTTATGGTGCACAATTATATATAGATTCTATTTATATAAATTATTGCACGAACAAACCAGGAGAACGTTTAACAAACGGAATTGACATTTCCGGTCAGTAATGTTTCCAGAAACAAAAATGTCAATTTCTATTTCCGGTCTGCAATGCGTTAAAGAGTCTCTGGAATCAATATTATCGACGCACAAGAAAGATTGTAATTAAAGTGCCATCATGCCTTTGAATTTCGTTAGGAAGTGAATTACCATTTATAGTATCCGCAAGGAAAATTAATTTGGTCAGCGAACATAAGAGGAAGAGATCCATGAATGGTTTCGCGGCTTACACGCTTGAATTTTCACGCAAACGTTATTTCGAGACCGGAATACAATTTCGACGCGTGTATTCAGATGAACGGACCGCGTAAACAAATTACCGGGCGTGACCACGATTAAACACTGTGCGTCATCGTGGTCACGGGCAATAACACGGGCCGTGTGCACGGCCAAGTACATTTCCTCCGAACTCTTCCAGGGGGCAATTCCCAGGCGGGAATGTAATTTCACGTTTAGTCCATGAAAGCTTCGACATTCTGCGCGATTATCGGTCACCAGGAGAGAAACTATTTGCGCTTCACGTTGCCCGGACAAACGTTTCGATTAACATTATTTACGCGTTTTCTGCGTTCCATCGCTGATTCCAGTGGTCCTGGCGAAAATTGAGAAACTTTGACTGTGAGACGTATGTATGCTTGCCCTGTGCATTCTGCCAGGTTATTGGAGACCTCGTACTTTGATGAAACAATGCAACGTAATGTAATACACTGTGTACTTCGCTCGTGAAACGTAAAATGCATAGAGTGAGGTAACTGATTGTGTGAGTGAAGATTAGCTGGGACTTCGTGGAAGAAATGATAAAAATAATACTTCCCTTTTAGGAGCTATAGTATAAATAGCAATCATAGTTGTTGGAGATGTTACTGATAACGACAAGTGGAACTTAAATATGTAATAAAGAATGTTCGCGAAGTGACACATGCCGATTTTTCTGTAACTTTGATTAATTGTTTGAAAAATTTGTTTCTAGAGTGCCGATTTATTTTTGTATATATAATCACATCTAGTTCGGTTGCATCTCCTACACCGCAATATTTCACCAAAACCTAAAACTATATTCATAGAAATAGAAATGCGAAAGTCGTTGATAAGGCCCTGAAAACAGGTGTGATACAAAAGTTTAATTTTTTATCAGGAAAGTTATCAATTTCAAAAATGTATCAAGCCTTTTTTGAAAGAAATTTACATAATAAAAAATTTCCAATTATTAAACCCATACTACAAAATAGTTATACCAAAGAGATAATTATTCACTCTAATAATGTTTACTAGGATTTTAGTTTTCGAAATATATCTAGAAATAAATATATCCACAGCTTACACGGAAAAACAAAGGTAGAAGCGAGCAACAGAGGGGCAGTTAGGGACGAGATATTCATCGATGTCAGGGATACTCATTGCTCGTAACGATGTTTGTCTTAATTATGAGACTGAAAGTTGTTAGCACGAAAATCGCGTTGCGGAGAATCAGAAGCGTGTCGTGTTTCTTTGTCGGGACAGCGCATCTTTCAGGGTAGAAAAAACAATTTACCACGAAAGGTTGAATGCTCACCATCTCACGGTCTTTAAATTCCCTCGTTAATTATTCCAGCTCGAGGGAATTGTATTTGTAGTTAACAGAGAAATGTTGCACGCCATTGCACAACCGGTGATTCACAGATAACATTTACATTTGTTGATAGAATTATTAAAACGGAGGGAAACTCCGTTTGTCAATCAGCCGTTTGTGAAATAAATAGCGTTGATGTCGATGTTAAATGTATTTTTCGTAATTATTTTATATTTATTTGCAATTGTTGGCACACCGATAGCCTCTCCATTAAATTAATTTGCTAAATGAGTTTCTGTTTTCTATAACGTCAGGTGTTTGCTAACAATATTTTAAATACAACAACTTTATATCAAATGTAAAATCTTTAAAAAACGAATTTTACGGACATTCAATTTTAACCAATCGTTCCGCATTTTGTTTTTTCTATTTATCTGTTCTCATTACCTTCAGTCTTCATCATTTATGTGTTACAAATTTTTCTTAATTCTGAAATAAAATTCGCTGTTTGGTAAGTGATTTGATCGAATAAATAAGTCTGCCTTCTGCGAACAGATTTGTGAGTCATTCTATATCATATATTACAATATTTTTGATTAGTTTGTCATATAAATTGTTAATTCAATTTTTCATATTCTGTCATTTTGTTGTCAGGTTAAAAACTGCACATCTATACTCGAACAATACGAAATATCTGTATGTTAGACAGCTGATACTAATTAAAAAATTCTTTAGACAATATATACATATATGTATAACTCCCAGCACCTATATTTAGGTAAATATTTGTTTCATATAGTAAGATGTGCGGTTAAACATTGGATCATTGAGAAACATGCTGTATAAAAATTATCGTCCTATACACTAGGGCAACGCATAC
Source organism: Dufourea novaeangliae (assembly GCF_001272555.1). Classification (NCBI taxonomy): domain Eukaryota; kingdom Metazoa; phylum Arthropoda; class Insecta; order Hymenoptera; family Halictidae; genus Dufourea; species Dufourea novaeangliae. The sequence goes on along the minus strand of NW_015373988.1, from coordinate 3,725,482 downwards.
AGGTAGCGAAACCATGTAAACAATTTTTCCAATAATCCGAACTGGCATCCATGCCCAACAAAAAGAAACGAAAATAGAAAAAGCACCCTACGAGTTTTTGAACTTTTTGCTCGTTTGTTGTGTGCAAAACGAAACAGCAAAATTCTATTCAAATGTTTATTTTAAACAAATCTCAACGGATTTAGTCGTGTGGATATATTTATGAAGGTTCCAACGAATTGTTTTTTTTTATCCTCATCTTTGGACGCCGGTTATGTAAATGTGTACTTGTATTGGCGAAGGGGGAAACCCGAACATATTCCGTTTCATGGTATGCATAGGAATTTACAAAGAACGCCATTCTGCATTATTCACGGTGACTTGTATACCCGGGGGTGAAATAGAAAAGAACGAAGAATCGTTATAATTTTGGCCGTCCCGCGACATTCGTATGCCGAGCGGAATATCTTTTTCACCGTAACCCAGTACGTGACTGGTCGTGTGTGCCTCCTGTTTATTCCTTTTTTTTCCGTCTAAGCGTTTATGACTTTCGTCTTCGCGCGGAGTATTTACACGTACACTGGTAAAATCCATGTGACTGCTTTCATGAATGAAACAATAATTTGCGTTTTGCCTATAACGACTCTCGCAGCGTTTGTATATAGATTGCGAAGTTTACTAGATATCTGAACAAGGAAGTTAGTAGAGCAAGGCGATGACGACAAAAATTTTATTCTACATTTTGGACTTAATATGTGTGGAATCCACGTCCTTTCGGATTGTATGGCAAGTTCGAAAACACCTTGTTTGGGGGAGACCAGGGACAAACTTTAAAAATTTGTCTTTTTGAACTATAAAATTTTGCAGAATTTTTAAAAAAATTTGTAAAGGCTGACATACCATTGATTATTGGATAACATAATCGAGCCTAAAAATGTGGAATATATTATACCACTTCTTTTAAATAAGACTTTCTCTAAAATAAATTGTTTGTTTCTATTGTTCTCACCCCTAGGGAGGACTGTAACACCGTATCTAATTTAGAAGAAAACCAATGAAAAAGGTTCTTTTAAATACGATTTTAGTTTATTCTATGGATAGGCATAAACATAAATATAAACATAATACAGCACGAACAATTTCAAAGAATTTTATGAAACTGAAACAAAAAGATATATCATTGAAAGAGATAATGCAAACTTACTTTTCGTTTATTATTTCAATAGAGTAGCAACTGAGGTAAAGGGCAAATGTAATTAGTGTTTAAAGATAGAAGGAGACGATTGTTGGTCAGTTGACATTTGTTTTACAACAGTTACGACAGTTGTCCCAAATCCCACTGCATCCTCTCATAATGAAAAAAATATAATGAATTATTTATTGCCCCGCACAACATATCTATGATAATCACGTCAGTGCAATTAACGTCTCATGACAACAATCTCTAAAATTATCAGAACCCAGCACCCCACGATACATACGTTCCAGGAAACTTTCCGTACAAACGTCACGAAGAATGGGAAACAGAAAGAGGCTAAAATAATTCTTGTGTCGGCAAGAACAAATCAACGATCTGGTCAGGCGAAAACTGCAAACGAGGAGAAAATCCCGAAGAAGAAGAAGAAGAAGAAACGACGAGGGTAGAGGGAGGGGAAGGGGTGTCACCGCGAAAGGAATCGGCCACCATTTGGAATTCCAGACCGAGGGTGACCGAGCGAGTGAGTGAGCGTGTCGGAATTACATTTTGACGGCATCGTTTGTCAGAAGTGACCAAGATTATTAGGTTTACGAGTGACCGCCTTGGTACGTCCATCAAGATAACGATGTGGGTCCAGGCAACCGGGATAGAAGTGGCGCGTAGGGCGAGAAAAAGGCGCGAGATACTGGACGCGGGAGATACGTGAAAGGAGGCGCGAAAGAGGAAGACGGACAGCTGACTGGTCGTGCGAATAAGCTATTGAAGGATTCCCCTTTTTCGCCTCCCTTTACTCTCTGCTGTTGACGTCCATTCGATGCTCTCCGGCCGGTAAAGCTCCTGGCGTTCTTCGTGCTTTACGCTATGCCCTCTTTTCCATGCTGCTGGTCCCCTCCTTTCTCGTTACGACAGACTGTACTCTGAAACCTCCTCCTTACTGATATACGGTGGCTGCATACATTCTGGCCATTACTTGTTTTCACAAGATAAAAAGGGCGAAACTGACACGCTGTGGGAAACTGGTCGTGAGAATGGCTACTTAGAAAGCATCGAATTTTAATTGGGTCATATACAGTAGATCCCCCATATAATACGGATTTGTATAATACGATGGAAAGAATTGTGGGAATACTCGTATAACACGGTAGATAACTTCACATTTTTCACATTCTAATTGACAATATTACATATACAGTGGTGGCCCACCCTAGAACAGGCGTCGACAACCTATGACCCGTGGGTCACCAAATGACATATTTGATAATTTCAAATGACCCGCTTGAGTTCCGCAAATAAAGTATAATATATATAAAAAAATTATAAAACATAAACATGAAACAAATACGTTGAGAAAATATAAATAATGGATTAACATTGACCCAGCGGGTCATAGGTTGCCGACGCCTGCCCGTCCCCTAGCTTCGGTACTGATCAGTCTGTGGAAAAATAGTTGCTTGAATGACTGAAAAATAGAAGACAAAGTTCCATGCGTGAAAGAGAAAATGTTCTAAACCTTTTCATTCGAGTTAAACGATGAACTTGTTCACTGAGGAAAATGCTATATTGGAAGTTGTAATCTAAATGGAGTGCTCCGGCATCAGTAGGAACTTTCTGTATACTGGGTTGTTTTATTGTTAACTGTTCTGTACAGTGATCGTGAAAGTTCTGGACAGTTACGCATTGATTGCATCTACTATAATCGAAGAGCATTCTCAAGAGCTTTTCCTTGATAGCTGATATCAAGAAGTTCTGAAATATGTACTTAAGAAAATGCGAGGGGTCCTTCACTGATTTAATTACTTAAAGAGCGATTAAACGTAAATCAGAGATAATTCTTAATGGTAACGTCGTATCAATTAAACATTCTACTTTGACATCGCCAGAATGTAGTTTTTGTGCAGTTGCGATATTTACTAATTATGTACAACATAATAAAATAAATGTTTTAATACAGATACAAATTTTTCTTTCATTTCTAACGTAATAAACCTTTAAACTGTTTTTTATTTCTAACGTAATGAACCTCTAACTTTTCTTCTAGGTATCAGCCATAACTCATATAAATAAGAGTTTACATAACAGTTCAGGATTGAACACACAATGTAATAGTATCCAGAATTTTTTATGTACACAAGCTAAACTAATGAAAGAATATTATATCTACAATTATATCTAATTAGAACAGACAATAAATTATTACAACGGATATCAAGAATCCATCCTCTAGATGCGAGTTCAATACTTGACACGCTCAGTTACATAGCTTCATGGCTGACGTAAAGACACCATTAATGATTTATAATGATATGACTTTGAGATGCCCTTGAACCTTAGTGTTGTCCACGGGTGAGACTCTTTACACGCTTTTGTCCCTTTCTGGACGGAGTGTCTATGGAAACAGAGAGAGGGATGTAACGAAGATAGGGTAGCGAAAGTAACGGTGCTGTAGGGCAGGGAGATGGGAAAGTTCCCTAATCTTCGGAGCTTAAGTTGGACAGCAATGTTGATACCGAAACTGTATCTGTGATCGTACTTAATACTGAGGGAAGCACTCAGCGATTACTACACCTGACACGTACAGTAAGTAAAAAAATGTATTTGGACATACCTGCTTTTGTAAATAATTTTATAAATTCTCACATTATGTCGTAGGACTTTCAATGATTCCAATGACAATGCATGTACTTTAGATGGACTATCATTTAAGGAATGTGTTTTCACAATTAAAAATTTTTCGTTGTATTTAATCCACTGTTTTTTACGAGAGGTACGAATGTGTAGATACACTGTATGTGTACCAATAATTGCGAAACTACGCTAAAAAAAAATGTACCTACTAGGTAAAAAATTTAATAATGAGCTACTTCAAATAAATACATGAAGTATACATGTTGGAATCATTAGTGTGTGCGGGAACATTCATGTGTTAATTAATAATATGTTCTATTCAAATAAAGTTTATGATGTTTTAATCTTGTAACACTGAAAATATTTTTAACAGCTGTTGATATTAGGTGGCTGCATAATAAATTTAGTATTTTAATTGCAGAGTTGGAATGATTATGACTTACCTTGAAAGAAATATGTTCAATTGAAATAAGATCCATCTGAGTTAATACATTCTCGCCAATTTGTTATAAATTTCTTGATCTCATGTTTGACGATTTCAAAATGGCTGAAATGAAGAGCATTGGAAAACGACGTTTTAGACATTTTTGACCAACAAAAAGGCCTCATTGATCTGTATAACAGTTATTGCTAACAAATTTGATTACTATATAAATTAATAATACTTGAAACAAGTGAATAAAAATCTCTTAACTGCCCGATCCCTATATGCGAGTCCTTTGAGGTGTCTACCCTTTAACTAGTATTATTGATTACATCATTTAAAAAAAATTTATCTCGAAAGGGGGTTAAAGGTCAAGTAAATGGTTTTCCTACAATTATATAATGCAAAATATAGAACAGAATTAATATTATACACGATTCGTATTCGTTCTGTTATCGTTTAAGGGTTCGCATTAGCTGCGACGGTTACACATCACGACTTCCGTTACACATCACGACTTCCATCGTATAATTTAGCGAGCAGAATGTTTCACCAGTTCGCGTTTAGCAAGAAAAAAGGACGAGCATCGTTGTCACCGCAGGATCTGCGATTTCATCCCCAACAGCGAACATTCTCCCCAGGCCATCCACCCACCCTTTTCCTTCTCGTGAATTTTCTGAAAACCACGCTGTTATTCCGTGGTTATAATTCATGGCATTTGGGCCGCAAGCCGACCAAGGGACGGACGTCCGTGTGAAACACAGCTTCCGGTCCCCGGCTAGCGCAGCCAAAAGCGGAAATAGGAAAGGACGGACGTAGGAAGTCGAATACGACGTTGAAGAAACGAGCCTGTGCAATCTTGTGAACTGTATAATTTACCCGGAGGAATGTGAAATTTTCTGGTCGAGCTTTTTCGCCATGGTTTCAGTTGCCTCCACTACCCTGCGTAAGATTGATTCCACGACTTCGTCAAGGATACACGCTTAATGTCGCGTCGTTAGATTGTGGTTTCCTAGCAGGGAATGAAACTAGAAATTTTATTATGTCAAAGCAATTTCAGTGAATAATAACTAAAAGTAATGTTATTTGGTTTTATTGGACTTATTATAGGATTTAGTGTCGAAATTTGTTTTTATTCCTAAAAGATTTGACTATGAAAAATAAAAATTGTATTCTTTGGAATGGTTTAATATGTCCACTATAATTCTTTAAATATACTCTGTAAAATACCACAGTTTTTATTGTCGTATTTAATATAGATTCAAGTCACTTTCAAGTTCCCAAAATGCCTATTGTATATTGTATCGAGTGGTCTAAAACTAGTCGAACAATTTTGAGACTGTACGGTGCTCGGTGAAGTTATATTTATTAGAGAATTGTTGAAAAGTATTTATTGTTGAATAATTATGCTTTTAGAGGTAATGAAACCACTGACTATTGATGTGCACTGAATTATTACAAGTATATAGAATGTCACTACAATTGCATCATTGTTAGTGAGTCGTATGAAAGCTGAATGATGTCTCTAACCTGAAAAACAATTTTTCCGTTAACTGTCAGGATTTAAAAAAAATAGAAACGTCACTATAAACATTGTTCAAAGATCTTCAATGAGTTCCTTACGTACTCAAACGGGGACTACATAAATTTTTAAAATCCATTGCAAAACCATGATACCACTATCTGTCCAAAGGATATTTAATATCCTTTCATAATATATTTAAATAATCTGGATACTTATATCGACTGTATATTCAAAAATATTTTTCGGTTTCTACGACAATAGTTAACCTCATAAAAAATCTTTAAACGTTGCAAAGAAAATTCGTTTACACTTCCTAGTTCTAGAAATAACACTTCTAGAAAACCATCTAAATTTGGACATCCGAATAAGGGTTAAAATCGTGGGGACAGCACATAGACAGACATGTCATCTTTCTAGCCGGTTCTAAAAATTCAATTATCGTCCCTTCTGCAGCTTCTTTCAAGGCTTCTACACGATACAGAACGTCCTTCTGACCTTTTTCGGCGTCATTGGAGCGTGTAACGAACACCGTTCCCTTTCTTTCGAAAGATGACACATCGAGGGTGGAAAAGTACAGAAGGCGAAACGGGGGAATCGGCGAAAGGAAGGATAATGAGGAAAATGCCGAGAATGAAAAGATTCTATTCGTTGAAATGCGGGGAAGGGCGCAGCACCACCGCGCACACGTCCGTTTAAACTGAAGAATTTCGCCTTCTGTTTGCCGCTGTTCGCTTTTCCCATACAAACGATAAGACAGTGCAATAAATATTCTGTTCCACGGGCCTCTTCCCTTGATCTTGCATGCGAGATACACGACCAGTTTCTACCTGCAGCGCCGTCGGAATGGAGCTATAACTGTGCTCCAAAGCAGAGATGACCTGGATTGATTTGGTATCGCAGTATGCTTTACGGGGGCGCTTCCAAGCCTCGCTTTGAGCTGAACGAAGAGATTGTGTAATCTGAAGGTATGTTTAATTAAACGGGAAAACTAAGGAAAACATCTTTATATAAAACACGCCCCCACCTGGTTTCCGCTTAAGAGACGGAATATTCGATGCCCACTTACTTCGCACCATGTTTGCACGTGAAACGTATGTTTCTGCAAAATGGAGAAGAAGATTTTAGAACATTCATTGGAGTAATTATGCAAGGAAAATTACACGGTTAAAATGAATATTAAGGTAGTATGTCCATGAGTGAAAGTTTTAACGAAGCAAATTATTTGTCAGAGGACTCGAATCTACTCGAAGAAATAACTTAGGAAAAACTTGAATACAAAATATTTTTTTTCAGTGTACATACATATAAGGAAAATTTGTTGTCGATGCAGATGATCTCGACTTCGGCGACTAAAATATATTTCAAGGTTGCAGTATTTGATTACGGTTGTATAAATCATCTCACTGTCCTATTTTTAGAATCGCCTGATTGTCCTATTACTTTATGTATTTGAAGTTAGTTTCGACTGAGTCTTTTAAGTGTCAGAAACGTACTTGTAGTTCTTTTATTACTCAAAGTAACATTCGACAGATGATACCTCGAAGAAGAGTTTCGCCTCTTAGACTTCAGTTACCGCAGCAAACGAAATATGCATCCTTCATTTTTGTCTGTTATACATACTCTTGAAGTTTCATCAAAGTCGATGTCGAACTCTTTGCGGATGTTCCTCGCGAGTGCCTCCCCTACTTTACATATGAACGAGAAGCGTATTGTAAGAGGGTTACGCCATCTTCCCCTGGGGTGGTACATCCATGGGTGTGGATATACAATCCATACAATACAAGCAGACTCTGAATGTTTAAGCTGGTTCGATTGATCACAGTATTGTGTGCTCTTATTTCGTTTTGCAGACTAGGATTCCTATACCTTGCTCGGTCGAAGTTAATAGAAGATATTTCTACAATTTTGAACAGAAAGGATTACTTCTATTTGATGAACTACTTGAAACATTTTAGTAGCTAGATATTAAACTATTTAATTCTTAGGTTTTCCTAAATAGTTCGTTCTTGATTGGACAAGATGTAGCGTTATTCCTAATGCAATAAAAGAGGAAATGAATCTATGGACAATAATATTTTTCGGTTTGGAGTTTAGTTTTCCAGTGTCATTTATATTATAAACATTGAAAGAGATACGATATTATTTATTTATCACGATTCTGCAAGATGAAGACAAACGAGGACGAAATATTACAATATTTACAAAGTTATAAACAATTTTTTATTTCCGTTAGAGGGAGACTGATTTCCTCGCTTCGGGACATATTGTTATAGAATGCACCGTTATGGAAACAATGAACTACCTTACAGTTTCTTTTTTTCCAAGTTACAGGTTTGTAGAATTTGTATTACTATTTTTAAACAATTTTCTTCATTGTTTCCACGCATTACGATAACTCCCAAAACTAGAAAGTCACCCACTTTAACCGCAATAAAAAATTGTTTATACACTCGAAATTTTTCGATTCACGTTTATCAGGACTTTTTGTCACCATTTGGCGAGTAGTATCTACTCCAGAAGTTACGAACCCATTTTTTATCACCCTATACATATAATCAGCAGTATACATATATTCATAAAAATTCTCCTCAAATTTCACATCACCCCTCTACCCCCCTCGTCGTGCAGTCGTAATGGTCCAAAAAAAATCAGGCACCACGGTTTAAATCTTACACAGCAATCACACAAACACACACACACGTTCATTAAAACTTTCCCGTTCACCTCGGCGAATAATCGCGTAAAACCATTAATTGATTATAAACTAGAGTAAACGATATATAGAATAACGGCCGGCCACAATTCCATTATTTCGAACCCGTTCGACAACCAAATGAAAATGCATGGAGCTGCCGGTCGTGCAGCCCCTGGTAGGTATCGGTTCGTGGGCCGTAGTAGGGCCACGAACAAATTTTCATCGCATAATGACACAATTAAAGTTTCATACGAGGACGAACGGTGTGCATAGCATATCACACGTATACACCGATAGCGCGCGCAAGGGGTGACACGCGTAGGGTAGGCGAAGGCTAAGTGCAAACTCAGTACACACGGATAAGGGTGAGGGGATGGGTGAGCGCGGAGAGGAGTCATTAAAGAGGGGCGAGAGAGAGAGAGGCGGGCAGGTTCGTCGGAAAATTAACTATAAACTCAATTAATCCGGCAAAGGACATCACACTCTTGCGCATTAACGCGGGGACGTTATTAAAAAGCCGCACCTTTAAATCACTGTCAGCCGGCGCGGCGGTGCCAGAACGAAAGTGGCGCTTTAACCTGGGCGGATAACATTTACTCTTTGGGAAAAATCTCTTTAGCCGTAATTGAGAAAAATTATCGTCTCCTTTGTGCCTCGAAACCATCCCCTCCCGATCCTCTTCCCTCTCTCACTGGATTCCGCTTCCTTTGCTGGCCGATGAAGCGACGCGTCCTCTCCATTGTGAGCGAGAGAGGTAAAAGCGAGAGACTTTTAACCCTTCTGTTACGGTCAGAAACTCGTGCAATTAGATGAAGGTACTACACGTACTGTCCTCTTGCTAGGAAAGGGATCGTGCCATTATTCGTTATCACGAGTAACGTGTTAACGTGGGTACCTATAAATCGTGGTGGACTTTGATAAAGTGTCGTTTAAACGTAATAATTCTAGTATTAACGGTAGTGTTAGAATGTATTTAAAAAGAGAGTTTTTCGTCCCAGAAGATTTGAAAGACGGGAGTTTTTTCGCACGGAAGAATGCAGTATGTACACGTTCTCGGGTTCTTGTGAATAGATAATTAAAAAGTCTACGCACGTGTCTTAAGTGTAACGAGCTTTATGAAATGAGTACGTAATGGTGGGAGTAATTTTCAGCGTATGGAAACGATGTGAAGGTTGGCGTATACGGTCTGTTTTATCTAACCATGTTTCACAGGTTTATTGCAGTCTTTTGACAGTTATTTGCGCGTGTTAAATCATGACCGTGATACTTTGAATTTATTGTTACACTGAAATGTAAGTATACACTGTTGCCCATAAGTACGGGGTTGATGAAAATGTTCGTGCGGTTTTAGGCGGTAGTTGCCTTCAGATGAACTGAAATAACTTTAGTTCCAATCTCGAAAACACATGGTTATTCGATAGCTAACATTTGGCCGAATACATTTTAACCTAACAGTTTGAAGATTGAGTTCGTTTTGTAATGTTCCAAGTATACTTTTGTTTTCATCTGGGTCGAGAAAAGATTAAAGAAATATTCGAACTGTAATATTACAAAGAGTATCGTATGCTACGTCATTGTACGCGTTCCGATGTTGAGCTCTTGCCTACTGTTTGTAAACATTTCGTTCTATACATTGCAACACATCTAATGATATCTACTGATCACGATTCGTGGTTCACCCTGTATACTGACATTACATGAAACATCTTCCATGGATATAACTACCATTGTCTCTTGATGAATGCATGCTATTCAATCTACATAAGCAACACAGGTACATCTACCTTCTCAAAAGCAAACAATTAAATCAATTCCAAAAAACAATTAAATAAAACTGAATCCCTTTAAAGTTCATACTGTAGAAATCCTATCATAAAAAATTACAAAGAAAAAAACACATATAACAATACCATGAAAAAAGGAATCTCCATTCCACAGTAACATTCTCTCAATTATCGACAATAAAACACAGCTGAAAGGAATACATTAAATAATCACCAACATTTAACCGTAATACCACGGTTCCAGGAATATTCCATTGTCGCTGTCCTAAGGATTTAATTGTCACCGCTTCGCCAACCGAGGCCGGGGGTGAACGAGCCCGGTATAGCCGGCAAAAAGATTTTAAGCACACACACGCATAGTTTTTGCGTCTGCGGAAGAAAAGAAGCAAAACAGGAAAATCCGATACCAGGCGAAAACACGTGCGGGAGCGAATAATTTAGCAGATATTGAAAAGTTCCGTGCGCGCACGAGGCCAGAGGAAGCAGTATAACTACCGCGGGGCCTGGGATATTTGCATTGCGCGTATTTTATTGAAAAGTTCACCGGGCGCTCTCTTTACATTCCACTACATTTTTAACCGGTATCGTTTCCCCGTTGATACGCTCTCGGCGTCCCTGAGCACCGCCACGATTCAACGCCATAGAATGCCGCATAGACCGAGCGGGGCGTTTCGTCGACACCAGTTATCGCGGCGGCAATATTTAAATGATAAGAGGCTCCGGGTGAAACGACAGCGGGCAATAATGATCAGGAAATACGACGTCTACACGCGGTTGAACATGCATAGACAACACCGTCTAGAGGCCAAACGCATGCTCCGCCGACGACCATACCACTGGATCATCTCTATAGAAGGATCAGAGGTTCAAGGATAAGCTGTCGTTAAGTTTCGTCGAAAGTGTCGTTAGGGATTTAACTCCTGGCCACGAATTGAAACAATGGCGCGATGAAACGATTTTCCCCACTTTGAACGGGGTTGCTTGCTATTAGATCAATCCTGGATTGAACGTTTTATGAGGCAACTTTAAATATTGTCGATGAAGTTTATTTGAATTTTTTTTATTGGGTGCTTGAGAAATAGCGATGGAATGGAAAAATACGTTGTACAGAAGAGTTAGATGATTATGTGAGTCGTTGGATGCAGTCTAAATATGTATGCTTGTGAGATATTTAGACGTTTAGAAAATGTTTTGTGAAACCTCTCCTGAATCGATGAACTCGTATGAGTATATTTGGATATACTGATTATGCTGTGTATGATTATTAACTGTATCATCACAGGATAATTGAGTATGATACCTGTATTGAGTATACTGTATGTACCCTGATAATTATATTGATATATAGGGTGTCCCGAAATAGTTGTATGTCCTTGATAGGGGTGATCCCTGGGGTGACTTGAAACAATATTTTCCTTAGCGAAAATTCCGTTACTGGTACGTTGAATAAAAAAACTACTAAACACAAAGTTACACTACTTGCATGGGTACATGTAACGGCAAGAAAATCTTTGTCGAGGTCATTTTTAAAAAGATTTCAAGATCACTAGTAGTTTTCAAGTGAAGTCCTATATTTGTGTCTAGACACTTTTACAAAACATAAAAGAAAATTCAAATACCTTCATAACCATACCGTTTCAATATGTGAACTTTGAGATTCAAATAGTGTTAACTTTGTCCAGAAGAGTTTTTTCATCTAACAAATAACGGAGATATTTAGGTGATCCCATTTAGGTGGTCCACCCTGTACACTGCATAAAACTTTTGCAATTATTTACAAGAATTTGTCGAAAAAAAATATAAAAATTTCTAAAAGTCGATTTCTGTTCATTTGTTAGATACATCCTCTTTCCTCAGAATTTAGCACCATACTGAACGAGTAACCTGTCTGTCACGGCTAGGATCAATTCTTTTGAATACTATATTTGAATCTAATTGCTCTAATTGACACAATTTCGTTCGGTGCTAATGACTACTACTATTTTTGCAGTCGAAGTAGTGCACAATTTATGTCATCTGATGATTTTGCATAACGCACGTGAATTAAATCGATTATAGTTGCGCCTGTGCTAAATTGGGAACCTCTACGGGTAGCTGTGAAAGTAGAGTGGCAGAGGATTTGACTGCGGAAGTAGAAGTGGTTGTTCCGGACAGACATCGCCTAAAACGACATTCTCCCTGTAACTTGATACATGTTTCCCAGGCGTTAAGTTCCCGCAGTTTAAATGATGAAATAACGCAGAATTCTCTTCGTCTGTCTAATATAATTTGGTTACGCGAGTGGAGAATTAAATCTACTTCTAAATGTCAAAGAAAAATATCAGAATATTATTTTCTATAATACTGCTAAAGAGATAATAATATTTATCGATCTAAAACTGGTACCGACCAAATTGAATATTTAGAACAAGCAAAAATTATTAATTATTTTTCATATATCTCCGGATGCATTATACTGAAACTCATATTGAAGTTTTGCTGCATTTACAATTGTGTTAGGAGTGAAACTGAAAGTACGCAAAAACTGAATAATTACAGAATGGAATTTGATTAACTGAAGTTATGTGTTTTCATCAATATATTGTGGTAGTTAATTCTTGTGCTAACAAAAATGTTTTACGTTTACGCCTTAATAAGCCAGACCTGTAACTTCAGTCGCTCGGCGTTACAGGACTACAGTACTTTTATATAACTTTATGCTATGTAATTATGAAATTTTATACACAAAGTAACACGGACAAGTAAGTTCGAAACTGGATCAAAGTGTGGTAAAGAAACCAGCGTGCATAAAAGATCTCTGAATCCGTTAATAATCCTGAAGAAAGCTGGAATCCAAAAGGAAATAGAACAACGGAAATGAACGTAACGTTAAGGAAGAAACATTGGGAAACTTTTCGTGTCCCAACAGAGAAATCCTGATAGCTTCTACCGGGGGAAATGAATATTACAGAAAAGTTGAATATATGTAGAAACAATGTTCTAACGAGAAACTGAAGAAGTCTGTGCAACGAATAAGGTGTTAAAATAGGCGAATGAATTTTAAAAGATACTGCTGTTACAAAATCACACGATGAATTTTTTTAATTTTATAAACGAGACAGAAATGTTACGTTAAATGTTAGGGAAATTTTATAAAATTAAGCACAGATATAAAACGACATTATTTCGTTAGTGTTCAGAATAAATGGTAAAATAAAAAATTATATATTAATGAGTAAGTATGAAGCGAAAGAGAAGTTTGTTTATTTTTCAAACTTTCATGCAAACCTTTAGACACCTTTAAAGAATACAAATTGTCGTTTGATTTGTTGGTGTAGCCATTCTTCGATGGCTAGAAAATATTACACAGATAGTGATGGTCAACCAGTTCATATGAACATTGATGCAACAATACTCGTTCACTTTTTCCGTGGAATATGGGACTGGTGCTCGATAATAGTCTGTATGGCTTTCGGGAAACCCAGAATTGGATAAAATGCTGATATCGCCGTTGGCAATGTTTGATCGATCGCCAGAACGCGAGGATATTTAAGTTAATAACGGACATCCAAAAAGAGCAAGTTATTACGGAATGTATGGTCGAGAAATTGTTGTGAGAAATTGAGAAGTGTCAATAAGAGAAGAGGAAAAGAAATCGGTTGATAAGGGACCTGTAAGTCTAAATTACTTATTAAATAGGTACAAAAATAATACCACCGTTTCTCTATGAATAAAATATTATTAAATGTAATTTGTTATTTTTAAATATTATTAAATGTATTGTACATATTTATGGAATTTGAAGTATTAAACAACAATGAATAGAAAGTAATAATCGGAATACCTTACCGCCCAGAACTACGAGATCTGATTTTATAATTAAAGATTTAATGATACTAATAAAACTAAATATAAAGTTTCGATATACCTAGTCATTCCATAACCTTTATTTAAATTGATGTTGAATAATATTTGACTCTTCTATTAACTCAGAAACTTGATTTCAAGATATAATTAACTACTTGACAGCTAATTTTTGTGCAGTTATAAGGTATATACACGATAAAATTGTGTCGAATACACGAATTTTTTAACCAGGTACACATTATACCTATATATTTTTAACTATCAAAGCATTTCTGTCGTTTTAAAAATAAACGATAATATCCTGTCTACCCGAAAATATTTCCGTGAAAACACAATACATGGATGGAGCGTATAGATAAGCAGATAATGTGAATGAAAATTGGTGTCGATACATGCATACGTATTTTAGTGAATGCGTAATGTTGGTCAAAATTGATGTGGATATACAGAGTGTCCAGTATATCGCGATAAAATCACGAAAGATGTGCTTTTACGAGCAAAAACAAAAATAAAATATACATTGTGTTTACCGCTGATTATTCTTCACTTATAATTAATGTCCATAAATATTAACAGTGACTTAATAATATTCTTTTCACGATAATTTCACATAAATTTAGGATTCAAAGACAATAAGATCGTTCAAAAAATAAATAATACTACGACAACATCAACAATTAGTACAAGTAAAAGTAGCAATAAATAAACACACTTGATAAATTCTATTCGAAAGCTTATCTTTCCGCTGAATTTTTTATATAATAAATAAATCACAATTACTACTGTACATGCTCAATTAATTCATACACGTAGAAACTAGAATCCTCAAATCACAATTTCAAAAAGGAATTTTAAAATACTAATGTATCCTCTCTGAACGTTAAAATTCTGTAAGTTACCAGTAAACTCTTCGCTTCAATCACCTTATCGAGTATTACAAACTAATTGGCAACACTAACATTCGATTAACAGACGAAAATCCGACCGGTCGATTGATTTACCCCGTACTCGACGTATATCAACTATCAACCGTTTCGTCGCGAGTTTCTCGCGGCATAGCACTTAACCGAAAATTAAATTTTCGAATCGGAAAACTAAAAATCGGCTCGTCCTGCCGTCCAGCCGCTGGCCCCCGTTAGATGGAATTCGATTTTACGCACGACTTGCCTCAGATTTTTCGTCGGAAAGGGAGAGAAGACGGACGTAAGGGAGAAATAGAGAGAGAGAGAGAGAGAGAGAAAGAGCAGAGGGAAGGAGAAGCGCGACCGAATGCGCGTCCCTTTGAAGGCGAAAGAGGAAAGAGCGGGCGGACCTTTTGCCGGCTGACTGGTGGATCTGTAGGTATACCGACAGTTCGTTAAGCTACGACTGCCTCTGAATGAAGGTAATGGAGTGGGTAGGGCCGGTAATCTAAATTTCTCATGTCGCGGACGTGCAGCTCGCCGGCAAATGCCGGGTGGGTCTCTTCGCCCCAGCCTCGCAAAGAGGCGCCAACAGATGGTGAAAGAAGATGCGGAAGAAGGTGTAACACGGACGTGCGCACAGCTTCGATTTAACTTGGGCTGGACCGTACGTAGTATTAACACTAGAACTACCAAAGCAGTCAAAATGACTGATACATAAATTCTTATAAAAATTATTAAATGTCATAACGGTGTATTTTCTGAGATTCTTCGCTACTTGAATTGTAACATACAATTGAAGAAATTCGTTAATTTATCAATTTGCTCATTTTCAACAAACTATCCCTTTTACGAATACGATAAAAATAACAACACATTCATCTTTGGTAGTTCTAGGGCGAATTTGGACTTTACAGTTCGGGGTGTGCATCGGGGTTGATTCGTCCACAATGAAAGGTGTGAAGATTGTTTTCAATTGCATTTCATTCAAAGAGATCAAAGTATAGTGTCTTCCCTAGCTGTAGTGAGTTTAGGTGTGACCTTCTCAATCGGTGTGCTATGTGATACCTACGTGTGACGCCTGTTCTAATAACTCCTCTGCAAATGCAATAGACAGCTATAGACACCTTTCACTCACGAATACCAACTGCAGTCCCAGCATCCTTGCTTCAAATGAGCATCGCAAGGAAACTTAATACACACAGCTCGTCGAAAGAGACCCGACGCGTTCTCAAGGGATAAGTCTTACATGCTCGCGAGCGTAATAAAAATTCAGTCGGGTCGGCCATCGCGCGACCGACACGCACCGCGTATCTTTATGGTGGCCCCATAAAGCCGCGTAATTGTGAAATATCACCAGGCACGGCGGCAATGCTTTCGCGATAAAAAGCGAGAAACGAGAGGGGAACCGTGATAAAAGGAGATCGAACCGAGTCGAAGGCAGGCCCGTGTGTGCACCCTTTCGTCTCCCTCTTATGGGCAGAAAATTTCACTAGCTGACGGCGGTGTGCAAAGAGCCCGAATAAATCAAACCGTATTACACCGTGGATAACAGAGGTGACTGCCGGTGAACAAGAGGGGAACGCCTAAAACAACGAACGGATGAGTGGAAACTCGCAAAGAAACGAATAAATATGGCGTCTCTGGGGCGGGGGACGACGGGGTAGTGGGGGTGTATGCGTGTTATAACAGTCGGTGGCGGAGAAAGCGACACTCGTTTGCACGAAATTCTCCTTTAACGACCCGACGCGAACGTGTATACACTATGCCGATCAATTGCAATCGGGTTGAGTGTATACCACCGAGAAGATACGGCGGGTCAATACTGTTGGATACTGTCGGAAGGCCCGTGGAAAGAAGTTTATGTATTCTGGGAAGCGTGTCAATGGCAATCATGCGGAGCTGTTTTATTGGCCCGCGGAGTCGAACCTCGGGGACCCGAATTAATCCGGGGACGTGAGTGTACAGATAATAGTAACACTGAGTTTTCTGGAATGTAAGGGATAGGAATGAGATTATTAAGAGTATTGGAATGGTAAAAGGGGAGTGTTCAATTGTAGTGTGAAATGGTGAGTCACAGACGTCAGTTTTGGTAATTTCTTTGATAGGAATGAGATTATTAAGAATGTTGGGTGGATAATTTGAGGTGTTCAATTGTAGGGTGAAATGGCAAGAGTCATAGACGTCATCTAAGGTAATCTAAGGTAATACAGAAAATTCATTGACGAAATTATAATAAACTATAATTTTGTAGTCATAAGAATAGTAAATTTTTAGTGGATAAATATGCCATTAGTGACGTTTTTTTATTTGGCTGTGAAATTAAAACTTTGAACTTGAGTTAGTTTGGCTTTGATGTTCAAATTTATTAGCTAAAATCGTTGATGACAACTATATTTAATGCAGAGTACTATAGTGATGCTATTCCCTACAATAATGTTCTCTAAACATTTTTGATAAACGAATGTCAAGTTGAACGACAAAAATAAGGGATAATAAAATTTAGACTGTGTTAATTGAAGATTTACAGATTCCTATTTGGCGTGCAACGCAAGCTGGTAAAGTAGAATACATTTTCGAACGACTCCAAATATTTTTAAATTGTTTAAGGTAATCATAAGATGTTTTAAATCTTTTACCTTCGACCGATTCATCATTTATTTCAGACTCTTGTAGTGCCGTTCATATGTGGATTAGAATAATAATAAATTAATTTTAGAAGAAATTGTTTAATTATAGAAGGGGTTGAGTAAAACGTGGTGCAAAGTGTGTACTTTTTATAATAAAAAAATATAAAGTACACACAACTGTAAGAATGACTTACTATTAATTTCACCCAACAATGGTACGGTGCATACTGTGACTGAATGATAAAACGGCAGGATAGCGAGGCATTTGAATATTGCTGCTTTCACGGTTCGTAGAAAGTGCAGGGCAAGTAGTTGAGTAGCGTATAAGTCGGTCAATGGTACGAGCTTAGGTGTAACACGTTTCGGTCACTTGTGTGAAATATTTATGCCGGGATACGGTCAGAAATGTAACATAAGCTGCGTTTCCATATCCGTATTGCGGAATACATTTCAGATGCCTCTCCAGCGAGCGCTACCTCTAAAAGGCAACCCTTTTTAAGTACTTCAAGTGTGTTTTAACCACCCGGTCAGGAGGTCAAAGTCTTGATTTTTAACTTCTCATATTTTAAAATGCCAAGTCCAAAGCATAATATGATAAAAAAAGCTACTACGTTATCTTTAATAATAAAAATTTGTATAGTCACATTTTTTTTTAGAAACGCCAGACGTATAATTTCTACAATAGAATTGTAATGTGTAAGGTACAGTAACTAAGGAACAATGTACTTTATTAGCAATTATAATCTACATTAGCCTAAAGCATGATTAATGTACTTTAGATTAGACTGCAACTGAGAAGTTATACACAGCCTACTTTAAAATGTATTGTTATTTCTTAAGCTAGGAGAAACAGAAACTAGTTCGATCAATGCATAATGAATTAAACTTTACATTAAGATTGCAGGGTCCGATGAATTATTAATTTATGTAAATAAGTTAGTTTCAAATAAATATTGATTTTAGGGATACGTACATACCTATATGCTTGCGTTCTTTTATTATGTCCACTAGGAACAATACTTTTTCAACTAAACATATAATTAGTATTTCTAACTTCAATATTCTCACTAAAATTCAAACTCCTGTATAAAGAACTTTTTACAAATATCTAATTCACAATCCGAAAAATTATAGTTCTCAGCCTCTTAAAAGCAATTCATTTGCCTTCATTAATCTGTCTATCAGTGTCAACTATCTTCAACATTTTAACTTAATCGTTCAACAAGAATCTATATAGTTCTTCGAACGATTACGCTTAAACAAAGAATTCCAGGACAACGATTTGATCTTGACAAAAAAGTCGTAAGCCTGTAATCATGATTGATCAGATCGGATTCGATCGCGAAAACAGCTAAAAAGCAAGAACTCGCAAAAATTTGTACCATAACGAAAGGCAGAAAAGTGAAAAGAGACGTCATTGGACGGTGGAAAGACGATCGAGCGGGGAAATTGTAGAAGGAATGCAAAATGAGGATGCTCCGAGGTCTGGGACGTGCCGCCATTATATATACGGATTTCTCAGGGCTAGTCTGGATTAGAAACTTCGGCCTTAGAAAAGACCGTGGCCGTGAGGAAACCTCCAGCTGGGAAAACAGATTTCCGAGTTGTCTCTTGATTTTGCGCATCAACTCAATGCTAAGTTGATGGAAAACGTCGTTCAGGTATTAGGATTTACATGTTTTGCCGTGGATTACATCGCATCAACTTTTATGAATTTTTTTTGTTGATAGAAATCATAAATCACAATCAATTCTTCATTGTTGAGGTGTACAAAAAAACTATTGTAATTAAATAAGAATATAAAAAAAAATTAAATAATAGCCCGTTAATTTACTTAATGTTATAATACACTTTAAGCAATTTTAATTCTATTTTTGAGCTTCTAAGTTAGTTCCAAACTATTCGACAAATCAGTATTGAAAATATATTTGTCTTAATGTGACTATTGTATCCTGAATATGACTAGTTAAAAGAAACCAGAACGAAAGAAGAAAATGTACTCTATCGATTAAACGTTTTATTAAGAAAGCAGTAATGCCAGAACCTATTAAATTTCTGTTAATATTTTCGTTTCATTGTGTTACCTGAATACATAAAATCTGAAGCCTAGTTCTAATTGTTATTGAAGGGATCAAGCATATCTAAATTGCTTCTCCATAATCCCCACAATGCATCTCCATAATCCTTCTCTGGGAAACATAGTAAAATATATCTCCAAATAATCTAACACCATAATCAAGCCACTACAATAGTTCATCCGCAGTGATTGTAGGTTAACTACATAGCACGTATACATGAATTCTAGATAAGACCGATTAAGTCCTTCCATCGTTTTCGTTCTTTGTGCCGTTCAGGTCTCTCTGAAATGTATTCCAAGATAGAAATCGTTTCATTTGAATTATACATATTCGTAGACCCATTTTCGTACCCTGTATATTTAACTCTAGCGACAAATGAGCTGCTTGATAAATTTATGATATCCTCATGAACGATAATTAAACGGTGTAGAATAGGGTTCTTATGAGAAGAATAATGGAGATCTATTGAAAAATGTTTCAATAAGGATGTTCTATTTCTACTTGCAATTAGAGTAAAAGCCACAAGATAGAAAAACTCTTAATATTTGAAGGGTAAATGGAAGAAACAGGGAATGTTCAATTTTAGCAATTTTACTGTATAACGCATTTTTCATTTGGCAATTAGGATTACAGAATTGTGAATTACCAAGTATAAATATCCACGTAAGATAATGTTAAAGATTTGGGGTGTTGGTTAAAAACAGTAGTAGACTGAGGTATGCATTAAACTTTTCACACAATACAATGCAAAACCAAGTACCAAGATAATATTCACCAATATTGTTACGTGTAAAATAAAAATAGTAAAAAAGCACATCAAAAGACGATACACAAACGTGTGTGGAAGATAAAAACCAGATTCTATTAACAAATTAAATTCAGATGTAAGAATATTTTTAAATTAAATAGAGCATTTATAGGAATGATAAAAATTGCAAGATGCATTGGGAAAAAGAAGTAAACCGCTTAGTTTCTTAAGATTTGTTGGATTTGTAATGGATGCACCATTTAATTCCTGAAGACGAACGTTGATAATCATTCGCTTGTGCGACTGTTAATAGAACTTCCACGTATCCGCAGGCGGGTTTACACGTATGACCACAGCTAAGCGAATCACAGGTGCAAGCTCGTAGAATTCTGCGAAGCGTGACGTAGACGTCTCTGCGGTTAACCGACTTAATCCGCTCTTACGTTAGTCTGGTGCCATTGGACAACAATCTACGGGTTATCGATCGATTTGTAGGTTATCCTCACTTAAGCCAAATTCATTCCTGCAAACGTATTTCCCCACATACGCTTCTTCAATTACTGTAGAGACGGGGATTGGTATTAAAACGTAATAATTCGGATTATCTGACGGAAATTTAATCAACAGACAAATCCTTCTGCTCAATTTATTCATATTTTAGTAAAATAATGTTACTTTCGATTAATTAATCACGAATTTTATTGATTTTTATTCAAGAATAAAAAGCAAATCGTTAAGAATATTGGGAACGCTTGAGATTCTCTTGATTAATAATCATTTATGTTTCTTTTCATTCAAAACAGATAGAAGCAACCTGATCTTGTGTCGGCCACGCGAAAATGGTACTTTCATATTAAGTAGTATTATGTATAAGTAGTATTTAATGCAATTGTTATTGAATTTATACAAATACCATTGTAAATTGTATATTTTCTTACGATGTTTCAATAAAAAACAGTCAAACCATACATATGCGTTATCCATTAATCCCGCACTATCTCCACTCCTATTCCTAACATCAATTAACCAAAAACGTAATAATAAATAATAAATAATAACAAAATAATTAATTCTAAAACTTTTAAGTTTTGGAAGAAGTTCTGGAATTAGTTCCAATTTTCGCCAGCAAAATGGTGGGAGCGCCACTAAATGTCCCATAAATTCCCAAATTTTTTCGGCACATTTGTGTGTGAATAAAACGATAGATACGTGCTCTCATTCACACATTTTACCCACCACTGCCATATGCTCGCATGCTGCACGTTGTTTGCCCGCTAGTGAGTTTGGCGGGCGCTAAGTTACCCATCGCTGATCTAAAAAAGGACAAGATGAATTCAAGGAAATCAGCCGAACAAATTCCGTTCACCCTCAACAATCTTCGCGTCAGCGGACTCCCGTTGTGTTCTCAAGAGCCAGGGTTCTTACCGGGCTCGTGAAAGCTCACGTAGATCTAATATCCATCGATGACCTCCGAGCGCCACAAAAGGATACAAGCATTAGCGGGCATCAAAAAGGAGAAAATAAAAACGAGCCGAGAGAAACGGGGCATTGACGTGTTGTGCTGCGCCCGCACTGTTGGTACGGGCCTACACCGTAAGAGAAAGTGAAGGGCGTGGGATAGAGGCAAAGGGTAGGTAATGTTGGAAAAGGGAATAAAAGGCAACTGCCATAAAGCCATTGATAGAGGTCGTTCGAGTTGGTCGTTAATGGCATGGAAAAATAGCGAAAGCCAAGCTAACTTTTCGCTATGGCTATGGTAGTCGTGGCAGCTGCGACGCGAATACACTCCACGATTGCGAATACGGGAATACACACAGAGTACGTGCACAGATTTTCCTTCTCTACCCTCTCTCCTTTGTCCCCCCCCCCCTCCCTACTTTCTCGATGCAGACACCTTTCTCCCTACGAAGTTGGGCTAAGTGTTCGGAGCCGGTGATGGCATCAATTGCAGAGACAGTAAGAGGTCCCGTTGCCTCTGATAGCTCCGTGGAAAGATTGTGGTAGTAACGATCGGCGCTCTACAACTGCACTCGGAATGAACCAGTTGAAACTGAGATAGGTTAGAGAACTTGTAGTAGCCCCACTCACCCTCCCTCCCCTTGCCCCTGTGTACGAGACGAAAAAGAAGAAACGACTGGGTAGCAACGAGACTACGGTACGTTGTATGTACACTCTTAACTTCCTGCCGAGGTTCCGAATGAGACCCATTTCAGTCCATCACCTGGACAGAGTGTACATAGACACACACCGCACAAGGGGGAGGTGGACAGAGACGGGACAAGGGGGAGGAAGCGAGGAAAGGAGGGATTTCCACAGTCAGTCGGTGTCGACATCACGTCGAGGGGCCAACGTGCCACGGGAACACAGGGAGAGCCGAGGGTGGCGGTTCTCGAGGTGGCCGACGGAAAAAGATACAATCATCCCGGAACGCGTCCATGACCGCTCTAAGACTTGTCGATCCTTGGCACGTGATCCGCGGAATAAATTAACCCTCTGCCGACCAACGAACTTTTTTAAAGGTCTGGAATAGCTTCGATATCAGACGAGATTATGTATCGAGGACTCGAATGTCCAGGAAGTAATTTTTTTTGTTTCACGTAGTAGTGGTCATTTTGCATGCTCTATGCGAGAAGATGATAATGATTACAGTAAATCCTCGATGAGTGTTCGAAGGCTCCTCGGCGCTGGCAAGGAAAGATTCCTGGGTGTAACGTTTTTTTAATAAGATTTAGCGCAGTGATAGAGCTTGGAATTCTGAAAGCAATGATATTTTTTTGAGCCAGGTGTAGCTATTAATTTATGAAGTATTTAATGTTCAATGCCAGGAAGCCTTCGAAGAATCATCAAGGATTTACTGTAATATGAATATTAAACACGATTCTAATTTTGCAAAATGAAGAATTCTGCAATTTACGCAAGAATTTGATAGCGATTCATTTTACCGTCTGGTACATAATACCACATAAACAGAAGTAAAGAACAATTAAAAAGTACCGTACGATTCAGTAAACGTCCATATCGCGGCAAACGTTCAATCCCCCGAGGTCCATGAAAATATTATAAGATGGCACATTAAGCTTGCATAACGTTACTGCGGACGGGGTGAATCCGCGCCCGTAATTTCCGCTAATAATAATTTATAAACCGTAGTTCCCCGTCGAAACGAAAGGTCGACGAATCTCTGGGATAGCGAAGGTAACCTGGGTTCCGCCGTTTCCGACGGTTTCCGTATGTTGAGGTGCAACACAGAATTCATAAATCTGTAAATGGCCTTCATAAGTAACATTCTAAAGTCCACTGCTTTAATCTTCACACATTAAATCTCCCAAAAAAAGATAACAATTCAACATTAATAAATGCGAATTTGTGAGTTACATACTTAAGTGCTTCTGATCATAGTAAGTTACAAAGTTTTGTCATATTTTCTTCACTGTGTCGAGAGTCGAATTACGAAATTTTCATATTTATGCAAGTCTTTGAACAGTAGGTTCTCGTCGTCAAGGCAATATACACCCCCTTTTGTCACCCCCTTAATCATAATAGTTCATTATTCAATCATATATAAAATCATACTAGTAATAAGACCTTCATAATTGTTGTAGTTCAGAATAGTCTAGACAAAGTTACAATAAATATTAACTATAGATTCAAAATTTATAGTAAATACTCTTTTCATAATAAACAAAATTATTGGTTCTGTTAATTGCACATACAACGACGAAACATCAAATTTTAGAAGTTTTCGATTTGTCAAATTAATATTGCACAAAAAGGTTGTGCTACAAGACTACTTTATAAGAGAACAAATAATAAAATAATTAAAAAATTCTACTCTTATATATACTTGCACTACGAACAACACGTGCTATTTTCGATTTCACAATTTTATGAACCTCGTTTGCAAGAAATTCTTCAGGACCTATTGAAGTCCGTGTGGAACCTAGTAAATTTCGATCAATCATGCCCCGACATCCACGTAATCGATGCTCCGGGAATAAGTTACGGAAAATATGCCGGTTCCCTTCAAGCTCCGCCGCATAAACTTCAGTCTATGGTTACGTTTAATATGTTGCACCCAACCATCAGCCTATACCTAATTCGTTATAGCTCAGTTAACCATGCTTCTCCGTGGTCTATTTTGAATAAACCAGCACGCTATAATTTACTCGTTTTCTACCGCGAAATAACACAGGTACCAAGCGGCTTTATCGCATTAATTTTTGATACGTGCAGTTAGCATAGTCGTATAACGGATCTGAATAGCGCCATTTTGATGAATCGGTGGAAGCAGTTGTACATTGACGTACAAATGCTTCCCGTTTCATAATTTCATTTGCAATTATGGAAAATACGACGACGCTTTTAAAAATTTTTATATCTCTTGTATGTATGAACTTTCACAAAAATTTATAAATATTGATTGCGTGTTGTGTGGTATTTTATTCGAAAAGCTCTTGAACTCTTTGTAACAATGGAGCGAGATTTTCCAACAAAGTATAGTTCTTGCAAATGTTACAAAAATGAATAATACATGAATATGCAAATACATACGGGATTAAAAGAAATCACTGGTTGAATGCATTATTTGCTACGAGTCTCTTGATTGCGCTTTCGCGTCATTTGAATATGTTCGACGGGAGGAAAAACAGTTAACTCGTCATAAGTTCCATCATGGAAGAATTAGTTCTCATAAAAGCGATTAATAAGAATGAATAGGGAATTGGACAACCTGTGACGTTAATTATAATAAAAATATATTGAAGTTATGTACCTATAATTCTTTATGTTACGAATGCATGAATGAAATATATCCATGTATACTTAAAGGATAATATATATTTAGTGACATAAGTGTCATTCTTTTTTCAATTTATTATTATAAGATTGCGGATTTTTATGGAAAATGACATTTTCTAAAATAATTCATGAGGACAAGAACCAATATAAGAATTTCTTTTTTCTCGTAAGTCTAACTTGTATGTGATGAGAGTTTTGTATTTCATTGTATTTCACAGACCTCTATAGACTATCGGCTATAAATGTATCAAATCAACAATCTAATTATTATGTATTTATATTATACAATACATTTGAAAATAGTAATCAATTATTTCTGATTATTCGATATAGCTTTCATCTAGTAAATTTATAGACATTATAATCATACCAGCAAACAAAAGACCCCCACCTCCTATTTACATATTGGAAGAAATACTCAACTAAATTTACAAATAATGTTCCAGAATGTAACATAGAATTTCATATAACTAATTCTATTAATTAAATATTTTATTCTTTCATTAACTATACCACCTAGTCTCATGCTTGCAACAAATTTCGAAACTATTAATTACCATAGCTTCCAAAGATTAAAAAATATTACGGTTACAGTTAAAAGAAATTTCGTTACCTACACCAATCAATGATCCATTACCTTCTACTAGATTTTTTATCTAATACAAGATTGTCTAAAACTCACAATCAGTACAGTTAAATTTTTAATAAAATCTACCCAGATTTTTATTTTCTACTGACTCTTCTAAAACTCTCGATGTGGCAATCACATTTCTATTTGACTCCAGTCCCCGTGAATTAATTAAAAAATGTCCATATTTGCATAAACAAGCCGCAGACCAATTATAACAATATTCCATACTTTCGTTCACTTTCATACGGTTTCGCGAGCTTTTGTTGGCTGCGGTATATTTCTTTCGAGTCGCTGCCGTGCTATGCATCTGTGCTCCAGATTCCTTTCTACCCTCTACCTACGCGTCGATTTAGCCGGGAACGTGCTTAATTTGCGAAAGCCGGGCTCGCCCGATGTATCGCCAAGTGCTGCTCTCGCGATACCACACACTCTGCTTCGAAAGGGAATTTCGCCCGCGAAGAAGCACTAATGCTTTCACTTCCTCGTGTTTCATCCGTTGCTCCAACTTCTTTCTGCTCCTCTTACATCGAGGGAATAACAAAGCAGACGAATTAATTCGGTTGAATGTAAAGAGTAACCCCAGTTAGCTAGCTGGTTCACCTGGTTTTGGAACTTGAGATACGCCCTGGGCGAAACATAATTTCCTTCTCCTTTCCCTTTTTTAAGCGTTCCATGCAGGAGTTGCAAAGAACAATAGAATAGAACGGAGATGTTTTCTTGGAGAAGAAAATATTAAACGGATATGAATGTTGTTAAATTTGTGTGTGTGTGTGTGTGAAGAATAAATATTTGTGGATTAAATACTGTTATATATGACATAACAATTGATGTTTCGTGTGTATACAGGGTGTAAGAAAAATGTTGGAGAACCCGGAAATGGGAGACCCCTGAGGTGATTTGAAGCAAGTTTTTCCTTTAGTTCCGCAAGTTTCCGCTGTAACGTTGGCTACCAATCGCAGCGCGTTCTGATTGGTCGAGGTTTTTCGTTAATATCTCGTTAACAAAGCCTCGGATAACATTT
Organism: Dufourea novaeangliae; assembly: GCF_001272555.1. Taxonomy (NCBI): domain Eukaryota; kingdom Metazoa; phylum Arthropoda; class Insecta; order Hymenoptera; family Halictidae; genus Dufourea; species Dufourea novaeangliae. The sequence continues at coordinate 3,698,599 of NW_015373988.1, read as the reverse complement.
TTGCGGAAGAAAAACTTGTTTCAAATCACCTCAGGAGTCTCCCATTTCCGGGTCCTCAAACATTTTTGTTAGACCCTGTAAATAGATAAGGTTTTTTTTAATTTTAGAATGTTGAAAACAAGTTTACATCGCTGATGTTTTCTAGTCAGTATTAAAGAACTTCATGATTCCTTACATGGAAATTCAAGTATTTCTGATCCTAGAACGACACCCTTCTATTTTTTGACGTCAGTAACACCGTGGGGTCGCGGGCGACCCAAAATAAAATCTTAATATTTAAAATACTATTCAATATTTTCTAACTATTCTTCTTTAATGCTTCTTTAAACACCTTAGAAAAAATAAAGGAAAGGTAAGGAAAAGCTGAATGTTCTAATGTTTATTTTCACGTCTGTAGACATGATCCAAATTTTGCAGGGTTGTCGGTAACCCCAGGGTGGCATTCCAGGACAAATCTTAGACGTACCAATGAGTAATCCATGAGTTCTTTTTTCTAAGCTGGCGAAATAATGGAAATTTAGAATCTGAAATGCTTGCACAATTCCATCCGAAAAAGTAGTCAACGGTTATTTTTCAAGATTCCTCTCTGGACAGCAATAGGCAAGAACGAGAAACTGGGGGATAACGAGAGTCCAGGACTCCGCGGTTTATCGAGAAAATAAACTACCAGAGACGAAGGGTACAGATAGTCGTCCATGTGTATGGCTTCCGTCCTGGAGGGATCAGCATAGAAGTGTGGAGGAGCTGAAAACGAAGGCACCGTGGTCCTGGATGGACTTGGATTCCTTCAAAAGGGTTAGGAGGAGTTTGATCTTCCTCCGAGTTCTTGTTAGGCTCGGTCAGGCACAGTGACTTACCTCCGGTCTATAGAAAATACCGAGTTCTTCAATGCCACAGAACCTCTTCTGTTGAAGCCTGAAGAGTGGTTCGGAAAATGACTAGCTTCTTACGGGGAACGATCCTTATGTATTTATACCTAATCCAAGTCGGTGGGTAGCCGGCAATGAGAAAGATCTTCGATCAGAAGGTAGGGACTATATCATCATAATCAGTAACATTGAATTTGATTCGTTCCGCGCTCGTAAAAGTGCAAACCTGCAACTAGCTAACCTTCGATTTTCAATTACGAGAATGCAAGTACGACGAGTGTTTTACCAATTGGAAATCCAAGCACGGGTTGGCTTTCGTGCATTTCTGCGAATATGGAACGAATCAATCGAGAGCTCTGACCTATACTTTGTTCAGCGTTACTGGCGTTGATTTTTTTTCTTATATTATACGGTCGTTTCTTGATTGAATTATTCTTAATCAATATTGTTGTATTTCCTGAAAACATACTTCGCTATTAATGACCACTGTATCAGTAAAGAATACAAATGGGGAACTGTCTATCGATATTGGCGATTGTCAATTGTCAACTGGTGATCGACAAAGAAAGTGGTTTTGTTGGAAAAGCAACTGTGTAAATAAGTCACAGTTTGAGTATTTTAATTATGTTTCATCGATAACTAAGGATACTTTGGATTTGGGTATACTTCGGATTGGATTGATTATCTCTTGATAACGTTTGGAACATCGTTCATTTGTCCATTCGTTCACGACGCGAATTGGGTAATGAATTAGAGAGCTTGAAATCCGATTCGATGATTATCACCTGTGCAAGGATAGCGAAGTCTACCAGGTTCGCGTTAATTAGGTGACCGATTCCTGGAATTGATCGCGTTGATTACAGGGGCTATCTTGCAAGGGTGCTGATTTACAATCAATACTGTTCCGCGGATAGGGAGGTGTACAAAGGTGTATTGAAATTACTGCATAAACGAACTGCATCTATTATATGGAAATAAAAAAGATTTTTGAACGGAGTTTTATTTCTTGCCATTGGTGGTAACTTTCGATGAATATAATCATCTTTCCAGCGAATATCTATTATGTACAAGTAGTTTTAATTTTCTGAATGCTATGACATTTATTTTTTTCTCTAGTATTACGATTTATTCATATGTGGATTGAGTTACATAATACGTTAATATTACTGGAGGTGAATTTGAAATAAATGTCCGGAATGTTATTCAACGTTGAAGTTGTATTGCTAAACTTTAGTGGAACTAATACAAATGAACTGAATATTAACTAGACAATAATGGCTATGACAGATTGATAATGTAGCACTCATCACTTTTCATATCAATGTTGATAAATAGTAATGAAATTTCAATGTAATTTGATGTCACAGACTTCTATGAAGAAATTGTCAGACAGAATATATGTACATATACATATATTGTGAACGATTATAGAGAGATTGATTATAGTGATCGTTTTATTGGCTAGTAGTTTAACACTCTCTTGTAATTAACTTTCCTGATCTGTACATTAGAGAACCATAGATTTAATGTACATTTATTATTGAAGTTTTTCAATTAAATACAATAATATGTCTATTACCTAGCAGAATCATTAATATAACAAACAGATTCCTATTTAATTTCTGTTTCTCTTCTTACTATCTCTCTTCGTTAGCAAAAGTGTACCAAGGTCTGTCGGCTGAATTATTGTGTAATGGGAATGGCGATGCTATTATAAACACAAAGCTAGGTTATGACGATTATCTGCATTAGACAGAAATTGAGCTATTAGAATTAAGTTGATAGAGAAACAGAGTAACTGATCTGACAGATTATTAGAAGGTATTATTGTAACGATCACTATCTATACATATAAACGTACATTCACTAGAATACTCTTTTCAATACTCCACAAATTTCTAAGTGAATTCAATATTTTTTGTACAAAAAATTAAAAGCACATTCGCATATTATTAATAAAATAGGGAATTACACATTAATGTACCCAACACAAATCTCTATTTAACATAATTTAAAACAAAAAGTAAAATTTGTTATTAATATCGTGAAAGGTAACTGTATCCAAGGATATTTAGTTGCAAATTTACTGTTTCATTAACCCTGGAATGCTACCTTGGGTGCATTCTTACTTAAGCTTTAATTTGAAGTTTAATTCTGTGCATACGAACCATCGCAATATTATTCGCATTTTTTGTATGTAAATGCGTTATGTAAGTGAAATTTGCATACTTTTCTCCTTTATAAGTGGAAGTAATAAATTACTAATTCCAACAAAACATTTTAAAATGAGATAATTTCACAGAGTAAGCATTTATAAACTTCTCGAATCAATATTATATTTTGTGTATAAACATTTTATTTTATATAATGTTGTATCTTAAATTCAGCATTACAGGATTATGAACATAAGTTACCCCTTAATTTCTCACTATGCATTTTCCTTTCGATTTATGTAATAACAGTTCTTGGTAAACAGATTTCATTAACATATAAATGAATAATACTTGAATTAAAGAATAAATAACTACATCTCTTAACTGCCCGATCTCTATTTGCGGGACCGTTAACACTTGACTGCCACTTCACCCAAATATGGGTGATACGTACATTGCAAAGAGGCTGAATTATTTAAATACCGTAAGAAAATTTTCCCGTAAAATTAATATCCCAGTATAATTTAAAACAAGACCAACAGCCTCCATTAATTAAACGCATATATATTCGACGATTTGTGACTTAAAAAGCAAAAAATAAAGCGTGTCTGGCTACATACGGCCTTTATCACTGTGCCAGTGAATATGTTAAATGAAAAGGACGTTCGACTTCTAAGTTCTGCGCAGGAATATCCATACATTTCCATAAGATACCATAGATTGCCATAGATAATAAACAACATTAAAAATAAAACAATACAATTACCGTATCCGATCCGTTCAATACTCCTTCAACAGTATTATCAACCAGCTGAAGGTAATTAGGCACGCAGTTACATATCATCACTAGAACATCACAGAACATATCCACCTTTTAGCTAATAATAATAATTACTATTCAATTACTGTCCCAACTCAATTAAATTATCATCAACCACAAGCAGTAGGTAAATATACAATCACTTACGTATTATCCGTTTCGTTACTCCGAACTAAATCGCGAAACCCGCGGGAACACAATAGAATTAACGATTTTCGTCCGCCCATGGAAGGTAGCCACGGAACTTAGCACGGTATCCATCAGACCTGGTCTGTCAATTTGTCTCGCACGACAAATCCCCTTTTCTCTACCGGCGTGGCGCGATGGGCCATTAATTCCGTGCAGGAAGGGGTAGGGGGAGGAGGGGGATGAGGAGGGAAAAAATCGCGGAAGGTGAATGGTACGCTAATTCCCGTTATCGTCGATTCGGTAGCATCTGGGCGTAGTCGGCTCACCCGGCGGACACGACATTTCAATCCGCAAGCAGCGAAAGCGGTTTACCGCTTTTTTTCGAGCGGCGCGTATACGCGAGTTCCGCGCGGATACGCTCGTAAAACGGTTATTCCCGAGTGAGCAGGTGGCAATGATGGCGATAGCGCGGCTGGGTGGGAAGCTTTTCAAACGGTTTCGGGGGGCACGAGGAGAGGTGGAGGGATCCGACACGGCGGGACAAACGACGTTCACGTGTGTGTTTCGACAAAATCGGCCGGGCAAGAAAAACTTCCTGTGCTTCGCGTCGATAGACCGTCTATCCCCTCCTACAATCCCCTGGTAGAAACGTCTGTTAACACTTTGTATGGTCGTACAGTAGGCGAAATTTATACGAGATCACCTATGATTTATTTAGAAAAATTAATGTAATTTTCCTGTACGTCAAATTATTATATATAGTTTATAACAAAGATATAACGGTGTTTCAGTTCTTAATACATTTTTCCTATTTTCTATCCTTCCTTCATTATTACTAACCTACCCATTACTTCGATTAACGAATTACTTAACATTTTTTATTAAAAACAGTAGTATTCTCATGGAAATTTCGTCCACTGTATACAATATGATAAAAGAAGGAACAAGGAGGACACGCGCCGCGATGTTTTTACTCTGTAAAATACGAAACTAAAACGTGGGTAATAATAACTAGTAAACGAATTCTTATGCTGACTGAGGCATTTGTTGGTTGCACAGAGATACAACTTCTGTACGACTGGTGGGAAATATTCGAATAAAAGAAGATTATGGGCTTTCGAATTGCTTTGTGAATACCTGACTGTAATATACACATATGATATATGTCCGTCCTTTCGTCCGTTTAAAATGCATGGAAAATGTTAAAATTATATTTTTCTTTTCAAGAGCCTTTTATTGTACATTGAATTCTGTTTTTACACGATTTGAAGATTTCACGCCATTTAAACAAAAATTAAATCCTCCTTTTACACGAATTTTAGTTTTTTTTTAATTTTCATTTAATTTTATTACGAAATTGTTCAAAGCTTGAAATAAATATTGTGAAGGGGTTATTAAAACCCGATGGACAATGCTTATGCTACTATAAAGTAATAGAACTGACCTAAAGTAAATATATCACACTTTCTTCATATAGACTAGGTGTCTTAAGACTTACAAGCGGTAGTGTAATTAAGTGCAAGTAACTAGAAACGTCATGGTACTTTTATTGTGGCACTTCGAAAACGTATTAATGTTGCCTTTATAATAAAGTTTTACAAGCGCTGAAATATTAAATTTTATTCGTTAATTCGGTTCGTATTGTAATAAATACAACTTGCATTTTTCGGTGACCTATATCGTCGTGGCAACGCCAGTGGACTGCACGGAATTAATTGCCGCCACATGTTGCACTCTTGCTACAAAAGTAACGCAACTCCAAAAAACGTATTTTCAAATTATCACTATCAGATAATTCCAGAAATACTGTACGATCAGTCATGTACAAGATTTTTAGCTGCGTCTCAACTATATCAACTTAATACTGTTCCCACCAAAGTAATTGTTGAGCAAAAATGTTTCCGTGTCTAAATTAACCTCTCAAATGCTTTCGAAGAGTATACTTGTCACAAGGAAACAGCAATTTTGTTCGTACGACAAATACACTCGTCAAAAACACAAACAACTGCTATTTCTTCCTGATTTGTATACTCATAAAAAATAGTTAATAGATTAAAAGTTCTCTGAAACTTCGCCACAGAAATAGAAATACGAACCACCACGCGACGCATCCACTGTTTAAAACCCATTAACTCCACGTCACCACAACAAAAGTATCAAATCATGAACTGGCAAAGATTGTCGATCGATACGCAAGAAACTCGACACTAAAACAATAATTCCCTATAAACACGCGCATGTATCCGCCGCGGCGAACTCGTTAGTCTCCCACCGAACAACCGTCGAACACAACAATTTTCAATTTTTTCCCGATCCCATTCCCCGCCCTTATTCCCCAATCCGTCGTGAATCTCATTCTCATTCAATTTCACTTCCCTGTAATTCGGATCAATCCGTTTACCTTGGATTATCGAGACCACCGGCCGCCTGTGTATCGCGATCAATATTCTCCGGTTCCACTCGCCGTCTATATGATCCCTCCATGTCGCGTCTATCCTTTCAGCGATCGGTTGCCCCGTTATAGCCCCCGAGACCCGAAAATAACAACTGGCAATAAGCCGTTGCTATATCCGGTCTAGCTTTTCCACATATTAAACCTGCCTCTGCCAAAATATTTGCTGGCTACTGTTTTAAAAAAAAAAAAAAAAAAAAAAAAAAAAAATAGTGGACCGCCACTCGAAGGGTTGAGGCTCGAGAGAGAGGGGAGGGGTGTGGTGGCATTATAGGAGAATGAGACACGAAACGATGGAAGGAAGGAGAAGAAACAGCATCGAGAGCAACGTTTAGTAGGTCCTGGGATATACGCAATGCGATATTGAGGCGCGCTCGGCGTCATTAAGCCATGGCGTTATCGGAAGGGTGGACAGAGGGGTGAGTATAAGGGGTGGCAGGGTGGAGAAGGGATGGAGGCCGGTGGAGAGTGAAAAACCGAAGAGGGGATCGAGACGGGGGTAAATTGTCGAGAGTGGCAGTCAGGGAAAGAAGCCTAGGCGCGCGGGGGTGGATGAGGAGTGTCTGCTACGCGGTCGGAATAAAACAATGCCCTTCCTCGAGAGATGCTGCCGACGCCGACGCCGACGTCGTCGTCTCTGGCCTGTGTGTTGCCTTGCTGGTGCCAAAGCAACTTCTCAGGAAAGAGAAAAAGGCGGAGTGGCTGCTCGAGACAGTCTATTTATCCGTACATGGACATGTATATATGTATAACTGTGTATATAATTGTGTACATAGGTATATATATGTATACATAATTGTATATAAGGGATGAAAAGATTTTTGGGCATGGACCAGCCGAGAGAGAAAGTCTTCGGGATAATGATAAGACGACAATTAGTCCGGCGGTGGAGAAGACGAGGCGAGGGTGTACAAGTGTTGATGCTATGGAACGCGAGGAAAGAAAAGGTGGTAGCATCATTAAAAAATAAGAATTTTCTTTAGAATGTATTTATATATGTGTACGTACTTGTATCTATTTTGTACTATGCCTGTTATGTGAGTAGAAGGACATTCGGAATGTTGCATTGGATAATCATGATTCATTTGATTCGAGTTTTTTTTTTTTCGTGAACCTTAGAGATGTGCAGAAGAGAAGTACTAGTTGGACTGGGATTTCGTATTATACGTTTAATATATAGGTCATTGTGGACTAACAATCTAAAAGCGTGAAAGAGCTAGGAACCACTCGCTCCATGTATCAGTGCACAAAAGGTGTGCGAATCTTAGGGGATGTGATTACTAAGGGATTCAGATTGTGTATAAATAATGGGAGTCACCATCTGTTCAGATGAATTTCTGATTTTTCACAATGCTGCAATGAATCTGGATTATTTTCGTATAATGTAGAAGCGAGTTTGAGAAGATAATTGTTCTGAGATTATGATCAAGGATTTGTATTCTAATTTTAATTAGAGAAAATAAATAAACTATAGTTCTATAACGTTTTTAATTACACTGCTCAAAAGAATTAGAGAAGAATATGAGATACCGATCACGAAGCACTTTAGCAATCCAACCCAATTAATTTTTAAATAACGAGTAACGTTTTAAAAATATCGAATAGAGAATTTACAACATTAATGAACGGACTTTTATTAACGTTTTTATTTCAAATTCGTATACCAGACTGCTGTTCAACTGTAGTGTCTTAATGCTATCTCCTCAAGCAGTAAGCACTCCTATCGCTCGTAACATATTTTCCCTTTCACTGTTAGTAGCAAGCCAATTTCAGGAATCCCGGTATAAAACGTGGATGATTGCACGTGCCATACATATAGAACGCGCAACGCATCGAACGCCTGCAAAGAAAGCATCGTCTATGGCGATCGTCGTTGCAGACGATAATAGCGGTAGGAATTATTTCTGTGCTTAGGAGCAGGCGGCGCGGCGTTGATACCCCAGCAAATGGATTAATAGTTCCTACTTAGCAGACTGGTAGGGGTGTGGGAAGCTAAAAGACATTCCCCTTGTTCTTACCGAAATATCCTGCAGCCTCGGGATTTATCGAATTTGACTTAAGTCCCTAGGCTTATTTCTTTTCCCTCCCCCAGGCAGCTCTATATAGTGGATTACAAAAGTATTCGGCCACCCTAAACATTAGGTGAACCTCGAGCGGAATGGTAGCTTGTGAAAGTTATTTAATCTGAAAGTTGTTTAATCAAATATCTCTTGGTTTATTCTCTGTCTCTCGGTCAATTGTTATCTTTGAATGCTTCGAATTGGGATTTATTACTTATTTGATGTAAATAGGTGGTTAACACATATACAATCTATTAAGTCTTCGCGGATTTTTTATTTAAACTAATATTTTTTACGTTTACATATTTGAAAGTCTGAATTTTTGTGTCAGTGATAGGAAAGGTTCTTTCCCAAAATATTCGTTATATTTCGGCTCATTTCATCGCGAATCACTGTACTTATAAATGCAGCAGATTACTGACAGCTTCGATCCAAATAGTATTTCGAACTATATTTACCGCGTACTGTTGTGCATAATTCAACATAATTTACGAATGTATGATAACTGTATTTCATAAAATTTAGATAAAAATATATATTCTTCGAACGAATATAAAAGGGGGTAAAATAGAAATCTTTTAAACGTTTAATTTATTTTCCATACGAAAGCAAAAACAGATGTAGTTTGATTCTAACTACGGAACATATGTACATGTCCTGACAGTGATATGTGGATTCGATCATTTTCGTGTTACGTGCATTTGAATTCCATTTGCGTGTTACAGCGCAACGATAAGATAAACCGTTAGAATAAATAGTAATATATTCTCGGTGGAAGTCTTATCGCAATTTTTTATGTTTAATAGATACCCACTCGTAGATAATATTCATTTCGTGTCCGTACTTCCACTCGTATTATCATCCTTTATTTACTATGCACGGATGAAAATTCAGTCGTAAAATATAATACAGGCACATCGGGTGAATACTATTAATGCGTTGTTCTGTCACTGAAAATTTAAAGTAATACTTACAAGTATACCACCGTTGCGAATAAATGCAAGGTAGCCTCGTGTTATGTTTAGATACGGACGAGAATTTTGGGGTCAAAACGCGAATATCACGATAAAATCTACAGTTACTTTGATTTGAAAATATACTAATTTCCCAAGAAAAAAAGGTATTGTTACAATATTCCGTTTCGTTGACAGATATGAATGATAAAAGCTCTTTATTTTAAATCATTCTATTAATACTCATAGAAATCCTGAAAATATTTAAAATAATTTATTTAAAAAATGATGTAGGTATAATTCTGCATTTTTTCGAAATAGTAGGTCAAATCAGAATAATCAAAATTAAAAAAAAAATTAATACATAAAAAAAAATAAAAAAATAAAATATTACAGGTGATCTAAAGGTTAGTGGCTCAGCCTGCCTGTATTTAACTCTATCCTAATGTATTTCGCCTAAGAAGCTTAATAAGACAAGCCACATATTTTTGTGTCGATTTCAACTACGTCAAGAAGTAGAAAGTAATACTTATTTTTCTAAGATAAATTTTGTCAAAGTCAGAACTTATAATTCTTAAATTTCATATAGAAGGTTACATTTACTTACAGTTACTTGTTTTCGATGAAAATCAGAAATGCAGCGACTTACCTGGAAAACAAAACGGCGGAATGTTAGCGTACACGGTACAAGTAAAAAAGGAACATAGCAATCGTTATTTCGCAACTTGTTTTCGTGGTAATACCCATAAAAAACGGAAACGCAATTTTAGACGACGGTCGCGATAAGCAAATAACCATTTATTTTCACAAAGTACGAAAGAAATTCATGTTTCGCGGAATTCGGTCGCTATAAGGTAGGTCGAATGTGTTCACGGATGGTTGCCGATTTACGCTAATGCGTGGAACCGTTTAAAGTGCAAAATCATGTGAACTGTTCGATGCAGTACGATAGATCGATTAAACGTCAAACGTAAATCACACAATTGGAAAATTAATAAATGAATTTTTTATCGATATAAACTTTTGTTCACGACATTGTTCTTGCGTTTATTGTATTTAAAAATTTTTCCATTGTCAATACCTAATTGATTTATTCAGTTTACTATACACTACAGCTCATAAGTAGTTGCTCGCCTATATTGGACTCACTCTACTAAAAAATGTGCTGAATTTTTTAAGGGAAACTATGTTCTCCACAGTAAAGGCCAGAATGCAAGCAAAATTCATGGGCTCTTATGGAAAATTCACAAAGTGAAATGTAAAATCACAAAGCTTTCTACGATGGGAGGGCAAGTACGAACGGTAGTGTACCATATATTCCATTTGAAAATACATTTATGTTTCTCAAAACGAAAATATTTCCAGTAATATTTAGATACACTTTCATGAATATAAAACGTAAAACTTATACTGTTATTCTTCCGTTTGTACCGTTATGTGAAGAAAGTAAATTAAATTCCATACTTCCTTTGTTGACTTCTTCGTGCTATACATGATCATACGAAATAACAGGCATTATTTTCGAAATCACCATTAAAATAAGAACATTTTTCCACAAATCAAGTAAAAGGAAAGAAAAAACAGAATATCCCAACAGACCTAATGCCCCAGCCATTCAATCAAAACACGTCAAACAATTTCTGTCGCTGCATCCTCTACACACGGTCATACAAAATACCAGCCATTACCGCTAAAATTAACATAAGAACATTTTTCCATAAATCAAGTAAAGAACAAGAAAAAACAGAATATCTCAACAGACCTAATTCCCCAGCCATTCAATCAAAACACGTCAAACAATTTGTACCGCTGCATGTTCTACACACGCGAGTGGACGTTCGCGGTGTACGTGAAACTTCGACGCGATCGGACCGCGAACGAACAGACTGGTCTCTGCAATAACAACCTCCTTTTTCCCTCGTAACTATTAATCTGCTGTTCCGGTCTAGCCCGGAGATTTACACCAATACGTGGCAGCAGGTTCTCGCTTCCGAAAGCGGCACTAATTACTTTCTTGCCGGGTAAGAACTGCACTTCTTCCAACCACCCCCCCCCCCTTCGGTCGAAAGAAAGAAGGGGTGGGGGAGAAACGGCCGCCCCGGCCGCATATCGGGGTTGAAAGACGTTTGGCTTTACGCCGTGACCAAGAAGGGGAAAGCCAACCCGGAGCTAGCTTTTGTGTATTCGACCGAGCGGTTTCAAGCAGACTGTTGAGAGACGGGACGGCACAGACGGTCTGACGGAGATCGATTACCTAGCCTAGGCTTAGTCATTATCTCTGCAAAAAGGGACTCAAGTTGGCTACGGAGGAGTATCCGTGAAATTGCTTCAATTACACACTTGTGATCGAGACAGCCACCGTGAAAATATTTTTCACACGTACCGGTGACCCTATACACGTCTAGGACTCCCTCCGCCCCTGGTTTCTGAGAAGCTTTCAGACCCCGTTTGCCGAGCGCGACTTTGCTGCCGGGGACTTGACCTGATTCATGGGGCGTTCGAAGGAAATCGGCGGAATATAATACGATAGACTGCACGACATGGGGATACTTGACAGTAATTTGTTTTTTTTTTGTTTTATTAGCATTTAGTATCTTAACTGAGATTCATTTCTGTAATTCAAGATGATATTCATTTTTAACTATATTATATACACCCATTGACTAAACTTATTTATTGGGTTGTCCAACCGAACATGAATGCTTGTTTTTTGACTGATAATTTTTTAAAATATTGTAAACTGCATGTAGAATCTACCCTCTGAAGTGTCCTACATTTTTATCAACACCCTATACAAAGTAACTTACCCATTAAAATAATAGATTCTTTATAAATCCTGTTGTAATAGAAGAAGGAATTTTTACTATGTATTCTGATGTTATGTCTTTGATCTTCAATATTCGCACTGGTAAAGTGTACGTATAAAACATACTGGTCATCAAGTGGTTCCAATCTCTTGGATCGTATAACTTCAGATACTGCGAGTAACGACTCGCCCGACCGTATAATTTTGATGAGAATATTAATATTGCAGGACATTTCAAGGATATGATGTCATATAAGTCATTAAATGCCGTTTTTGTCATTGTATTACTGCATGACGACCGGAAATTATATTTCATTTCATCATTTACTGATGGTATCTATATGTCATTTAATCATCTACTAGTGGGAACAATATGTCATTTAATTATTTACTAGTGGAAACTATATTTCATTACTTACTGGTAGAGTTAGGTCAATCTTTACTCGAATCATAATTCGTAATTGAAATTTTTTATATGCTTCCCAGTTAAGATATTAATCAATAGTAGTAGCTATTTCGTAAAAGCATTTATCTGAAAATAAAGTTTGAAATACTTAGATAATACTGATGTACAAAAATTAAATAAAATATTTTACTAAGGGTAAAAACTGAACGAACTTTCTCTTTTTTGTCTGATCATCAAACATTTCACCACTCGATACTTAATAGAGTCAGCTATTTTACACAATAGTTACATTTTTACATACCTAATTTCTATCAACCCATGTTTTTAGTATAGATGGAAAAGAAGTAGATAGTAATATTTAAAAATAAATGAATAGCAAGATTAAAAAATCGCCATGATTTACATTATACAAAAATTCTTGTTTGGAACTAAATTTTAGTTCATAAGCTGTTCGGAGAATATTATCACGAAGCAGCCTGGATAAGCTGAAGGGCGGAAGAATACCAACGAAAATTTTCCGTGCATTTTCTAGATGTTACATACATTCTGTACAGCTCCCCGTTTCATGGGGTATGCAGGTATGTAACGCGAGACCGACAAACATGTCTTTAACATAGGAAACCTACCTGCAATTCCATAATTCCTTTCGGATATTTGAAATTCCCATGAGTTTTTGGGTCGTCGATTCATGTCAAGTATCAGACTGTTATTGTAATGAATCGATGAATTACAGAAATAGTCAAATGAAACAGTTCCAGATATCATGAAACAGTGAAATAACGTAGAAGTCGTAAACTCGTTTTGTATTTCAAATATTGATACACAGTCCTCGTAACAGATATACAAAGGGTTTCTAGCAATGGACGACGTGATTTCACATTCAGAAACAAATTGAAAAGATAGAGTGCACGTTTTTCGTATAAAGCATTGTTTATAGCAGAATTGAATTTGAAAGGAAATACTGAACATGCACTGGGAGAAACTGGCTAATACGTCTGACTATTACTGACCATTTCTACTGTCACGAAATACTACTTTTGCTAGAGTATTATTTTCCACGAATCAAATTACTTCCCAAAGATTAATTAATATTGAATTATCGTCAAATATCACTACCAATGCGTATAAACATTAATAAAAATATGGATTACATTAATGGAGAGATTGAAGATAGTTAAAAACGACGCTTCATAGATTAAAACTTGTTATTTCTTGGTTATACTACTAAATCTAGAACGTCTTCTATCATACAATATTAATATGTATGAGTGTATTTAGGCAAAATTTTTATCTGTAAAGGCGTAACCATTATTCTATTAAATAATAATAGATCATCGACAATATAATGCTCGACGTACACAATAGTTTAATGATTTCCGTCGTACATTATAATACGGCTTATAATCGTAGTGGTAAGAATCATTGGAGAACGGCGCATACCGTACGATTAGGACAGGTGAGCGGCCATAGTGCGACGCGCCATCGTCTTCACCTTCGAACAATGGCTCAAGAGCCTTCTCGAGACACTTTAAAACGAGCGAGTCAAGCAGGCGACTCAATAGACGAGACTAACAGAAACGGCGACTGTGGATGGGTATTCTGTCACAGTGAAGACGATGAGAATGCACGAATTACAGAACTATTATTTAAGTTGTACTTAAAAAAACTACAGTGATTATTCAACTAAGAATCCTTTCCATTAGTAACAAACATTTATAACAAAAAATTTTCCTCTAATCCTAATCGCTACAGTGTTGTTTATAATTAATTGAACTTCACTAAATATTATAAGAAAATTAATATTATATTGACAAGTAATAGACGGAAATACATTTGACAGGTAAGGTCTTTGCTTTCCAAAGATTGCCTATAAGTTCTTCATTTTATTAACATATAAGAACCTCCCCAGATAAGATGAATATACGTGGTTATTCTTCTCGCTATTCGGAAATTTATCGAGCAAATATCCGTAAAATTGGTGCGATTACGAGCTTAGGTTTCAATCTACGGACGCAACAAAGCTCGTTTCAGCTTTCCCCTTGTCTGATATACTTATTCGATACCTATCCAAGGGATATTTCAATCACTGACTACAATTCGAACACATCTATTTTGATTTCCGTGCTATATAAAAGTGTCATTGGTGCAGTTAATTATTTTCATATATCAGAGCTGAAATCTAGGAAAAAGAGGCCATTTCGGTAATCTAACAAGATGTACCAATACGTTACATCTCGACTATCATCACTAAAATATCAATTAACAGCAACATAAGAAATTGCTAAAAATAGATCAGATTGATTACTGTAATTATATATAAATTATACTTTTAAATTTAACCAGTCATGGGTTACTTATCAATACATCTTACAATTGGTATAATTGTATTTGTCTGGAAAACAAACAATAAGACATTTTATCTAATGTCTGTCTGTTTATATGTATCCATGCCTTTGTCATCCTCTTCGATCTCTGACAAGCTTTGGTTTTCCGTTCCACTTTCCCTACACTAATCGGCCACTAATGCCTCTTAATTCATCGCTCATTGTTTTCGGCCATTGGGAAATGAGCGACGATTATACGTAATACGTTAACCGTGCGAGAATTGAATATTGGTAACAGACGTTGTATCGACATAATGCGATTTCCATCGGTCTTACATCAGTATACTGTGAAATGTTTTAAAAAATTATGTTATACAAATCGCACATACTGTGTTCAAGGATGTAATCCATAATCACTGACCAAAATGACTGACTAATTTTGTAATAAATACGGAGCTGAAGATAATTTGTTAAACAATTGATAAATTAACTGAGAAAGAAACTCAGTTGCAGCTGACGAAATTTAATCAATAATGATTAAGAAATACAATTGATGATCAAATTACATATTAAGAACTACTCAATAATTATAAAATTTAATATAGGTAATGGTAAAATACCTATATACCTATACTAGGTGATAGTTTTTAACAGAAACAAATTTAAGAAAGAGAAATCTAAACTGTCTATTATTTAATACAAAAATGCAAAGTCTAATCGTTTAAATTCTCTTCAATTCTGAAACATGGTTTTTGAACTAATTATTTTAAACACTTTGTACAGTACAGTGATGAATACTTGAATACTGTATGCGTTCAAAGTATCAAACAAGATGTTCTTTTAAAAATACAAATATATAAATTATGTAAAGTATTCCATAAACATTAAAAAATGTGTAAGCATTAAGTGTATAACAGTGTGACCTATTGTTTACCTCTAATTGCTTTGATGACTTCGCGTTGGTTGTTCAATATGTATCAATCTGAATTTCCAAATTTGTTTCCAGAGAAACGAGACACACAAAGATCTCGTATGGAGTCAATACCATACGCCGTCGAAACAGTGCTCTGGTTTCGTGGCTTCACTTAATACCACAGTTCATCAATTCATAGAGACGCATTACATTGGCTTTCGTTCGTTAAGGCAAATATAATTACGGAGTACCGCGGTTTCGTAATTGAGCAAGAATATATATCTGCTGAGCGCACCGCGAAATTTTGTAATAACATTTCAAATATTAGGTCTTCACCGATATTTACGTTCGCGTTAATTATAATTTAAAAATTGTAGATGTTTAATGAGAGTGTACTGATTAATTATGTATAACAGGAACAATTTTTTTCAAAACCTTCAAATATATTTCGTAGAAAATGATTTTCATAATTTTTTCAAAAGGGTACGATTATTTAAACATTGCACATAGTCGTGATTCATGTATTTATCGTAATTTATAAGTAAGAAAACTTTTTTACAAAACGTGTATATATATATTGCAATATAATTTCACGAAATTCTCAGATTGTGTTAAGTTTAATGAAAACTTCAATAAAAGGAATAGATAATCATTCTTTAAATATTAAATTTACAAATGTCATTTATTTAATAATGAAGACTGACGGAGCTTCAGGTATAAATTTCACTTAAGTTAAAGTTATAAATACATATTTCCTGTGAACAGGCCAATAAAGTATAAGTCAAAATTATTAGTTTTATAGAGAAGCATTTATAACATTTAAGATAATATCTAATATTATGGGTACTTCTCTCCAGTAATAATTCTGACTTATACTCAATGCCTGCCCACCAGAAATACATATATCCACACAGTTGTTCAAATCCATATTATGTTAGCACAATGTATATTAAATTATAATAATTCATGCTACTTCAGTCTATTTCGTTGTAGTCGATACGAATAAAAAATAAAATTATTATACATACTGTTTACTACTGACATTTTCAATCTCAAAAGTGACAATTCTTTTCAAAATTGGTTTTTCACTTTACGATCACACCAAAGCCATAGAAAAAACCATTCCCATTGACTCAGTTACGGTAAAATTGATCTGTGAATTCAAAGTTACACAGTGTTATAAAGGGTTAATATATAATTACAGCCCGTTTGCCAGTCGACAGAAACTTTACAACTCCACATTACACCAACGATAAACACGTGGTGCCCGAAACTTACGAACCCGCCAAACAATGCGTTCCAATTATCCACCGACGTCCAAAATCGAAGCAAATATAAAAATCGGTAACAATTTCACTCCATTACAAGCTCGCCGCTTAAGCGACCTTACACGAAATTACGAAAGTTACGTCCCCCCCCTGCACGGTACGAAATTTAATACGTTCAGGAAACGGAAGTCGTAAATCCAGGGCTGTACACGAAAATCGTTAAAAATTTCTCCTGCTCCATTTCCCACCCAATACTACTCGCCCCAATTAATTCTAAAAAGAAAAAAAAAATCGGAATTCCGCCGGGTAACAGCTGTCCAACAACGATGTTGTCGCGGCCGCGACACAATTTCTCTTCGCCTGGATTAATAAGAACTCGCGCGGACGTGGAAACTTTACGATATCGTCGTCGCCAACGGTTTCGGGACACCAAAGCCCTCTTCCATTTACTTAGGATTGCGGGGGGGGGGGGCACTGTTTACTTTGTTTTATGATCACGCCAACAGAGTTGTTAGCCCCCGTGATGTAACACACGTACTCTCTAGCGCGACACCTCCCGTCCACACACAAACGCAGACACAATCCAGCGGTGGTGTGTTATATGAAACCCCACGGAAGAAGCAAGACGTGAGCTTTCGCGCTGGCGAACGTGCTGGGGGGTTATTACCTCGCGGAATCAAATCCCCGTGGTGATACGTGCGCCGGTGTTAATACAGAAGCGGTAACTCGTTACGGATTCATTTTACAAGGCGGGGGAAGGATTGAAAGTTCTGTGACAGGTATTCTCATACTTCCAACCGGTGGGATTCCATTGTCATCGCGGAATCGCTGCTTCTCGCTGTTTCATTCATATATTGATTGGCTCTATTTTTTTTTTGTTCCGACGATCTTTGTGTGCCTCTCGTAACTAAACCACGAATATTCATGCACCCAAATTGGGTTGGAAATCTTAACCCTTTGACGCTCAGTGTTGCACCTGTGCTGCACTTATTTCAACTCTTTCGGTGTGGTATACTTTTGACGAATTGGTCGCGTGTGCGCGGAATACTCGACTTATTTTCTGCTTTTCCCTTTGTTTATATTCTAAGGTTTATTAAATGTCAGACTAGTATAAGCAGGATTTTACCGTAAAATTTACCGAGGACAGTATTTTACCGAGAAAGGGTTAAAAATTCGTTAAATTCTGTCGATTATGCAACGAAATTTTAATCGACAGTATACAATATACTGGATCTGAAACAAAGATAATTTAAAATATGAAATTGTAAACGAGGATAATATTGTTCTATTTATGCTTGAACTAATTTTTGCACCGTCACTAATTGATAGGCCTGGTCTTGTAGTTCTGACTAACAGTGTAAGATTAGGGTAGATACCCTACGGTACTCAATATTCATTAAATATTCATCTTGATAGCGTTCAAATCCCTGAAGCTGAACACATTAAACTGTCACATAGTATATAGTAGATACAGTTCGTATCCTATTCACACGAATCTACGGAAGCCGCTTAACCGACTTACGATTGATAGAATACGATGATGACATATGTACATACCATACATATATTCTACCAATCAGAAGTGAGATGGTTCCAGCTGAGCGCCATTCATGCATTTTTCTGTCTGGAGAACGGATAAAGTAAGCTGAGTGTATTACATATAGATTGCATATTATACAAATTGAGATAGATCAACGATGTAAAAGAAGTTTACTTCACTCTTCCCCTTCTACTCGTGATTGTCTAGTTTTATACGTTAGAGTAGGAGAAATATTTATATTGTTTTCTTCACTAGAATAAAAATGCAAGTGAATACATCTCCATTTATCCCTGCTACAGTCTTCGGATCGATTTCGTTTCTTCAACGCTGTTAAGATTGTACACATTTTTGAGGATTTGATAATCTTAATATCGTCTCTAATATAATCTTAATTCTGCTTCTTCTTTCTACGTTTCCTTTACCTAGTCCCTCCATAAATTGCCATTATGAACAAACATTTCCATAAATTTGTTATTTTATTTATCTTTTAGTTTACTTATTGATATTTCATTACTATAAGAAACATAGAAGTCACAAAACCATTGGCCTTGATTAGGAAATCTATATTAAATCCATGTAATACTATTTAAAGATAAACCTCAAGTATTCGCAATTCGAGAGAAATTCATCGACGATGCTCACCATTTATCGCTCTAAAAATACTTCCAATCGTCCCGTCGTGAAAGAGCACATTCTTATTCGTCAAGTGATATGAAGCACATCGCGGCACCGACTATCCAAACAGATTGATAATCGCACATTCATTGCCGGTGATTCGTAGATACAAAGGAACCATTTACGAATCGGATCCGTCGTTATTACAGGGATCGTGTTTTCTTGACGGTTTCGCGTATATGCCACTGATTGCTTGTCTCGTAAATCGTCCGTGATGCGTTCGCGAAATGACCCGCAAGAGTGCATTAATCTTCTTTACGTTTTTTATCGTCACTGTTCAGCTAACTGTAATTAACACCTGCTCGCGATGCTATCTGAAAAGCTTGCCAACTACTTTATTAATCTTAATTACAAATGCACAACACCGTATACTCTGGATAAACCATTTTTCAAAGGGAAACTGTCACACTATGAATATTCTGATTTTTATGAAATTCATATAGTCTGCATAAGGACTCGACAGAAGTGATTTTTTAGTTTTAAAATATATACTTCGAGAAATATTTTCAGTGATTAAAAAGAATATTTTATAAAAAGAACTATTTACTAAAAATGTGTATTATATTTAGAATTTCAACAAAAATCAATGAATATCTTTTAACTTTCTATATGTATACCTGTAATGCAATTTTAAGGAAAATAGGTTCATAAATATATTTTTAGTCACTTTTGTCTCAAGTATCTATTATTTTTATTGCTTTAAATATCAAAATAATTTAAATTGAAATTATATCGAAGGATTTAATTAATTCTATTACCAATTTTGTTGAAATATATTCTTTTTTCTTTTTCCGAGATTCTTTACGATTTCGAAAATTAGTTCTACACTTTGGTGATTCCTGAATAGGTATACGTGTGCTTCAGTGTATGAAGAAGAAGCATATAGGCGCTGTTGGTGACTTAATTGTGATCCCATGTGTGTACATAAAAGCGGGCCAATCTGGGAAAGCATGGCTGACAGTGTTAATTTCAGATGATAGATATCGGGGTGCCTAGATGCAACGCAAATGAGCCTCACGCGATACCTTTGAAGACACGCAAACTACACTGCCGTGCTTATATCACGGCAACACCATTATCAGTAAACCTATAGTTTTCCTTCTTATATCATTATTGCGGTACTGAAATTCTTAATTCAAAACATGTATTTGAAAAACCACTAACAAATAACGTTTGTGCAATAATTGATAATCTTTGTTGAGATTTTAATATGTTTCGAATTCATAAAACATAGAAATCTAAAAATGTTGAAATAGAGATGAAGAATTATTGAATTATGATTGTTCATGATGTATAACGAAAATTGCCTTTATATTAATAATACGAATTTATACTCACGTCACAACAGAAGATACACGCTTTAATTATATCTGAACAAAGCGCTTTTGCGTATTCATTGCGCTTTCATCGACGAGAACAGACATAAAGTATTTCATTTTGTGACAGTAAAGATCAGTTAAATTCACTATATTATGTTCGTTCCGTCAAACGTTTGAACAGGACCAAACATTTGGCAGTTTGATGTTTTCTTAGTACTTTCATTAAAAGTATTAAAAGTATTTTTATTAAAAAGTATTTTTTAACATTTTATTATAGGAACATTTGAAAAATGCGTGTTGAACTAAATGTGTCTACAGTGAGTACCGAAAGTATTGGATAGATCTAATTTTGAAAATGTTATTTAGAATGACAGGATAAAGATCTTATAATTCGTGTGTACCTACGTTACTTTAACCTTTTCTCAAATTTATACAAATTTACTTATTAGTTAGCTACTAATACGATACTTTTTCTTAACCCACTATAATCTGCTTATAATATTTACATAACGAATCTTTTAATATTTTACTGTTCGAATATTCCTCAATTCTTAATCCAGTTTGAGTCTTCCTTTCTGCACAACTGGGTTAATATCATATTAAAAGAGAAAGAAATATTTACGTATTAATTACACTTCAGAGCTTGTAAATGACCCAATGTTCTACAATTTAATGTCATCAGTCACCAGTGAGGATCATAGTATTCAATCTGTTAAATATATTTTCTTCCAGACGATTTGCTCTGTATAATACAGAAGGCAGAGTGACTGGTGATTACCCAAAAGAAGAGACCAAAGATTATGTTAGAAGCACAAATGTTAAACGACCACGCAATTGTTCATTAAGTACCCCTTTTGTAGCTCCCTTTTCCCACTATTCAATGCCGTCAGGATTGCTTCCTTTTCAGAAACGAGGGATTGATCCTACAACCGTTTAGAGCGATTAGTTCCATGCTCTGGTGTTCTGATTCAAAAGAAAAATGCGACGGTGGCGTAGGGGCACGTGGCAACACACAGATGTCTAACGCTGGTTCCCCGCTAACACGCCCAACCTCTTTCTTGCTCCCAGACATCCCAAGCCCATGTCCATGTTTTGCCCAGTCTCGCGGCAAGATGAAGCAAGGGACAAGGGGGATTCGTTTCGAGGGGTGTCGATCATCTTTCCCCTCGATCGGATATTCTAAGGGGGTGCGCGCACACGCCAACCTTTAGAACCACGTCTTCCCCATTTTTGTCTAATTTTCTTTGATCAAGTAATTGCTCGGCAGCTCAAGCTAAACGAAGGTATCGAGCAAATGGGATTTCGTTCATCTTCCCCGTTTGGCAATCTAAATTACGCGATGTGACGTACTATGTTCAGTGAAATTTGCGACTTTATTGGTTTTATTCTTCGTTTATAGAAAATATAGACACGATAACAAAATTCTACACAGGATGTGTCGTTTAAATCGATCCCCTCGAATGTATCTTTGAAACTGTTGATGGGACTGAAAAATGTTTCGGATAAAAGTTAAACAGTTTCGAAGAGGAAATAATTTTATACGAATAATTCCGTTTGTAGGTGGACGCATACAGAACATACGAGGATCAAATTTAGTTTTTCCCATGGAATTATATTTATAAAAAAATTGAGTTAATCAATCTTCGTGCGTCTTACTGATCCACAGAATAAAATGTCACCATAATATAAAGAAAATGTAACCTAGAGAAGAACAAATATTCTTTTCAGTCCCAACTCCGAAACATTGAAAGCATTTTTGTCTTAATGGTTGTATCTCCAAATACTAACATCAATTAAAAATTTACGTTGATAATAAGATAAAATTTTGTTAAATATTGTAATAAATAGCTACATATTCAGCAAATGATAGTGTATTTCATTATATCACTACTTTCCTGCTTCTATATTTATTATTAAACTTCGTAAACTTCAAACTAACGTTTCTCAGTTTAGAAACTACTGGAAATAGACCAATTAACAATTACACCAACGAACTTATGGACGATAAGGGCACATGTATGTATCTACGATTAAAACTAATTTCCGCAAAAAAAAAAAAAACATCCGATGAAGTATCCCACGGTATACGTTTCGAACGCCTATCGAACACAGGTCTAGAGAATGGTTAAAAGGGAAACCAGGGGAGCGAACACGCGGGAAAGAAAACAAGAAAACAGCGAAACTGTTGGAGAGGAAAAGCGTGTGCGCGATGCAACGCGCACGATTGAAGTGAAGAGAGTGCAAAAGGAAATCGGAGAGAAGTGCGAACGGGTTAAACTGGAATTTCGGGTCAGTCGTCTATGCGACGAACACAGAGGAACGAGGGGTGGGGGGAACGTGCAAACAGGCTTTGATTTATAGGTCAGGCCATCGTCGAGCGGAATAGAGAGACCGAGCTGAGAGGCGGGGGAGGGCGAAAGAAAGAAGTGAAAAAGCGAGCGCACGAAAACTCTGGTCGGAAGAGAAAGGACTAATTAATTGCCATAGTAGTGTTGAAAAATGCACAGGTGCACTTAGTCTCTTTCTGGTCGTACAGGTGTCGTTGTGTTGGCTGCCGGTTTCGATGGCTGCGCCACGCGATACCATATGTGCCCCGATAACAAATGCGGAAATGCACTGGCGTCTGGTGGATCGTTCAGGCTACAAATGCCTCCGCATCCGTCGTCGATTTCGAGGCACTCGATCGGGGCAAATTCTAACAATGCTTTCTCAGAAACAATTGGCCACCGATTGTACCGTCTAAAGAGGGCACACCGATTGTTCGACGTATTTTTTTTATCTTTCTTTTTTTAGAAAATTTCTGCGATCAAGGGGCATTGAACGTGTTCAATGGAATTGAGAATTATTTTCCGTTTTGTAGGCTGCATTCATAGCCGTAATTAAATATGTACCAGGCACACACAACTTTCTTCGCGTCGATTTGTTGGTTTATTTAATGAATTGAATAAACTATTATTGTTAGCAGAATATATAATGTGATTTTCAATTCGAAACAGAGTGGTCGGTCAACTGTTTCCAAGTACACTGTTCGAGTTCTGTGCAATGTACGTGTACCATTGTCACTATTGTGCTCATTGTGACGTGATCAGCGATAAATAAGAATACATTTTGTGGAATTCATTTCTGCTTTACCCTTTTCTTTCGGGTTAATTCAGCGACTAATAATGGGTAGCAATTAGACATGGATAAATGTGTAATAATGTTGACTGTACTATACAACAGGAAAAATTATGTGCATATACTTAAAAAAAAACATGGGTGACCATTAAAAAATAACACTTTTTAAAACAACACAAAAACCATTAAAAAATAACACTTATAAAAAAGCTTGGTCGCCATCCGATTAGTCTTCTGAAACCATTTAAATTACGTAAAAAATATTTCTCGTACGATCACAGATAGAGAAGATGTTTAGGTGGCCTGTTTCCACTCCCTGTATTATTTCCTGAAACTACATCTGATTTTTGTATTTAATAGACAGTACACTTGTCACCGAATGATACGTTGATACGTACAGAGCGGAAACAAACCAAGATTTCTGTCGACGACGCCACCAGCCGCGAGGCAAACTCCGAAGTCGACGTCGTCGTCGTCGTCTCAGGGTGCTCTCGACCTCTCGACCTTTCAAGAGGTTTTCCGACGTGCTGGCAGCGTCGCTGTTGTTCGTCACCGGGACGGTGAAAGTGTATTTCCATACTTCGCGGAAATGTATATTCACCCTGAAGAGATATCAGCAAACTTTTTGATTCCGTCCCGGGCGCCGTGGCCCGGGGATTAACTCTTGTAAAAGTGCAATTTGTATTCCCCACTGGAAAATCTTGCCACCGCGTTTCGCCCGGCAGTTTTCCGTCCATCGTCTGTGAGGCCGGACGAAATGCAGTCGTTTTCGCGAGCCAGTTTGTCCGACGAAGTTCCACGCGGAATGGCAATTTCGATTTCGAGAAAACTCGTGTCACCGAAGGCACTGAGAAAAACAGTTTAAAGGGTAGGATAGAAGAATTTGTTCAGACTAAAACCAGTCGATTGACTCTGGGGTTCTTTTGATTCGCCTTTATAGTCCCTGTTTGTGTGCCACTTTTTGCAGAAGTAATTAATATTAAAGTGTAAACTTCGAGAGTAACTATTACAGGTCAATAATTTTTGCTAATGGAAGGTGGAAAAGATTAATCTTTAGGATAGTAGTGAAATGGATAAGTAGGATATTTTTATCTTAGAAACTGAGGAAATTCACTGTTTTCTAGGATAATTTTAGATTCAAGCGACGTTTTAATTATTTCGTGACTGTACAAATTATTTTAAGCTTTTCCCCTGAGCGACATTAAAGATTCAAGAATACGTACATTATATGCATTTATAATATTATATGATATTCAAGAATTGCATTTACAGAAATCAACTTTTATTTCCTTTGCGTTAAAAACATGTTTACCGATATCATTAAACAAATTCTAGACTATGTAAGCACATATAATAATATACAGATTGCGACACGAATAAAGAAAATTAATAAACAAATTGATTCAAATATACGTCCGATATTCACTTCGTCTCCATTTTTTTCGGCACTTCCTAATTAAGTCCTCATTAATTATCAAATTACGCGTCAAGGATCGCCATATAACTCTCAAATCTAATTAAATGCAATTGTTCGAAGAACCATTGAAATGCCCGACTTATCACAATTCGGAAACAATTAATCAATCGGGCATACGTTTTAAAATAGACGGTACTTGAATGCATTTCATCGATTTTAAATTAGGTCGAACATATTACGCTCACTCTGGATACAGGTTACGATCATATATAATAAATTAGAAATCCAACAACTGCACACATAGGTAAAACGACCATTTTCTTACACAGTATGTGTTGCTAATTACGGCGTTAATTACGTAATTAATTACGCAAGAATGTGTCGTCGGTATTGGTAAAAACGTGTCAAGCTTCTGATTAGTCATGAAAAGTGAAGTAGCTTTGCCGAAGATAGCATTCCCTATAAAAACCGGTCGCCCGACTTTGCAGTAAGAGACTTCGGGCAAAGAACGAGATGAGGATCGTGCTAGGTTAGGGTGGAAAGAGGCAAGACTACAAGGCTTCCGTGCTAATTAATCCAGTTCTTTTCACGTCGGGGACTCGACTGCGCCTTCTTTGGCAACACTCTTTCCATTGCGGAGAATTTATTTGAAACCTGGCTGGATAGATTAAACGTTAACGTTCGTTTAATTCACAAACCGACCAATCTATTTACGGACAGCAAATTGAATTTCATTAGCTTCCGTGTACACAATTGCAGGTAAAGGTACAGAGGAAGAGCAATTTTCATGAATATCAGTATTTGTTACTCTTAATTCGAGAGCCGTTCATTTGCCAAAGCGATTAACACTGAAAAAATGATTAACGAAATTTATTTTAAATATAGAAGGTTAACTATCAATCAATTGCTTTGGCACTAAAATTTCAAAACATTTTAAGGGAGTTTGTCACTTTTGTGGTGTATACTTTTCTATATGCTTCTAGATTAAAAAGTGTTTACATATAGGTTTTTTGCGTTTTAGAATTATAAATGGTAAAAAACATATGTTACATCATTCTTGGATAATTATTTAATTTTGTAACTTCTATAGGTAAGTGTACACCTATTAAAAAAATGTTTTGCAGAGACTACATTATTTTTCAATCTAGTAACATTTATCAGAAGTAACTTCATTAGAAAAATGAAAAAAATGTCCACACAGTAATCATATAAAAAACACGAATCGAACGTATATAATAATTTGTTCATAGATGTGCATTTTTAACAGACTAATCTGTTCCAATGTATTAATAATGGGAAATAGATAGTTACACTACGTAGTAGCATAGATTACACGAAGCGCAGAAGATCAGCCTGCGAACCTCTACTTTGGCCACGCGGCAAAACGCAAACTCCTTAATTGCTTTATAATCGTGGAAACCAAATGTGCACAGAATGTCGCAAAGTTTCGGAAGTTTTCAACATAATGGCAGCGCCTGTGTAATTCGCCAGTTAAACTGAAGCACTTACCGCAACGCATTCAAAAAATTAGAAATTCTATAAAAAGAATTTTATAAAAAATATAAAGGAATCATTTCCTTTCCGTGTTTAATATCCTCTCATGAAATATAATTATCGTTGTTATGTAATATATTATGCAACATAATAATATCATGTTGAATATATAATACATTCATTATTTGATTTTATTAAGAAACAAAACTTGAGTTCTTGAACTCAAGTGTCTATCGTTATGTGTAGATTGTACAAGATTATTTACTGTTATGGTTGTATTACGTAGAGAAATTTAAGATCGTATTGGATACCTGAAGATCACGGCTTTCATTAAGCACCCTCAATATCCTGAGGGTTAATACCTTCGACCTGTTATTAACTAGCTTCGACTAATCTGTCTCTGCTTTAAACTGGAAAATTCCCTTAAACTTACGTTGCAAACTATCACAGAGTAAATTACTAAGGAATTTAGATTTTATAGTAACTAATACATTATTTTGCATTACTACGTAAAAATACAAAAATCATTAAAGTCCATCGGTAATCCTCACTAGCATTGGGCCAAGTTATGCAGAAACCAACCAATCCTCAACTGACCAAAAATGAGTTAAACACAGTACGAATTCTATAATTTTGTGATCTTTATTTTCCACAAAATTACCAACCCACAGAACAACTCTTACATAATACAATAATTAAAACCACCAAGCCGTAGAAAATAAAAAATAAAATTAAAATTAACTACAGAAACTATAGAAAATTGAAAATAATATTAATTATTCTCCTGACTATTAAATAAGCTATTAAAAATATTGTAAAACAACAATAAGAAATAAAATATACCTAACAGAAAGAAGGCTACATCTTTTCAAATTAAAATCTTCAAACTACTTCGTTTCAATTCATTGAAGGTTGGTAGCTTTCTGCATAACAGCCCAATTATATTAAATATCCAACAATTATACACAAATACAACGTTAAACAAGTTACAACGTTACAGAGAATTATCCCCCTGGAAAACGTGTCGTAGTTAATTGTAACCCCCTCCCCGTTTACCGCCGGGAACACTTTTGCCAAAAGTTCGACGTTCAAGCAGATGGCGCATCTGTTCCGCCGGGACAACTATCAGAACGCAAAAAACAAGGACACGTGCATATTGCAGGCGGTATAAATAAAACCGGGGGTCTGGCTGAGACAGCTGCACTGCGGTGTTCACCTGTACTCGCGTGCCCCGTGTATACCCAAAAGTAGGCAACAGAGAGAGAAAACGAGGAGACAGTTTTTTTTCCGTCAATACTGCTTTTAATACAGAAACGAAAGTCTGATGTGTCTTACATACATTAATGACTTTGTTGAATAAAAAAAAAAAAAAAAAAAAAAAAATTAAACGTAATTTTCCAATAGAAACCTGGTCTTTTATTCGTTGCACAAGTTACACCCGAGGAGTCTGGTCTGCGACTATATACTCGATTTACCTCTCCCCCCCGCCCATTGCTCCCGCTTTCGACGTTTTCTTTTCGTCTTCTTCCGATGCTGTTTACCGATGTGTGCACAACCAGGTCAAAGAAACGAGTTCCTTTTAGGAGATGTGCCGCAATATTCGAGCCCGTGGCCATATATACACTCGAAAGGGAAAAGGAACCAGGCGTTTGTCTTTACTCCCCTCCCCACTCAGTGCACGGTATATTGGAAAAACAATTGCATCACCGCTCCGCGCACGTTTGACTTTTCGTTTTCCATCTGAATCCACTTTTCCCGGTGGCCGCTTACCAGCAAAAGTTATGTACAGGCAGAACCCCGTGATATTCTAAAGTCATTCTCGCACATCGTGAAAATTTTCTTTCGGTCCCTGTTATTTATTCATTGCAAAGGACAAAATTGGAATCGTTTTCTCTATGCTCTGGAATCTTTAGGAGAGAGTGAAAAATTAGAAGAAAATTTCTCTCGTGCGTGTTAACGTTGTTTCAGGATTATACACAGGGGAACACTTGACTTATATGTACGTGTGCCCTTTTTGTTCATTGCCTTCTCTTTTTATTCGTTAACTTTACCCTGTTACTACTCTCTGAACCATTGACGGTGATAGGTTATTATCTGATTTCCGTAACTACTTCGAAATTGCTAGTTACGAGGCAGTATGATCGATGGGAAACAGGTAATACTGTATCACCATTAATATTTATAACATGAGAAAACAGTGATTAATGAATGGGCAGGTTAGCCATGTTCTCTGTTTATCGTCAATGGTACATGTGCGGCATCAGTTTCTAATTTCGTTTTTTTTTTGTGAGTTGAGGGGGGGGGGCAACGAATTTATTAGTTAGATTAAGACCACTGGAAATTGCTTGTAAGTCCGACGGAGTTAATGTTTCTGTGCTTGACAATTAAATACTTTTTATTCGCTTTAGTGAGTGGGTACTGTGTACTATATATCGATTCTTAATGTCCGGTAGTAAATAAATCGAGTAAAACCAGTTCCTATGGACAACTTCATTAGATTTAGAGATCTATATCAGACACGCATCACTTCTCACTTCTAGCCTTTATTCGAGTACATAATTACTTAATCTGTTATTGTTACAATAATTAAGTCTGGCTTTGTTGTGCAAAGTTAACATATATGTACGTGATAGGCTAGGTCCAATAGCTATCAGTGGAATGAAGATATTTATGTAAATTTATATCTCTATAGATAATTTTATAAAAAGTTGAATTAAATGTTCTATTGCAGTTTTCATAAACGTAAAAGACAACAAATTAATCTATTAAGGTCACTTAGATTATGAAATTAACAGAATCTCATTATTCACATTGTACATACAGCGTACACGAACTATATTTTATCTTCTGCGTCACTACCTCATTGTTATTCGACATGAGTCTTGAATATTCCCGATCCATTACTGTCACAATCTTTCAATTATGTTCTACAACAGGTTACTTGTGAAAACTATTCCATATACTACATCTAATTACTTCTTCACGAAATTCATGACAATCTTCATTTCCCTCGAAACAGTCCAACACTGAATGGCTGACTAAACTCCAAGTATTAAAAACTCAGTGTAATAAAATATCTAATCAGATCCAATCAAATTCCTCTTTTATTTAAACCTGATAGAATCTTCAATGGATCAAACAAATTCTTATCCCCATCATATTATTATATCATATTATTATCCCATCATATGTAATATCATGTTATTATATTATTATAAATCTAGCAATAAAAATCTCTATTTACTGAAATATTCGCAGTCTGCCACTGACTATATGGACGGTATAGTGTACGTTCGAAAGATTGCACCAACTGCAGCCTTCGTATGCTAGCCAAACATAGTCAAATCAGCGGAAGGAAGCTGTTCTGCGCCCTGGTCCAATTGCACGGACGGACATCGAGAAATTGGCCGAAAAAGGGGATTGACAGGTATCGACGACCAAGAAAGTGAAGGAGAAATGGGAAAAAGGGGGAGCAGAACGCGAGGAGAAGTTAATGAGGAAACCGTTTGCGGCGGACGATACAGTTCGGGGATTGGCGAGACCAACGGCGGCGGTAGGGCTCCGCTCTGATCGCAACCGACCGAACCGGAAGAGAGTGGGGCTGTCGCCAATTAACCGGCTAGGTAGGTTTATTGCCTAATGAGATAATACCCGGCCTAATGAGCCGCGATTATCTACAACGGCGTAAGGCAACCGATGTATCATGGTTCAACCCGAGGCCGTTTTCGCTTGCCCATCTATGGCCTGATTGTTCCATATAGGTTCTGTGATTTGTAAGGATCGAGGGAGTCGCAGATTGAAGGGGCTAGGAATTTATGTTCTCTCTGTACTAGTCCGTTAGAACCTCCTGGTTCCTGGAGCTGTAACTTGGAAGTCTCCTTATACAAGATGAATCGTCTTCAGATTGTTATGGTCGATTTATATTGATTTCAATTTAAGAAACAGATGAAGGGCAAATACTTGAGATTCGAGATCATTGGTATATTTCAAATTTAGTGCATAAAGTATGTTTGGGATATTCTAATTCTGAGCATCTTTAGTTAAACAAGTTTAGTTAATCCCATTGTTATTATACTGTGAACGGAGAAATTTATTATCTGGATAAGGGATTCTGTACGGTGAATAAAGGAGAAGGAACCAGTTGGCCACCTTTTGTTAAAGGATTGTGAAAAGTTCAGTTATTAAATAAACTAATAGACTGCGGATTTTATGCATTTATAGACTATAAAGCTCCGTGAAATATAATGGAAGACAAAACTTTCATCAGATGTAACGAGATCCTTTTTTTATTCTTAACCCAATGGGATACTTTAGAGAAAAAGAAAATTCGTATTTTTGCTCTTGTGTTTATAAAACATTTTACAAAATGTTATTTCGCATAAAAATCTGCAGTCTATTTATGAATAAGTAAACTTGGGTACTATTTCTATGTGCTGCGTTCTAATCAAATAAAATTAAAACCATCACGAATGGATACTTCAATGCGGCTCAAAAGAACAAGAAGCAGAAATGCCCTCTCATCACATTGTTATTTTACTAACGCAGGTGGATAAGATGACAGGCAGTGTTCTAGGAAGTTAAGCACACAGTTCATTATACATTGGATTGAACAATAGAACACGATCGCAGCTCTACTCGAAACAGAATTTTACTCAAATCTCGAACGAACTCGTACAAATGATTTTAAGCAAATTTTAGCAACGAGCGCCGTACAGTTTCTATGCTTTGTGCGCGGAGCGACTGATGATTGAGTTACAAGAGCATTACTATAGAGGCGTAACGCAGTTGTGGTGGAACATTTATTATGCTAATTCCTATAGCACCGGCAGAGTGGAGTTTAGCGTTTAGTGGAATTTATATGCTCAGAGTAATTCAGGATGAACAAGCAGAAACAAACTACGGCATTTGCATGAATTAACAGTGAAACTAGACATTCTTTACGGGAATTGGACGTACTTAAGTCCACCATTTTCAGTTCACTATTTAAGGGCTGAATTCGGAGTATATAAGTTCAGGGCAGCATTTTATAATAATATAAGTGGCACTACGAAGTATATACTGTCAGGGAATAAAGGGTTAAAGAAATTGGCGATTTAAGAAAACTGTGAGACTAAGCAATTTTACATTTGATAATACATATTTACTAGTTGTACCAATGAGTAATCTACTGTCTTTATTAATAAATTGTTAACAGAGTTTAAATTTAAGCATGTTTAAGAAGAATGTTAAATTTAAATATTTTTATATTTAAACAAATTTAAACATCTTTCGTTCGTTTGTTTCAAAATAGCAAAAGTTATTAAACAAGGATTCGGATCAGAAGGACTTTCTGAAAAAATAAATATTATATTATACAAGACAGTAGATTACTTATTAGTACACTTAATATTAAGTTTTATATATACGATAGGAAATTGATTAATAATAATTTACAAAAAGTGACGGACATGACTTATGAACTTAAATTTACTGCAGTACTTAATTCGTGGGAAGATAATGAGAACAAAATTTTCAATGTTCAAAGATAACTGTACCAATCATTCAAACAAATCGAGTCAGTATTTCAGTACAAAGAGCGAAGATTTAAGATGCTCAAAGGAAGTACACGCTTTTTCGCTTTGAGCAACCTAGCCATAGTTCTACACATCCTGTCCGAAGTTCAGCTTCCTCCTTCAGTGGGTTTAGACGAAGAAACCGAAAGTTTTAATTAAAATTTGTAGTTTCGTCGGCCATAAATAACTACATCGAAGAATGAGGACGGAAGAGAAGCATGCAAGAAGTAAAGCTCAAAAATAAGGAACCAGTCACGTTCTCGTCATAAACTCAATCTATGTGGAAAACCTTAATAGTTTTAAAGTAAAGAGTGTACGTCATTCTTATATAGTGTAGGTACGTATCCGATAATACAGCGCTACTAAACGATTTATTTTGAAGTGTAAATTTTACTCCCTTCGTTTCAAACTAAATAATAAATGATTGAATTATGTACATCCGGGAAAATCAGCTTGTAAAGCGAAAGTTCAGAGTATGTACTTATTGTAAACTTTAATGAAACTTTCGAAACTGCAAAACCTGATATTAAATCGACTCGGATTTATGGTTTCCTATAGTCTTTAAGTATGTCATTATAGACTACTGGGATACAAACAAATTTCACGTATAACAAGTTGCTGGATAATAAATATCTTTTTTGAGTTGCAATGGCATCATGATTGTGATTCACTTTAAAGTGAAAATTTTTAATCGAAGTAAGACCCATCTGAAACAGCACACTTTCGCCAACCAGTTATAAGTTTATTGATCCCAGTTTCGTAAAAAATTAAGATGGCTGGAATGAAGCATACTAGAAAACGACATTTATTTTGCAACAATATAATATAGAGGGTGGGGCGGTAATCGTTATACAACCAGGCAAGAGAAGATTCTAGGTGAGAAAGCAAGTCGAAAAAGAAAAAGAATAAAATTCCTTCGTTCGAGGCTTCGTTTTCGAGAAAATTGATTTTGGCGACTGATCAAATTTGCATTATGTCAAACTGTTTTCTCAATCACAGTAAAAATACATATACCAAGAAAATATGACTGTGAAAACACTTCGAAATAATTAAATGGAATGTTTTTTTCTCAGCAAATCGCCGAAGAGATATTAATCGTAGGTGAATTCACTTTATCGAAATCCTCTCCAATACTCTCCAAACAATCGCGAAGTATGAGTCAACAAAAGGAGAAGGAATTGGAGCAATAATGAAAGTGGAACAATAAGCTGTATCGGTACAATGAAAATTAAGGGAAAACTTATCAGATTCTTCTCTACGGGACAAGTATCGACACTTTTCTCGTTCAGATGAAAGTTTTACGCTCGGATCCCCTTCCCACGGCTTTAACCGACTTTTTTTATCTGCTTTCTTTCGTAATTAAGGAAGTCAGCGAGGCAGGCGTCAGCTCCAAAGTGATTTTTTCCTCGCAATTACACTTCCTGCGCTCTAATACAGAATCAATCACAAAACCTTTTCCCTTTTCACCTCGACTGGAACCGTTGATATTAATATACAGGGTGCATCGCGGTAATTTAACTGAAATTCGATTTTCTGTATTCAACGAAACATTCTAGTGTTGTAAACATTATTTATCTAAATAGATTACATTATACGTTTAATCAAGAACACTTATAATTTGTTATTGTACAAAAAGCAATTTAGTTATAGGTAACTGTATGTACACTCGTAATTTTCTTCACGATATCAGTGGATTATCTTTCTTCCACAAACTCGATCGATACATGTACTCAAATGACGTTAAATATTATTGAAAATTTCAGAATAAAAAATTAATCAAAACCTTGCTAGTATGTATAAGTAAGTTTCCTTCATATGTAAAGTTAATGTTACATTTCATTAAATCATAAATATAATAATTCCTACTTTCCATTGACGCAAAGAAACGCAAAAGTAATCTTGTTTAATTTTAATCTTCAATATTTATAAATCAGTTTATGAAAATGTGAACTGTTACAAAGATCTACAGTTTAGCGATGATACACGTTAAACTACCACACCAAGTCATAACCCAGTTGGGGTGCAACTTCGTTGCATTTGTTTGTCTTCTGAGCAACGCTCGAGCTTCGAACTATAAAGTGTTCTTGTGACCTCTAGCAACCGAAGTTACTTACTCAAACAAAGGCCAAAACGCGAACCCTCAGCCATCCCTTGTGTCAATTTGACACATTTTCCTCCTAAGAAATAATACTATTCTCCCATGCGTAGATAAATTCAGCTGAAGCTCAGTGAATCTTATTTTGTAAATCAAACAACTTATTGTCTTCATTACATTAATTTTTCACCACTGTGCCAATTTAACATCGAGGGACAAATTAAGTTGAGGAAATAAGAAACGAATGATAGTTAATAAGAATTTCGCGCTTCTAATAAAATATCGAAAAAGTCACCCGATATATCGATCAATTTGAATATCTCCCTCTATTATTCCTATCCTTCTTCGAGCGAGTACAGCAATGAAATATTCCGACGTGTTTTTCAATTACAGAAAAATATGAAGCCCGTCGTGGTAGGACAATTTCAGTTCCAGTTTTAGACCTATGTATGTATGTACGTTTTTTTCCTCCCCCCTGTTGAAAGCAAGACGAGACAGAACGGGCACACACCGTTGCAAACTGGCTTACTCAGGAGATCGACCGTTGGTGTCTGTGCCTATATACGGTCCCTCGATTAAATTGACTTTGGGCAACCACCGCCCGGATCGAGAAAATATAGCCTAATATCGAGGCAACGTCGAGGGGTGTTGGTATATATTCTCCCATGGACGTATCGCATCGACGATTTGTAGGTCTGCCGGATAGAAGCGTTTCGTAATTCATAAGTGGCATACCCTCCTGCTCACCTGTTATACTAACCTCGCCTACCTACAATTGCTGAGCAGAGTTGGGCACAATTTTATTCGAATAATACATACTGATAAATAGTAGTATCTAAAACCGTCGATATGATCTTTATACATTTAATGAGATAAAAAAAAAATTGGTTGCCAAGTGTCTACTCATTCGAGAAGAAGGTATTCTTCTATTAGAAAGATTGGATTTTCCACGTTTAAGCAATTAAAAATGACCGAATACTTTTTTGATCTATATAATGAATTTTTAACATTATTAGCACAAATTTCTTTCCTCATTTTAGTAACCATTTGAGTGTTATACCGGCATTCAACGAAGTTTCGCCATTGGGTAGTGCAAACACTTTAGGGACCAATTTATTCAGGCAAGAAAAAAATATTTTTTTATTCTTTAGGTGTATTTCTTTAAGATATATTTGCAAATATTAATTTCTAGTGAATATTTATTCACAATAATGTTCTTTACAAATTTTGGAATGATGCTTATATGAAAGAAAAATTAAACGTACACAAATGTGACAGTATCGTTCAAGAAGTTAAATGAAAATTAGATTAATGAGAACTATGGATAATTTTGCAATGCATAATTAAACCTCTGTTTTTATCTTCTGTTGAATAATGTTATCTGAACACTGTTTGATTTATTAAATTCTATTATTCTACTTTATTAAATTCTAGTATTCTACTTTATTAGATTTTATTACTTTGATTTATTAAATTCTATTACTCTATTAATATTCTATACTATTGTATATTTGCAGAGTACATTATATTGTTCCAAATGTTTCGTAGAGACGGTGATAAAGTAAACTACGTAAGCCCATGTTAGATTCAAGTTTTTACAATTTACTTTAGAAAAAGTATTTATAATTACACAAGAATTCTATAAAAATCTGTTTTCTCTATTGAAGATTTCACCGTACTAAACATCAAATAAAAACATTCAAAAATAACAATATTAACAAAAATAAATAATATCCCCTGCATCACTATCGTCTGCAAATATTCAAATACATACAGCACAAATTTGTAAAATACTCGCTGGACTTCTGGCTCAATCAATTCTGTAAAAATTCTCATACAGTATTCTTGGACCATAATTCAGTCGGGGAAAAATCTTATATTCCGAATAAAGACGTTCGGTTCTCCCAAATGGTGAAATTCCTTCCATCAAACGGATATAAATCTTCCATCGCGAAAAGAGCTCCGGACACTCGGCCAGGAAACTCTGTCGGAGCAATGACTGTTCTGGATTCCCGATGTGGAAGACGATTCCATACTACCCGGGGTAAAATAGGTTACAATTGCCGGGAACACAGGTCCTTCGTTGGACAGTGAATTGCATTCGATATCACGATGTCGAGTTCCGAGCACGTTTTTCGCGCAAAACGCTATTTCGTACGTGGAAAGTGTCGACTATAAAACTGTCAGGATATCTCAGAATGGGAAGCGGCTCTTTTCCTGTTGGACAGGAAGTTGTCGAATCCGCGCTGGTTTTCGTACGAGTAAGCTGCGACGGGTCTCCTCTATAGGTATTGAAGATTTTTCGATATCTTTTGAAAGGGATTTCGATCGCGCGACCAACCACTCCAGGCTTTGAGCTCTGCCACGTGCGCTGTCGTATCGTAGCCGAACGTACAACGTGTTATTACGGGTAAAAATGGCACCTAATACGGCTGGCTAAACGTTGGAATCAGTCTCTGAATGAACCCACACTAATTCCCAGTGTAGCCATGTGTCTACGTATCTGGCATTTTTTTTTAAATGAGGTGTTACTGGCATCTGAACATTCGTATCTTGGAGTTAATTCTAGGAATTATATGTACATTCTCCAGTTTATTCTGAAATGCATTTCTTATATTTAATCGGTGGACAGGCAATTTAAATGGAACAAGAATACCCTACGATACTATTTCCGATCTGCTTCCAGTATATGCACCTATATACTGTGGATTATAGCTGTTCGTTTACTAAATTGATTAACACTACAAAAATAGAGAAATGTAAAATATAGAAATATAAAAAGTTAAGCAGCAATCAAATGCTTTAGCACTAAAATTTTAAAAGATTCAGAATATGGAGTTGGTCACTTTGACTTGTGAATGGCTCATATACGACTATACGAGTGTACAGTAGCAGACAAAAGTTATCATATTTCTGATTCTTTATATTTCTACTATTTCTGAACATCAATTTAAAACCCTTATATACTGGGTTTTATACAGCTTTTATTTTTCTATAAGAATATATATTAACCACATTCTGAAGTTTTAAGGTAATGTTAAAAAATAATAAAAATGAAACATATTCATTTCTCCTTCAAACATATATATTTCTTCACCGTGCCAGATAAAAAGAATTTCAATGATTGAATATGTTAGCACCTTGGCACAGACTGTCACGGAGGGTCGTTCTCACAGTTGTGAACGTAAACGATGAAAGTTCATCGAGAGCGTCTCGCATGATGATCCGCCATTGATGGCTCGGCGATATCGTATTCCTTCACAGACACGAATTGCGCAACAAAATCACCACTCGAAATTGGAATTATCCTAGAATTACCATCGCCATCGGGCCCTGATCGTGGCTGGTGTGCGTATCGATACACGAACGCGAGAACAGTGGTGGAATTAATGGCCGTGGAACACGCATACGTGTCCTCCCACTCTCTCATTCAACCCCGTGGAATACTTTGCCGGATTGTTTCGTTTCGATTGTCCAATCAGCGGAAATATTCCGGCCGAAGATTTTTCACCGTATTACGAGGCCGAAACGTAACGACGGCCAGTAATTATTCCGAGGTTAATTCGCACAATTATGCGGACCTATCCCCTACCCGATAACAGTGGACGACGTTCAAGCGTTTTTTCCCGAGGATTCGAAACGATATTGACTAGCGCAAGGGGCGCGCGTTCCGTTTGTATTCACGGATTGGGAATTCGTAACGAGGTTTGAATCGCTGTCAGGGTTTTTATTACCTGCCTTGAGTCGCGGATCTGGGAATCAGGGAAATAATTACAGTGATTCCTCGATGAATTCCACACGAGCAACGGCGTTATTCCCACCCTGGGGAACCAATCAAAACAGAGTAAACAGAAGCTAAGTAAAGACTCGGCTTCGGATAAAAAACAAATTTATGAGGGGCTGAAAACCTTTCGGCCTTGCCACGAATGCTCCGAAGTGGACTCGAATACGTCAAACTCATCGAGACATTACTGTACGGTAAACTATTATCGAAATGCATAAAACCGCAGTATAATAATTAGTGGGCAAAAATTAAACATAGGTACTCATACGGCAAGGACCTGACTACTGTTTTATGTACACTACCTCGCAATATATTTACCATTCTACGTGCAGTAAATCCTCGATGAGTGTTCGAAGGCTCTTAGGCACTGAATATTAAATATTTCATAAACTAATGGTTATATGCGACTGAAACAAGTTTCATTGACTTCAGAATTCCAAGCTTTATCACTGCACTAAACCTCATTAAGAAGTCAGCGTTACACCTGGGGACCTCTCCTCGTCAGTGATGAGGAACACTCGAATACTCACCGAGGATTTACTGTATACTGTAAAATTATTTAGATCTTCAAATGTCAGTAGTCTCTATTATTGTCTTCTATCCTCACGAGTTTGTTAGATAGCTAACACCTTACAAATTCGAGGAATTTCGGCTAGGTTAATCTTAAGGGTTCCATTTTTAACCCTTTCCCGTAAACTTTGCGTAAAATTAAATGAATATTTTATACCCAAAACGGATACAGTGTGAACATATTAAAAAAATAAGAACTTGAAAAAAGTATTCAAAAAATGCTTAATTACTATCATGAAATTTACATGGAATAAATCAAATTCACATGTAAAACTCTATAATGAGAAGGGGATTAACATCGTTTGTCTCAAAAACAAATAACTAGAAACGACTAGAAAATGGTGTTCCCGGGACAAAGGGCCTAGAATTTTAGGCGTGAATCATTAGGAGGGCGTATTTTCGCTTTTGCCACCTAGTTCGAAAAAACAGGACGGCACTACCAAAAGCTTGTACGAAAACGACGATTCTTGTTAGCAGAAAATGCAAGGGGATTTGTTCGAGTCCGCAGGGCCCACTTTCCGGGCCGCAGGAACAACTCCCTTTGCCATACTTGAATTAACGTTAAAGACTACCAGCCACCACCAAAGGCACCGAAACGCTTGTTAACATTTCTTTTTTGTCTGTCGACTCGCGCCTAAAACCATCGAGCAGCTGCCAGGCCGAAACACTTGGCACGGAAACCAGACTCCTGACCGTAGCAGAGTTGTCGCCGTTGTTTTTCACGAATCCGCCGTCCAACCGCTGAGCTAAGCTTTATAATACGGCGAAACAATCACATAAATCTGAACAATTCCACCCGTTCGAGCGGAAACTAACAGCGTGTCCCATCTGGAGTGTCAGAAGTTGCTTACACGAAACTATAAACGTATCGAAGGTCTGTGACGAAGATGTCCTTAAAATCTTTACTATATATAAATAAATACATAATATTAATAACTAAAAAAAATAATAATGAACAACGTGAAAGTTGTCTACTGTTGGAGCTTTTGTTATTTTATTACTAAACTGTGGATAGTTATACGTGCATCTATTCTATATCCTAATTTGCAATGAATGCATAGTAAAATAAATATTTTAATAAAGTGTAATACTGTTTATGTATTATTATTAATATTCTGAAGGCTCTAGTATAAGAAACAAAATTCTGTCAAATTATAGTTTAAAATTTTGTATTTGCATAAAGCTTCGCTGACTACTTATTGCGTACAGCACTCTAGTTATTTCCTGATTGGTATCAAAAACAACCGTGTTAGTATTATCATTTCCCTTCGTCTTCTGATTTGCATGTGATTTAATATTCAGTTTACAAACAACGACAGCATTTACCATGCACTTACAATTTACCCTTGTCCAAAGAATGTTCCTAACCGGGTGATTTCTGACCCATATAAAATTCCCGTATAAATATTTCATTAATATCTATAATAGCTACCAAATGAATTACTTTAATTTTGCGAATCAACAATGTAAAAATAAAATGGAATACTAAACTGAGGTGTCTCATCACCTGTACGCAGTGTATGGAGATGACCACGATTTTTATAACTTTTGAATTATGTAATGCCATGAAAAACCTATTATAATTTCAAAGCAATATTAAAATATAAGGAATGATGAATTTTTCAGTTAGAATTTGTCACGTAAAATAATCGCGACAATGGCCTCAAGCAAAGCAACCAAGATAGGTTGCTACACATGAGTTGTTTTTATTAATTTCATATTGAAAAAAAATTGTGTTCATAAAAAGAATATTAAAATCTAACCTTTTGTCGGATCTCGGGAATAACAGGTGTTCGAAATTCTTCTTCCTCTTTTGTATACACATATCACATTCTGCACAATGCATGAATACACGTAGAAAGACACAAAAAGACGGACGGAAATAAAAATACAGGAAGCACATGAAGAAAAGATGTATAAAAATAAATCCACCGCAAGGTAAAATGTAAGAGAAAACTGAAGTATGTCCCAATAGTCGGATACCGTAAACACTCTAGAAAGCGATTTCCCAACAATGCGAAAAGCACGGCTGCTCAGAAGGAACTGACTATCCTTTTGTACTTTTCGGAAAAGTACCTGGATTTGACTTCCGCAAAGTGGGGGTAGAACCGTTAATTACAATAGGAAGGAATGTTTGGAATTTTTGACATTGAACCTTCTACAGTTGTTACGGTCACAATCAGTGGAAAGTTTGAAAATACTATCGAAATTTAAATACTAAATTCACATGTTTTATTGCCACGTACAAATTTGTATTCACAGATTTTTCTTATTTTATGTAAATATACGTGATTGCTGTATTGTATGATGAAATTATTACTCACTACGATTCTGCTGAATTCTACAACCTCCAATCTGCATCATCCTATAATTATAAGCCAAGGAATTGTACAGATTTTCCACAGAATAACAATAACTCTAACATGTTTAAACGGTCAAATATTTCCCATCAATAACAATTTAAAAAAAAATAGCGAGTTTTAGCCAATTGCAGTGTTAGTTGTATTTGGAGGCATACGTATATGACGAACTTCAAAATTCGAATTTTTTTAAAAATCAAAGCTTTAAAAAATATTTAAAACCTATTTTAGTTTCACTATCAAGGGAAGGCATGGAAGTGCTCCCCTCCGATTTTGATGAAACTTCTTATATCTGTTAAGCAGTCAAAAATAAGCGATACGTATTTTTTCTTATGGGCTGAGACGCTACTTTAAGGGGTGAAACGACCCCTCGAAGTTTCGACCCGAAATTTTTTTGTTATAAACAAATTATATTTTGAACAATTTGTTAGCACCATATTATTCTCATAAAAAACCGAAAACCTCGTCCATTAGAAGTTTTCGAGATAGTACTGTCGGGTCGAAACTTCGAGGGGTGGTTTCATCCCTTAAAGTTGCGTCTCAGTCGATAAAAAAAAGTACGTATCCCTTATTTTTGACTACTTAACAGATATACGAAGTTTCATCAAAATCGGAGAGGGACACTTCCGTGCCTTGTCTTGTATCTGCAAAAGATCACTGATCATAGGGATGTACTACTTGTAAGAGAGAATATACATATATCTTCATTACAAACACACGTGAAAACAAAGAGCATCATTAAAAATTAATGAAGTGAGCTGGATATAAATTTTACAGATCGATACTGGCATAATAGATGAGCGTCAGGAGTACAAAACCAGAAATGGAGTTGTCTAGCCTTTAGTCTCTAAAATCTACTCCAGAATCCATCAAACCCATCCATCAATCATCATCAACGATCATTGACACCACCGATGACTTCACTCTGAATCTCTTCATTTACCCTCTTAAACGATCCATTCCACTTCTGCATTGTACCATTGCAACCAGGGTCACTTATTGAAGAATAGACCTGCAATTTATCGATCAGCATGTTGAAGCGCAACTCTTAAGCTAGAGATCTAAAATGTAATTCACTCCAACGTGATTGGAGATGGGTTGTTCGATGAGTTCGATTTGTACAGGTTTTCCATTAAAAAAAAAAGAAGCCTAGTGATTCCGGTATTTGATTTGTTGGAAAGTATTCTCCGTTTGGCTCGCAATAGGTTTAGTACAACAAACGCTAACGACCCCACAGGGGATGAAGAATTGTAAATTGCGGTGAAAAAAAACAACGAACACATCGAAACAGGTTAGAAAATTACTGTAATAATAAGTTGCCGTCATAATGTGGTGCGATAAATTAAGAAAAGCTTCCTGGTTTAATATTCTTTTAGAAGACGTTGCCTATTGTATGCTTTCTCATTCTTCCCTCTCGTCTACTCTCCCTCCACAGCCCCACCCCCGCCCCACCGTCCGTTCTAGGTGTGGCAGGTGTCGACACAATAAATACGTTACGAATCTCCAGAATTAATTGCAGCACGAAATTGCATAATGTCCTGTGCGCAAGGTCTTGCATTACAGTCTGGTGCGCGCAACGATCTTGAATAAAATACGCCCGGTGGTGTACATTGTACCGTGAGAAAACGGGGGCGAAATTTTTCACTTTTTCAAAGGAAGAATTCTCAGGCAAGTGTCGCGGTGGATACAATGTGCAACGAACAATGAATATTTCTGAGCAATACTCTCGAGACGCGCTTCGATTAATTGGCACACCTTTAAATGAACAGTTTATGGTGTGTTGTGAAAGATTATTATTAGGATTTGTGGATTTAGATTAAAAGAAATGGGAATAGTATAGAAAGATCCGATATAATTTTTAATGTTAGGAATCCGTTATAGGATAATCGACATTTTTTATCGAAATAGAATATTTTTGCGTTATTTTTTGTGGAATATGAAAATGAACATCAATCATCATCATCATTATAAAAACACTAAGATTTTTCAATATGATCTTGGATGGAATTAATTTTCAAAGAAATATTTCAATTTGAGTACAATGATTTTTTGGAAGTATATTATACGAACCAGAATAACTGGTATAGTATTTAACCAAATGCTGTTATAAAAAGGTATTGGATGTAAGACTGTTTCCATGATTCGCTGAATAATGAATAGCGATAAATCTGAGAAATTGATCGCATCTGTTGCTAACTTACCCCGTCCCAAGATATCACTTTATTATCTTGGAAGACAGTACTGTAGCAGAATTGCGAAAATACCGTGGTCTACCGAAGATAGCTGAGCAATGTAACTCACCTGGAACATAAAGAAGAAAATTTAATTAATAAACAAATCTTAACGAAATTCTTTTCTAGTTACTAATTACTAATATTTCAAATAATAAAGAATATTCTACTTAACATCGGGGATATAACCTCGCGTTATGTAATACAGTAGAAATAATGACTTTTTCAAGTGAGACTACTACGATCTAGTTTGATCTATTTTGATGAAAATCTATTTCTGAATCAGTTTCATCCGTACTACAGATACATAAATCAGAAACAGGAACTGCTTACCTATTTTAAGGAGCAGTTTCATTGAATTTCAGAAACTAGACCACCATTCCTCGTATTTTTAGTAAAATTATCTGTTGTGATATATATTTTATTAGGACGGAAATTCAAATAAGATCAGATCTATTAACTGCTATTCGCGTGAATTCTGTCAGAAAACGGTGGTACGATCTAAACGACATGGGGTCAACAAGCTGTCCTCGACAGCTCCCCTGAAGAACTTCTGCGATCATATGAACCACGTAAAGTGCTGATCAAGATTCAATATAAGACACGTCGTTATTTTCAATAATTTACTCATTAAATTCTGAATATATTAGGGTGTTTAAATTTATTAATTACAAATTATGCGAAATCGTAAAAATCGTCCCAAATATCTCTAAATAAAGATACTTGGAAGGTTTTTTTGGCACAATTAAAAATTAAATCAGATAACTGCAATATGACAATGATGAAATTAGATAGTTCATAAATT
Organism: Dufourea novaeangliae; assembly: GCF_001272555.1. Taxonomy (NCBI): domain Eukaryota; kingdom Metazoa; phylum Arthropoda; class Insecta; order Hymenoptera; family Halictidae; genus Dufourea; species Dufourea novaeangliae. The sequence goes on along the minus strand of NW_015373988.1, from coordinate 3,654,487 downwards.
TGTATGTTCTCAAAATTTTGTCATGTTTATTCATCCGATAGAAGTATACATTTACCGTCGGTAGTTCTAGAGTTGAAGACGGCCTAGCGAGTGCTCGATTCTACCATCGGCCAGAAGACAGCAATATTGTTTGAGAAAGGGGGAACATGTCTGCTAGCGAGGAAACAATGAAATAAAATGCTATGGGGATGGGGTGTGTGCGCGAGAGAGCGTCAATCGACAGTTTTCGAGGGTGTGTACAGAGGTAGCGCGGTGCAAACTCGAAAAACGTGACAGGGATTGCCGACTGATGCAACGCGTCAACGTTGAGGACAACCGGTGAAGAATTAATCTCGGTGACAGAAGACCTTCTATGGCTGGAAAATACAAACCGTGGGTGGGTGGTGGGAAAAAATAGTGAAGAGAATAGACAGATAGACTGACAGATAGAAATATAGATGGCGAGGACACGGAGATTCGTGTGTACACTCGGCGCGACGTTTAAGGTAGCCTCGCGTCATATATCCTTTGAACTAGATAGAGATCCGGACATATGTTGTCTGGAACGCAGAATATGGAACAGTATTTCAAACAATTCATTGTTCCAAGCACTTCAGCGTTTGTATTTTAAATGTGCTTTAGGAAAACTAACATACACGTAACTGTTCTGAGGTCAAAATTGTGTTAAATGTTAATTTTAAATAATTGATTGTTTGAACGGTTTTAGATAATATGATAGATTGTTTAGTATTTTAAGTATGTGCATGTATAGTGACTTACAAATTCATTCACTGAAGACTGTCATGTTTGTATTTGGTTAAATTACGCAGCAGACTGCCAATTTGATTTTAAAATTATGAAAAATTTGTCACAGTAAGACGGTGAAAGTGAAAATAAGGGCATATAAATAGGAATAGCATAAATGTTTGTATATTTAATCATTAGAAAATGCAAATGTTACTATTTATCATAAATATCAAGATAAAATGAATTATAATCGAATATGTTAATTCATTGTTTGTGTGGTTGCTTCTATTATTGATGAAAAATAAATAACAGACGTGGTATATGTATAAATAAAATAATGCGCGAAGTATTTTGACATATTACAACGTAAACAGAATTTTTCTTTTCCAGTTTTCAATGAATTTCTTTAAGGTTGCATTAAGTTTATATGTTGTTAGAAAACATTTCCACGTATTTTATGTGAAGTATATGTATAGAATATACGAACTGAAGTCATACATAAAAATAATATATAAAGTTAAGAGAAAAATGTTCCAGTGAGCAGAAATTGGAAGAAAGAACTTAATAAACCGGAAATTTAGAATGAATAGCAGTAAACAGAACCGAATTGTTTATTTGTTTAAATATTTCCAGTGCAACGATTTCTTGCATTTAATGCTTATAACAAAGCGTATTCGGAATTCTGTCTTCGCTTTAAGAATAACAGTTTTACGAGTGACTGGACTTTTACTGTGTCTGTTGGGAAATCAGATAGAACCTGTGTATCGGGAAACCCATCAAAGAGAATTTATATTGTTTCATTGGACCAAAGACATCGATATTTAACGAAGATCCATTAAACATTGAAAGCTGAAACTCAGATTAAATATAAGGTGAGTCGCTCAGCGTGAGTATTCCGCTTCAGTAATTATGATAAAACCAACAAAGTCCAAAGGAACAATGATACTAAACCAGCGGGTGGTAGTTGGTGTATATGACAGGACCCTTTGTTCTTCTTCCTTCTCCAACTTTATGACTTCTATATATTTACTCTTCCATGTATAATTTGTTCAACTATAGTTAACAAAATCAAAAATTTCTTAAGATTGACAAGATGGTTTTTAAGACGTATTTGTAAAAGTAGGCCGTATATTTTTTGAAATGTTACTTAAATTCGGATAATTTCTATAAAAACGCACGACTTACACCCAAAAGACTCAGTAGTCACAACTGTATGACGTCATGCCATGCAAATAAAAAAATTCTGATTATTTCCATTATTTTACTTTCAAACAAACTTTTAAAATAACCATAATGTTTGATGTCAATAAATTTCTAGTACACCAGAAACCAAGCACAAATTTACACTCGATCACTATAAAATTAAATAAAAAATGTCTCCTGTAATCTAAAACCAAGTTTTAAATATCAAATAATAAAAATACACCCATCGCGTATATTAAAAATTGTTAATTTACAAACTAGTAAACAATTCCCAAAAAGAATAATAAACATTAGTAGACACTGACCGACAGGAAAATTATTTACATTTTACATTAAGCTAATTTTTCCAGAATTCCAAGCTCTAATCCAATAGTCCGTAGACCAGGCCATGAAAAAGAACGATCTCACGAGCTGACGATGCATTATTTTAAGTGTTACTCCCAACATGCTTGTTGCTGTTTCATTACACATATGCTCACGCGAAATTATGTAAAATGTGGTCCGTAGGGCAGCGGCGGCCATCCCATCTGATTGCTTTCCTGTCTCCCTCTCTCTTTTTCTTTCTCCATCCTGCACTAACAAACACGCAAACACGCAACACACACGTTCGCTCGTTCATTTTCCCTTTTACCCCGTTCTTCGCTCTTTCGTAACACGCGTGAATATGGAAGATGACCAGAAGAGAAGGTGACCGAGCCGTGGAATGCAGGTACACCAGTGATGGGCAACCGAGCCCGCACGGGCAGCCGAGGGCTCCTGTGAAGGCGATGCGAGTCAGGAAACGTCACGACATATTTGTGTATTGGGATTCCTTGACCCTTCCCGCACATTTTATTCTGAACTGGAGTATCACTCGTATAGATTAATAATCATTTACGTTTCTTTTTATTAAAAAAAAATAGAAGCAACCTGATCGTGTGTCGGCCACGCGAAAATTTTGCCTTCATATTAAGTAGTATTATGTATAAGTAGTATTTACGGCAATTATTATTAAATTTATACAAATACCATTGTAAATTGTATATTTTGTCATTCATTAATCCCGCATTATCTCCACTCCCATTCCTAATTTCAATTTACCAAAAACATAATAAAAAACAATAAATAATAGCAAAATAATACATTCCCAACACTTTTAAAAAAGCGCGGGAAACGGCCAAAACTGACATGTCGCGCCATCTGGTGGGGACTTTGAGAACTATCGAAGAAGTTCTGGAATTAGTTCCAATTTTCCACATCACGAGTCACGAGTTATGATTCGCGATACATTTGCGCGTGAAGTAAATGATAATGAATATGCCCGCACGCTGCACGCCGTTGCCCGCCAGTGAGTTTCGCGGGCACTGAGTCGCCCATCACTGAGGTACACGAAGGCGTGTGAGAGAGAGAAGGAACGAGGTGGCAGCCACCTGTATAGTTTCCTGCATTCCAGGTAAAACAACCCACTCGACATCGAGCGTGAACCGCATATTATAAACGCAGTCATAACTGATCGCTATCGACGTTAATTGATGTCGGCGACAAATGAGGTCGAGCCCTTTTTCTCTTCGCACGCATGCTACCCCTTCTTGTCGGTTCCCATGCGAAATTAATCGAGTTTATTATTTCCTGCAAATAAAAAAAAAAACCGTATTCACAGGTACGAGTTCATTAGCGACGAGGACGAGCGCCGAGAGCTTTTCCGAGGAAACGTAACTTTTAAGTAGCTTGAAAATGAAGCGCAATTAGTTTTTGGACACGAAGTTTCGGAAATTCGCATTTTACAGTTCATTTTGCCGCTAATATTACTAACTTTAACTTGTCCCGAATTATTTTTCGAACGGTTTGTACGACCTTTTTTTAACGTTTCTTTAACAGCGTATGTAAAATGGGATTATTGTGAGACAATTATTGCGGATTTTTATGTAAAATGACATTTCCTAAAGTTATTCATTAGGATTAAGACAAGAGGAGATGTAGGAATTCATTTATTTTCTTACGTATTTTGAAAATAATACTTCTATTACCAGTAGGAATTATCCTTTATTTTCAGAACTAATTTTGAAACATAATACAGTAACAGAGGGTGTGTCAATAGTGACCCGTATCCAATTTCTCAGCGTGTGTACTTCAGATGTAGTTTTAAGTTATTAAATATCATTTTATAATATTTTCAATGTACAAAAAAGAAGAATATATTTGCGAGATGTAAGTATTCGTGTTCTACTTTGTTTAGGTGTATACATTAGTTAATAAAGTGGAAAACGGTCTTCAGTTTGTAGAACAAACTCTGCAGCGTTTAGGTGAAACCTTTATTGAAGAGCAAGAAGAAACTTCAAGACTTCGAATCCCTAATTAAAATTCTGGTGCTCATCTAGCGACTGCGGCAAACTGGTAACTACGTACCCTCAAGAGGACGCAAGTGGCGATTGGTTGCAGTTTCCCGCAAATTATCGATTAATGATTGATTTATGCGTATAGGACGTTCTCTGAAACTATCGAACATTTGAAGCAGCTGTTGTCGATTGTTCATTAAAAGACTGCATAGTTAAATCTAATAATCCACATAATGTCAAACCATATGAAAATTCTATTTTTAGCATAATAATACCGTACGTACAAGAAATAAACATCTGTATCGTTTCTGCTATTGGAAATTGGCGGAATGTCAAATCGTCACAATTTTACTGAATAGGATTATAAACACTGTTCAGAAATGACAGATAAATCATCTAATGCACAAATGATGTACATAAATTCTGAATATTATTTAACTGCAGCTTCAATACAAAATGTTTCTTGGAATCGAGTAAATAGACTCCAAAGGAACTATTATTATCTATTTATCCATTACGAAATGAAAAATTTTATTGTTTACTCTAAAGCAACGTTCTATTGGTTTTACAAAGGAGGAAAGTAATAAAAATTACGATATAATTGGGGTAATGTTATTCCGTCGTTCCGACGCTTTACTGAATATAATGAAAGAGAAATTGGTCAATATTATATTTCTCTCAAGTTTCTTCGACCTATTTACAGTTCCGTGTTCGCATAGCGTTCACTTTTAACTGGCCCCGCAACTTTTCGTATCAAAGGGACGGGTAAGTAACGCCCGATTCACAAGTTTCGGGGAGCAGTCTTAAAATACATTTGCTCATTTGCGTTGCAGCTGCGGCACCGAGTCACCCGACCATGGGTGTAACTCATTATCTGTTAATTAAGGCGTTTCTGTTAATTAAAATTTTACACCCGCGGTGTGCCGCATATTCACTCGCACGGGCGAACGACGGCGGAAAGTTTCCGAAAGTCGGTTACAAGTTTGCCGAGCACAAATCAGTTCAGAGGAGAGGATATTTCGAAATTCCATGACGAAACGGTACACGAATGTCCAACATTTGCAGATAATGTTATAATGTGCGAACAGTAATATGAACAAAATTGCAGAACTATGATTCTTAAGATGGATATCTTATGTTTCAAGGAAATAGAATTTATCCTACTGAAACATCAACATCTGAACTATGGTATTTGAATGGACAATAAATGGACAATCACAATTCGTGTCAGTAGTGGTGTAAATTTTTGTAGTCTGCATTTGAAATGTTGTTCACTAGGATTCATTTTAGTTCTAGAAATGCTGATCTTCATCAACAAATAAAAACAATTGCAGAAATTCTACATGTTTTATAATTATATAATACCGGGAAGATTGGTAACCTTAAGATATTAGAACGGTAAGAAGAAAATGAATTAACATTTGACTGTTAAAAAGAAGCTATTTTTAACTGTATTGTTGAAACAAATAAATTATTCTGGAATCCAATCATATAGCTGGATTCCTTAAAAAAAAACACAATATTACAATTTATACTGTTTTTATATCTGTAATAATTTCCGAAATATTTGTCTGAATACAGTTCACACCCTTAATTTTACGGGTGGTTTTCATACCTTCAACGTGGATAGAAGTAGCTAAAAAAAATATGTGTCAAATATTCTTATGACAACTACAAACTCACAAAGTTACATCAAAATCGGTGATTGTAAATCCGGGATGTTCCCTTGTAAGAAGGTAAACATCGTATTTACTAATACCACTTCGAAATTTTGAAATTAAAATATCTCCTAAATTAATAGGTTTTCGGCATAAATAGTTTGCACTTTTTTTAATATGGAATGGGGAGCAGCATCGAATAACGGATTAAAAAATATATGAATCCATTTGAAGGAACAAATTTGACCTTCATATGCCCTCTAAACGTTCAACTACAAAAAAATCTACTCCATCGCATTATGTCCCCCTCGAAAGAAATTCAAATAAATATTGTAAATATTTTTCGGTATCATCAAAGATTTCAAAGACACCTGAAGGGATCGACTTATTTCCTTCTTCTGCTTTTTTTTCCTTAAACAGCGCAACATAAGTGATATTGAACGTCGCTTTAAGGGACCCTTACTAGTTATCATAGGAAGCGAAACTATTAAGCTCTCTTGCGCCATTCTCATTGTCTGAAGTGTATAAAATGACATGGGCCGTCGTAAATATCGTTTCCACGGAAAATGGTCCGAATGCTATTTAACGGTACGCTTGGAGACCTAGTAAGAGGGACGTCTTTAATGCAATCGCCATCGAACGGGATTACTTTATTGGTGGTTCCGGGTACAAGAGTCTGAAACGAACGAACAAAGGAGGAAGAAAGTTAATCGAGACTCCGTCGAATTCGCTCGTAGACTTGGAACTATCCATTTTTCAACTAAATTCAATTAAATTCGGCCGTTCAGGCGATTTTCGCGCCCATTTCAGATAAGAAAGGCGAATGCATTGTGGATTAATCATTCGTCGTGCACCGAATCGTTGGAATTAAATAAATTTCACAAATGATAAATTATATCTGAAGTACCTCTTGGATCAAGTACTAACTCAGTTTAGTGTTCTGATTGTGAGAGAGATTTCGAACAATTTTCATTACATTTCACGGCTGCTGTTCAATTCTTTCGTTTCATATCTTCTGACAGAATTTTATAATTATTCAGCGATTCTAGTCTAACAGCAGTTACCATGAAATAAAGTACAGTAACGCTTCGAATGTTAAGCGCTATTATTGTTTACCTGAACATGGCCTGTATCAGCACTTGAATATCTAAACAACGTTATCGAAATGTATGTATATTTACATAACACATTTTCAACGGTATAAAACAAAACTGTAAGATTTATCTAAAGTTATTGTATTAAGAACTGTATTGGCGTAGCAAATTAATAATCCAGGAAAGTAAGTGAATCTTTGCTATTTCTGGATATACATATGAACATTCTATAATCAATACTTATTCTTGTATCAAAACAACGTTCGTTGTAAATTTGAAATTCTATGTACAACGTGGGAAACAAGAAATGCATGTCGATTAAGAAACATTCCACAATGAACATAAATATTATTGTGCAACAGATAAATGTGTCTATTGTTCAATGTCAAAAAGGAAAGAAAGCTTTTAGGGGTGTCGTGTGAAAAAGAAAGAACAACTTTCACTGGATGCGATACCGAAGATGGCAGACACTTCGAAATTCTTCAAAGGCACGCAGATGTCTGGACTCTTCAGGAGACGGAAAAAATAGATTGGTACCTAACTTTGGGAAAAGGGTCCGGATGAAAACGTTGTAAAAACTTTTACATCGCGGGACGAAAATTGCGTAGCGATGGCAGACGAGGAAAAGAGTGGAAAGCCTGGAAGCTGAAAACTCTCCCCGTCGAGGTTACTCGTCCCGTTTCACGTTTCCGCTCGTTCGGCTGTCCTTAACCATCCTTTTCGCTTCGTTGAACCCCACCACGCATTTTCGAACTCGAGAATGAGCTCGCGAACTCTCGAATCCGATATTTCGTCGCGTTATGTACTTGACTGGCGGCTTTTCCGTCCCCTCCAGAAAAATCCTCTCTATCCTCTTTGGTTTTCACTTATACCGTTAACCGCCGCCGCCAGTATCAGCGGTCAGAAAAAGGGCAACAACGAACAAGGGGATGAGCGGATGTTCTTCGGTTATAAAATCGATACCAAACTTAATATAAAGTAAGAATTAGGAAGTATATAATACACACATTACAAGAAGAGAAAGTCAGTAGCTTTAACCGAAACAAAAAATTGTTTATATCTTTGAAAATATTCAGTTATCGATCCATGTTTATTAGGACTTTCTTTCATCACTTGGCAAGTACTCCAGAATGAATCCTTTTTTTGTTTCACCCTGTATAAACAAGTGTTCTGCGAGGTGTGTCAATACACGATCATCCTTGTAATTACATTATCATCTTCGCTATATTATGACGGGAGAGTGGGAACTACAATACAGAACGAAACCAATAAAACGATCGTAGCATTGTGTCCACTGTTCTCTATAATCACGTTATTGGCCGGGAACAGTGCGACCATGGTGAGCGAATACTCTATACGAACTGCCCGAAGCAAACAGGTTTGTTTTCCGTCCTTTCCTAGTGTATGTGGTATATTTTTCAGTCAAAAGTTACAACATCTATATTCTGGTTTTTATTGGAAACCGATAGAGAAACAAGGATTAAGAATGATTCGTATTTCAATTCGTGACTGCACATGATTCCCGAATAGAACCTTTTTTATTCGCAAACATTTACATTAACCCACCTTTAACGATGACTGGATCACTCGTTTAGTACGTCGTGTCGTTCTGACGAAAGAGGATGTCCTTATCTAATGATTAATTAGACAAATATAACCTACGTTTATAATTTTATTGTTTTAATAAATCACATTTTTTATAATAAAATTTTTATTCACTCTAATTGTACGATAAAGTATCCTCGAAGTTTCAAACAGATTGGCCCAATACCTTCTTCACAATAAATTCCCAAACATTCGTTCATCTTTAACCGTTTGCACCAAGCTCCCCCCTTAAATTTCGACTACTCTAACATTTCCATATCATATTATAAATACCTAAAAACTTCTGAATATCATTAGAATGAATACTCTAGTACGGGTCACAAGTGACTCGGTCATAGGCACTCGCGGTCCGCCAGCCACGTGTTAAGATATCAACCGCAGAGTCGCACAACAGGTAGAAACAACATATATACATTTCTCTGTCGCAAAACGTTTCGCGAACACTAGCCGTCAACAGCCCAGACCCGGCGAATCCCTCCGCAAATTAAAGCGCGAATGTTCCCGGGTGTCCACTTGTGTCGGTATACGGGCGCGAGCGAGTCCGACGAATTTCCAATTTACGGGAAAATCTAATCGGGTCGGTTGTCTGCCGCGATGCAAAATGTCCCCGCCGCGGAAAATAGGGAAAAGCAAACGGTGAGGAAGAACGAAGACAGCGTGGGGCGTTATCTCGCCGGAAATGTTTTTCCAAGCGTGATACCCGCGCGTCTGGCGGGGTGTCCCCGCGAGCGAGATAAATGAGCCAATTTTCCGAGGCTTAAGTCACTAGCAATATTGCAGGCCGTGCACCGAGGGGAAAGGAGGCTTGCTGGCTGGCTGGCTAGGCCGACCTTCCATCTTCTTAGATTGGTGGCAGCGTTTAATGCGACGTGCGGGATGCACACTATATGGATCCTCTCCTTTTCCATGGCGCAACAACACACACACGACGATCCAGGGCGCGCGCCACCGAGCGTGCAGATCAAGAAGAACTCCCACGCGCGCTACCCAGCTCGCCTCGAGCGTCAAGATGAAGAGCGTGGGATAATATTATAGTTTCATTGGAGCATCTGAGTCGCGTTATGCCGCTACCGAACACGGCACCAGCACGACTGCCTTGTTCAGCGATTTGTCTGGATTGCACTCCCTTGGATCTTTATTTCAGACTAGCCAGCTACCTGATACCTTGCGCTATACATCCTGCCCGATAGGCGTACAGTTTACAATCGGATGGGGTAGTCTATCGTTCGATTGCTTGTATTATGACGACGGTGCCTCGTTGGACTGCTACCAATCGTGATTCGAACGTGGCGTATAGAGTAGTGATGGGAGTGATATCGATGATCTCAAGCAATTCGATACATCAGTGCTCAGTGAGATGGATCGAAAGGAATAGAAATCTGGGATATTCGGTATTAACTTTCAATGCTGATGCCTCGTGGAGCTGTACCAAACAAAACCGATTCTATAGCGACCAAGTAAGGATTGATGCTAGGGACAATAGAATCAAATTTTTTAAATACTTATAGAACTTAATACTAAATACTTAATAAAACTACTTAAATACTATAGAAGTGGTATATTTTCGTGAAGTATCAAATGTCTATTGATACTTTTATAGAAGTATCATTCGGTACTGCCATTTTCGTAGGAGTACCAAATAAGTATCGGTACTTTCGATACGTAAGTGTCGAAGCAGTATCGTTTCTTTTTGATACCTGCGACTTTGATAGTCTTAGATGGTCTAGTATCGATAGCATTAGCGCGGTGTTAGTCCCAACACTATTTATGTATTCTATACCATAATCCCAAAACTTAATTGAAAATTTTAAGAAAAAATTTGTTCTGTATAGAATTATATATAGATATATAAGATTTTTCAAAACACGTTTAATAGTAACATCAATATTATATTTTTTAATTGTTCCACCATGAAACTACGTGTAAGTTTGAATTTACGAAGAAAATTTCTGAATCAGAAAATCATTTAACACGAGGGTTTGAACTAATTTCAGCTACAACGTCGGTTCTATTTGCCTTATACGTCATGGTTTTAATTCTCGCAGGTTTTTATCGCATAAAGACTAACAGTTCCTGGAAAGTTTTTAATTGAATTAGAGTACATGCTGTTGCCTTTTCATGCCTTCAAACCTTTTTCCACGCGAACAGTCTCTGTTTCATAAAAATGATTGATTTTTAATATAGTGAAAACTCATACACACTGTGTCACGTAACAAGAGCGTTAATAAAGAAAAATATTCCATTTTAAATATCATGTATCATTGGATAAATCTTATTTTATTTGGAACATATACTCTCTATTAAAGAAAGAATTTGATCATAAAGAGGCAATGAAAGACTTCTTGCAATTGTGAAAGCTGAATAAGAAATTTGAATAAATGAAGAACTACTTTGTATTAATCTATTCGAAAGGAAGATTTTATAATTACTGTATTGTACTCTAAGAGTTTTCAGTTATAAACCTTTTTGCGCTTTTGCTCATATAAAAAGTAATGTGGATTCTGCTTACGCTTAATTGCAGCGACATACGATCCATCACGAATGCTGAGGTTGCTGAACATGAGCTCAGCAACTTCCATATTATAAAAGAGGCGGAAAAGCGCCTCTCATGGAAGCTAGTCTTCTTACTGCTTTTGTCTTCAGCCAATAACAATCGAGTGAATAATTAACTCTGTACAGCACAGATCAATAACGAGTACTCTTCTGTTAATTCTCCGTAAATATATAACCAATTAACTTCAAAAATCATTTTACTGAAAAAAAAACTACTTTTCCATACCATTCGTCCGGTATATATTTAAGGAAATAATTCATTATTCGTTAAAAAATAAAAATCTCTATTCATACACTTATCGCCGAAAGTGATAAATAATTTATTCCTTAATTCCTTTTGGTTTTGAATTTTTGTCTGCTGTTTTCTATTCATTCAGAATTTTATACTGTACTTATATGTACATTTTCATCAATTTGTGATTTAATATATGTTGCTGTTACAGTTGGTAAAATATAGTGAACTATGCTTCGATAGTATTATAATTTTTCTTTAACAGAATAAAGTGCATATGTGTTATAAATGAATTCTATAGTACACATGAGCAGCTATACACCTGACTCGTCCGCGAACGTAACAATTTGAAGATGCATACTGAAAGCCAGACCCAACGATATTAATCACTTATGTGCCAAGAACAAAGCTTTAGATTGCAGATTTGTAACAGAGTTTCCAGACACTGGGTAATTTGCATACTTAAGAAGATCGTGTATGGTTGCACATACGGTGCGGAGCTTCGTTCCGAGGGTCGGCCAAATTGCATCTTCAAGAATTTATTGCAGATCCGACTTCATCCGTCCTGTTACAATGTATTCCATCTATGTGATCATTTTTGTGGCTGCAGCTACATTATCGGTGTGTACCTATGGCGCGGAAATATTCATAATGTCACAAATTTACGAACCGTGAACAGGATTGTTTCAACTTTTGATTAATAGAACACGAAGAACATGCACAGTCGGTTGCATTTGATATGAACAGTAATTGTACGTGTATAGGTACATGTTATTTTCCATTCCAAAGTGGCAAGAACTAATTATTTTCATTCGTGCATAAAACTTTTTAATGAATTTTTACAAGAACAAATATAAGGTATTGTTAAATATGGAACTTTTGTGTCGTGTTATGAATTTGAAATTCTAAAGTTACTATAGATTTGTGAAATTATTATACTGCATTACTTTTACTATGGATATATTGCATAATTCGTACTGCATGCATTAAAAATCACCACCGGTGGTTTTTGCTTATGAAAAAATGAACTAAAAATGCAGAATAAATTTTTTTCAAACAAGGCATATTACCCAATAATCACTGTCACATTTTCTTGAAACACAAAGGCCCTGGTGCGACGAATTGTATTCGAGACAATCGACTTTTATTTAGATCAATAATCCTGATTTGTCCACCATGTACGAGGTATGACAGTAAAGTTTCGAGTATAGAGGAAAGTATCCAATCAAGGAATGCCATTTTGTTTCTCGAATCAATTTAAAAGTTTTATTTTGAAAACTAAACAAATGTGGAATGCGTGTTTACAGTCTCAATGGAACTACCTTCAAGACAACGGTCGCACATCTATCTATCAAAATAAAATTTTTAAATGAATTATTCTCAAAACTCTAAAATGGCGTTGCATTTTTTACATAACACGAAACTCAAACACGTCTTTACGCGGACCAACTTGCGCAATAATTGCAACGAATCACAATATTTACCTGTCACATGCAGGTAAAGGGCGGATCGGACTACACAACAAGGGGGACGTGACTGTTTACATCGCTGTCGCTATGACGGAAACAAAAATTATTCTCGAAACTTTATTGTCACAACTTGTATACCTAAAATCCTAAACTCACAATTCCGTTCGTTTACATGGCGGTTTAAGAACCACAGTGGTGTAATTTCGCCTTATGTAAAAATAAATTTGTATTTTTGTTTTGTTTTTTGATTGCACATAAGAATGAATAGTACTGCTGTGATGGTACATAAACATTTAATTTATTAATGATATTCTCTATTACTTCTCAATGCCACCAAATATGAAACACATGCGTGTAAATAAAATAAATAAAAATACTACTGTACTCATTATTTTCACTATCCAAAATCTTTAGAAACATAGTGGTCTAAGTTAAAGAAAGTAGTAACCATAAAATCCTGCTTTGTACTTCAGTTTTCACACACAAACATTGCCTAACAGTTTTCCTAACCTGTAGACCTGCCTTTACAACTTCAATAGGTACATAGAATTTTTTTAAACAATAAACCTAAAACACCGTTTTACAGAAAACATCACAAATGTGACATACACCGCCATGATTCTCAACCCCTCACCATACGATCATTCCCTAACTTCGTTCAACCTTGATCGAATCCATCCAGCAAATTCACGCGAATGCCCGACAATCGTCCGCGGACAATTCAGCCACCTAACGGACTGTTCACCCCCTCCGCAACAATAATCTCGTCGCGGGGCTGTATCAAACAGCCCGTCGCGCTACGTAACGCAAATAAAAGGCGGGGTATTCGTCAGGGGAAAGGGCCTACTTAGCATTCTTCGAGGCCCCGGCTTCAGGTTCCGCGGTTAGCGCGGGAATACCGCCCCAGGAATCGTCGAGTCGCTTCACGTAGAACTCAATTTATTTCTCTCATATAATCGGGACACGGTCGCTGGCATGTAAACGCAGGACGGAACGTCGAGACGAAGGGAGAGAGAGAGAGATAGATAGAAAGAGAGAGTGAGAGAGAGGGAGAGAAGGATAAATGCACGGGGGTGGAAGGGAAATAAATTGGAAATAGAGAAAGCAACGAAGAGGATGGAGATTGGGCCGCGGTGGAACCCGCGCGTCCCGGTGCGTACGTGTTGGTTGTTCTTTATGAAAGGCGAGTAGCTAAACCGCTTTCGATTTGTAATCCGGACGGGGACGCATTCACTCCTAGATTTACAGAGGCTGGTCGTGGTGGGAAGAAGAGAAAGAGGGAACGGGAAGGTTGGTGGGGGGCGAAGGGAACGAGAAGAAAGTCAAAAATAAAAGGAGCGCCACGGTAAAGGAAACAACACCAGCGACCAGGGAAGAACGATCACCGGTGGTGTTTCGATTCAAAGGAGCAATAACGGCCAAATCCGATCTGCTTGCAGTTTCCCACTATCGGCCAGCCTTTTTGCCGCCATCAACTAACTAGCTATTCCCTTATCGGATGAAATATCCGCGTGCACACGTCGATGGTATATATATATATATACATATATAGGCTCTATATGTATATGTATGTATACGTTATAGGTACTCGTGCACGTCGGCTACCAGGAGAGTATACGACTGATATCGGATATAACACGTAAATGACACTCGCGCTGAAAAAAAAAATCCTTCGACAAGGCGAGGGGAACTTTTTTTTTTGTTTATTAAATTTGAACAGACGTAGGTGCATATGTAAATTGTTCAAGTCAGAATAAATTTTGTATACTATGCCTGCGAATTGAAGACTAAAGAGGATGAAGGTGTTATAAATAGACTGCAGACGTTTATGCAAATTCTCAATTTCCGATAGTGATATCTGAAGATTACGCTAGAGACTTTACTACGATAATATTGACACATAAATAGTATGAAACTTTATTAAAACCTTGAATTTATTGTATTTTCTATGTTAAAGGACGCTATGAATAAGTAAACATCCGCAGTCCAGCTATAAGTAATAACCCTTGTGTGGTGTTTGTATAGTTCCGTTAATAATTTTCTATATTTTTGCGAAAATTTCGCAAAACTGCCACGGATCCCCATTTTTTGCACATTGCACATTCCTAGTTTAACATATTAACGACGATATGTTATTCAAAGGGAACCGATTCTTTAGATACAATACTTTCGGTGAGTATTCAAATGCATCTGCTGATCATATTTTTTGCTTGCTGCTCGTGAAACGAAAAAAGAAAAACCGGGGAATAGTTTCGTGATATTGAATCTTGATGCGACGATAGTGCACGTCAGTGACATCAAAGGATTTCAAACGTGCACCACTGTCACGTTTTCGCTGGTCCTTGCGCGAATTAAAATCTCAGACGTGAGTGCGCTTTCACGCTGCACAGTGTGTGCACTCCATACCGCCAGAGATGCGCATCGTGCCTAGACCAAGTGTCATCAACACGTCGTGTTGTACGTCTGGCGCATTCGGGTGAAACTATAACATCATGTTGTTGTTGTTTTTTTGTTTAAGAATATGAAGGATCTAACTACTTTCGAAATATTTCAATTTTAATGAAATATTTCTATTACTTGTCTATTTCGGCAAGTGAACATCTTAGAAAATATTTTGAACGTTCTTTGAAACAAAAAAAATATAATTATTTTTTGCATATTACACACTTAACAATACTTTGCCTAGTTGTTCATGAAATTCTTACATGAAGTAATAATTGACATAATAATTCAATATGAAAATATATTCTTATAATTCAGAGACAAAATTTAATATTCCAATGTCGCCTAACAACAATAACAGTTCTTATGGAAGGGACAATTATTTTATGTTGCTTTGTCAGATTAAAAAAGAAATCTAATCAACGGGAAAAAGTGTAGACAAGTTAATATTATAGGTCGATAATTATCTTAGATAGATCGCCTTTCTCAACACATCAGGAGTCGCTATACTTTTAGTGATAATATTGAGAAATGTGTTTTTTAAATTTTAACTGAACTTTTGTATCACATAAAAGATAAATACGCTTAAAAAGTAATTGGAACTATGTTGTCCAGTAAAGAATAATTTTAATTAATAATCGAAATTTAGAAACAATTATTAAAGTAATCAAGTTATATTTGTTCTACGAGTTAATATTTCACAGGAGCATCTGCGAGGGGAATTTTGAAAGTTAGTTCTCTTTAGTTTGCTACCAACTAAGCAGTCGAAGGCTTGGGAGTTAATTTATTAGTAAAACACTTTCTCTTATATGCAGGCCCATACAATTTTACAACCTTACTTTGTTTTTAGTTGAAATTTATGCATAGACCCGTCGCATAGCTCGCGCAGTCAGTGGTCCCAACCCAGTTGCTTGAGCTAGTTTCGCAGCGTGCAAAGAGGAAATATGCATAGACACGTATTCAAGTCGTCGATACACTTTAAACTGAATTTAGATGTATTCAACGTACAAATGAACAATTAAATGACCCGAATTTTGATAATAATAAATACATTACTAAGCAATTAAATATATTCATTTAATTCCTTATTAAATATTTCTCTTCCTTTCGCCAGAAGCAAGACATTTTAGAGTTGCATAACATCATTTAATCGTTTATAATCGCAACTATTATAATACCAGAATAATATTATTATAATACCTACTATATTTATGACGCTCCATTGGATTCGTGGTTTAATCAGAGGAGCCAATACTGATGATCGTATTAAGCAAAACATTATTATCAGAGAATAGCAAATAATTCAATCAAATAATCGATTATCTTTATGGTCGATAAACACAGAAAACATTGCCTCAATTAACTTTATCGCATTAAAAACTGTATATTACTTCACCTATATTTAAAAAAGACTATAGATAAAATATAAAAAGTAGAAAAATCTTTACTACTTTCACGTTAATTTGTCGAAATATAAGATATTTTTATTTTTAATACTTGTTAATGTAAACTCCGTTTAGAAAATAAAAATAAGGTAAATTAAAATCGACGAATCAGGGGACTGCAATTTTATTTATATTGTCTAATAAAGTTGCAGACATTCGCTCAAATCCATTCTACATGACGATTTGCTTTCTACTCACCGATCGTCTCACGCTCAGACAATATTCGTGAATCTTCGCCTCGTTGGTAATATGTCGTCGGTGAAATGCGCATGCGTGCCACTTCGTCAAATACAGATAAGACGATGAAAAGGGCTAAGCGCAGCGAAAAATGGAAACAATGATCAGACACCGAGAAAGGAACAGAATACGTCGAGTAAAAAACAAGGGAGAGCATTGTACGTGGAATAAAGCGGGCAGATGCAAGGCGAGCATGGAGCAGAAAACGGGGATAATGAAGTCGCATACATTCACTGGTGTAACTAAACTTCTCATTTAGCGATTCTACGCCACCTACTTCCTCCTCCATTCATTCACGATGCAAC
Organism: Dufourea novaeangliae; assembly: GCF_001272555.1. Lineage (NCBI taxonomy): Eukaryota > Metazoa > Arthropoda > Insecta > Hymenoptera > Halictidae > Dufourea > Dufourea novaeangliae. The sequence continues at coordinate 3,637,203 of NW_015373988.1, read as the reverse complement.
GACTAGTACGCGTGACGATTAAATACGTAATCTAACAAGTAAGTACGACGAGTCTTGTAAGATGCAATAATGAATTGCTTCAATTGTAATAACTAGTCGGGAATCGATAAATGAGCCCTTGATTGAATGAAGAATTTGGAGAAGAATTTTGGAATGGTTCGAAATAAGTAATCTTTTTTATTAAGTTTACTTGTCATGAAACTATCCTTTTTTATACATTCATGGCATATACAAACTTGTAAATTATAGTGATTCCTCGATGAATGCGACACGAACAACAGCATTATTCCCACCACTGGGGATTCCCCTTTCGGAACCGATCAAAACAGAATAAACAAAAACTAACCATTACATAAATTTTAATATGCATTTAACAGCTTGTCAATAGAATAGGATATTATTCTCTTTATTGTTCAGTTTCTGCTCAGTATTTAAGTAAATTAAAATCTCGAATCACTATGTTAAGATACCGTCATTCCCACTATTGACAAATAGCAATTTTATTTTATTTTTTGTAACTGTTATGAAAAGGATCGATAAAGGTTTTTAAATCTTTGAAACCTACATATACATTTCAATCATGAAATCAATATTTCCATAACAGTAGACATAATTTATAAAAATGAAAATGTGAACAAAGATCTACATCTACCTAACACAACAATACCTCTTTTAATGTTTTCTAATTTTTGTGGAATATTCGCACCTAATAATTGAATGTTACTTTAATTATTAATATGGACACTCCCACTGCTGCATTTACGTCCTATAAAGCAATATCCCTCTAGGAAGCTACTTTTGCAGGATGTAGACCGTTTGTACTGAAAAATGGCTGAAACATTTCGTGCGATAAAATTAGCCAAAATACACTCTACGAGGATCCTTGGCGCTGGAATGGTATCAGTAACACGTAGTAATCAGACAGAGGCACAACTTTAAAATTAACCGTCGTAAATTTAAATGAACTCGCGTTTCCTCGACTGCACACGCACGTGACTTCTCGCATTTACGCCATTAACGCGAAAAGGTTGCACGCCGAGACAGGAAGCTGCGAATCGCGGACGTGCCACTGGGAATCTCCTGTGTATCTCTTTTCTGCCGTGAGTTTCATGCGTTTCGTCGAACCTTTAGCGCCGCTTCATTATACAGAGACACTTCTGTCCATTCGTCATGCGTAGGTTAATATTTGCATAATCGAGAGGCACCTGGTATTTCTTAACGCCATACGGATGAAAACTTGTTTAATACATGAGATAATATGCAGACTGTGGAAATGAATAAAATGTTTAATAGAAACTATACATTTAATGAAGGACTATTAATATTTCCTAGACAAACTTTTTTAATCGAAGCTTTACGTTCGCTATATAGCTCGTTTAAACGAACAAAAAATACGTCAATAAATGACAGTAGTGAAAATAATAAATATGTAATATAATAACAGTAAATAATGAATACATAGTTTCCTCATCACTACTAACACCATATGATTCATTGTCCACTTCACTACCATCACTTTCACTGTTCATATCACTACCCCAAAAAGTTTTCTCCTTCTTCGTCTATTGTCGACAGCCATAGTTAAAGAGTTAAACAGTTAACAATATGCATATAAAGACCAATTGATCCATAGGTGTCCTATTTTTGCAGATCGAACCGACTGGCGATGGTGAACTCGATTCAATAATAAGAAATTAAGGAAACGCGGACGGGCAAAGTGGGCCACGATAAATCCACTTACCCCAGTCATGAAAAATCAGTGTGCTGGTCCGATCGATAGATTATCAGTAGGTGTGTATGTACAAACGTGGTTTAATCACCGTGCCGATTTATGAGCCGTGGCCATGCGAGGATCCGCAATCGAACGATGGCGGACGCGCGTGTCTTGCATGAACGTTCGCCCCACCCCTCAACCCCTCTCCCTCCGGCGAATCCCTCGTACTACAATGAAATTTATACTGACCCAAGAACACGTCTCTCGATTTTAATTTGTTCGAACGAAACCGAGCTGACTGAAATCCGCGGCAAGAATCGAAAAAAGCGCGCACGCAACAATGTTAAACGTTTTATAGGATTCAATTATCGGGAACGTATTTACGAGATACGTATTTGAAAAAATACATGATAATATTTAAACAGACGCACGAGAATAAGAACGATCGTTATGATATTTATGAACGGGGAAAAATGATTTATAGATTGAACGTAATTAGTCCAAGCACGAAAAGTTACGGAGGTAACTGGTAATTAGTCGTACAATCGAGTGGGAGATGATTTAACGGGAAAATATGAATCGAAAATGTGGGATAAATTGTTCGTTGCTTGACGGTTCGTTACGAGGAAAATTGAATTTGTAGATTCATCGGGGGATTCGGACTTTTCAATACCGATCGGTTAATGTCTGACTATTGCTCGTTACTACTACTTGGAATAAACCCGTATGCGTGTAATGGTTTCTGTTTCCCAACGATGAAATTGTTTCGCGGGGATTAATTTATATCGTATTAGTGTGTAATGCCACTGTCAATGGTGAAAAGACATTAACGATATTCGAAATAGTGCAGTAATGGACAGACATGAGAGTTGCTATTTGTTACTGCTCGTAAAATCATCGTACAATTACTTGACTTGCGCAACAGGTACTGTGGATTATACTCATCCAGATGTAATATACAGTGTAACATATACAATGTAAATTGGACTGCGAAATTTTATGCAAATACAGATTTTTATGGAGTAATTTAGAGAAAACGATGTCAAATAGATTTATATTTATCTTATCAAGGATTCTATCAGGTTTCCAGTAATATGAAAAACTTTATTGCAATTTATTGAACTAGGTTGCTGCGGAAATTCTATCCGTCAGCTTTTTGAAAGATAAAAGGCGAATGTGCCATATATTTTGAGAAACTGGACGTACAGTTATTATTTAGGAAGTATAAATTCGTATTAACAAATACAACGCAACAGAAAAAGCAGATTTTTTTAAACAATTAAAATTAAACAGCAAATTGAATTTGTACATTCATTTGGGGATTTCGGTCGGTTGATGTCTGACTATTGCTTGTTACTACTACTTGGAATAAACTCGTATGCGTGTATGGTTTCCGTTTCCCAACAATCAAATTGTTTCTCGGGGCGTAATTTATATCGAATTATTGTGTAATACCACTGTTAGTGGTGAAACGACATTAACGATATTCGAAATAGTGCAGTAATGGACAGACATGAGAGTTACTATTTGTTACTGTTCGTACAGATGTTATTTAGAAAGTATAAATTCTTATTAACAAATACAATACAGCACAGATAACAATATTTTCTTATAAAATTAAACAGTTATCAAATGAATCTTACGAATGGTCAGACCTTTTACAGCAATCTCAATGCTTTACCATAATACAGTAAATCTTTAATAACTGTTCGAAAGCTCCTCGGCATTGAAAATGAATACTTCATAAATTAATGTCCATATGTGACTGAAACAAGTATCATTGGCTTCAGAATACAAATCACTATTACTCTGTCAAAACTCATTAAAAAATCACAGTTACACCTGGGGACCTCTCCTTGTGAATACCGAGGAGCTTCGAGCACTCATCGAGAATTTCCTGTATTCAAAAAATAACGGATCATTCATCGATACAGCATCTGAAACCATTACAAACAATACCGTGAATTTATTGCATTTAATTCCTCGCCGTCTCGCAGAAAATTTCATTTTCCAAGTACTTACATACTCTCCCGCTACAATGACTGGAAACATTGTTAATGCATAGCGCACGTCCGCTCGAATTTTCGCGTTCTCCGGTTCCCGTGAAAAAAAAAAACCGACGAGAATGCATCCAACAAGTATACGTTAATAGCTAGTGCCGTGCGTGCTCTTTTGAAACGGCCACTCTCAAAATTATCCACGAACAAAGGTCCGCGAAAAAAAGGGGTGAAAGAAGGCGTGCGCGTTTGCGTTCCTTCCTATTTGCCTCGGTTTCCCTGGACTTTGTGTTGGAACGCATCGTTGACCTGTTACAAACGACACACACGCAGAGACCGCACAATAAACAAAACTGCAAATGAGACTCGCGATTCGGATGTCGTCCTCTTTACACGGCGGATGACAAGAATGCTAACGGCGGAGGTGGAACGAAAAGCCAGCTCGAGGATACGCGTGTCATTTCGAAGTAACGTAACAAATTAAGCGCCCGATGTAGAGCAACAACTGCGACAACCTACTGCTTTTTTATTATTCAACTATCTCGCTGCGAAATACAGATACATTCAGATGTGTATGTGGAGTAAACAGAAGGGTAGTAAAGTGGAGAAAAATTGGAATATGTCGAAAATGTAGAACGAAATTTGAAGAGTGGACGTAAAAAGGTTGTATGGAGGTGGGGAAAATAAAAATATATATAAAATTTAATTATAATGAAAAATTTGAATGTAATTGAATGAAACTACCAATACAACTTTCACGATATGAAAAAGCATAAAAAAACATGTGTAGTTATTGAATTACTCAAATTTCGTCTCAAAGATACTACTTTACCATTTTTAAATGAGATATAAAGTTTTAAATTATACGGCGATATTACCTTCGCGCGAAAATTTACTAACAATATTTAAATAATCCAGCGTCTTTGTAATGTATACGTGTCACCCATGTTTGAGTGACGTGCAATCGAAGCGTTGATATGTAAATAAACAATAACTTTAACGGTTACGTTCGTTCATTCTACATATTAAATATTTTCTACCAAAGGTAATAGCTACATAAATAAGTTCCATCGTTTTCACTGGTATCAAAAGTCGATTGATATCCACGAGGAAATTCGGAATAAATAAAAATCAAACCTTTTAAGTCACCATTCTCTGCATTGAGATTTCACCCTCTTCCCGTTCCCTTCCTATACTTATCCCATCCCGTCGGCGCTTCCTTTCCACCTTACATTTTGTCTTTCAACCGAAAACAAGAAATGTATGGTAAATTTATACGGGGCCCGCCGATGAATTTGCATGCGAAATAGTAGGTGCTCGTTGCCGTGGAATAGAGCAAGCTGTACGGCAACGATAACACCAGACTGCTGGCGAAGATACCCAGGCCCCGACGTCTACATATATGTAAACGTATGGAAACGTCCTCGCAGGGTAGAGGGGGGCAAGCTCTCGATCGACATCGGTATATACATTTCTGTTTTGGCACCGTCGTTTTCTATCCTTCTGCCAAATTCGATTCAGTAGACGTTTAACGTCCGTCTCGAACTTTGCTTAGCCGCGGTAACGTCGCGAGGGGAAACATCGTTCGTCTCTTGGGCGATTTCAGGGGTGGCAGGAGAACGTTTCCCAGGGAAAACAGTACAGTGAAACGGGACGTGTCGATGCGAATCGAGGTGAATGCGTGTACCATCTGTATAATATGTTCCACAAGTAGTACAACTCTGTGTCTACTTCGTCCGAATTGGTCAAAATTTGTATGACTTCGAAACCTTTTCAGAAATCATTCGTAAAATATTTTGTTTTATAATTTATTTTCAATTATAATTAGTACTTATCAGGCCACTAATTTTTCCTTTGGAATATAAAAAAATGCTCTGTATTGTAAATCACAAATGGTTTACAAACATAATTACGTAAATTTATAAATATCGTACAATGTATATTAATAATGATTTATTCCAGAATCTTCCTATTTTTTTGTTAGTCCTTCATATGCCTAAATTAGTAGTATTATAGGATATAATTTTGGATAAATTTGGGATAACGTTCCAGTGAAACGAAATCCGTACATGTCTTAACACATATTAACGATAAAGTAAATGATCCTGGTTATTGTAACAATACAGGTTAATTGCAATTTTAATGGAGTTAAGAAGACGTGTTTTATGTTTTCAGGTCAATACCATTCAAAAAGGACCCATCATTATCGTAACTTCTCCTTTGCAAATGTTATGAATGTAGAACGGTTAATTAAGAATCCAAATCCGCAGAGTTATGCCCTACAAGACTCTGTCATCTAAACTACCGGTAATAACATTTTATAACCACCCTTGCGCATAATGGGGCACCGCGCACCCTACTTGCATTTATGACTGCAAGAACGCTTGGGTTTCTTCCTGCGCCCTACACTCGTCGCTTGTCACCGCTATCTTCACTCTTCATACATACTAACATCGTTGAAACTCGTGCCAGTTACCCAGAAAAAATAATAATCATCAAAAAAATTATACTGCTGACGAGAAGAACCTTCCCATTTTATTGTTGCACGAATTTTAATTCTCTTGAATTATATTAAAGTTATTCACTTGTGAAATAGGAATTTTATTACTTATTACACGACATACTTATTTTGTATTCTTATGTAAAAAAAACATGGGAATATAGAAGCAACTCTTTAAGTAATTATTGAATAAAAATAGAATATTGTAAAAAATAAGTGGGGTTTCTTCATACCCTACCTCACCAGTCAAGGGTTAAATTTATTGAAACAGTACAATGGAAACGTATATGTGATACTCCTGTATTTAATTTTTATATTTTAATTGCAGTTGACACAGGCTAGTGGAATTTTATTTGGTCGGGGTAAAAAGCGAAACTTTAGAGTGTAAAATCTGCCGTATAGAGCAATATAGATAGATGAAATCTCGAACCAGGATGTGTCAGTGGAATTGATGACACATTCAGTACTTTTCAAAATAACAGCGTTCGTGTATACTGCGATAAAATTCCTACCTGGATTTATTGATAGGGTATTGATAGAAATGTACGTTACATAAATACAATTTGTAACTGAATATTGGTTTTTGCTCGTGTATTTTATGTCCTTATATTATACAGAAATACTTGTAATTATTTATAATTCTAAATAAATTACAAAAAGGGTAGCTACTTAAAAAATCTATTTACAACACTATATATAGCTAGTAAATTAAAATAAATGGCCGCCCATTAAAAAATCTACTTTTTCTCGCAAAAAAGGTATTAAATATCGCAATAAAAATTATAATCCACGAAAAAAATTATCAACCCTTTTTCTGCTCACAATTCAAGTACGTTAAAAATTGTTTAAAAGCAATCAAATATATCGACACAAACATGAAATAAGAAGATTAAAAGTATTATAATAAACCTGTGATAATATTACTTGCAATTCTATACGTTCTATAGATTTCCGTCCAAATAAAAATATTTGTTCGCGCGACAAGCAAGCATGGCACAAACGTTCTGCGCACCTACGTTTGATTTTTGTTTTAACACGTCAAATGTTGTATTTAATTGCGAAAACGAGCATCAACAGCTCATTAACGATCAAAGCGTTCCGCAGTTTGCCTGTAAATGACAGTGAACCAGGAGAAATAAAATTTGCGGCGGCGAATTCCCATTACACCGTGACTAGCCGCGACTGTGGAAACAGAGCGTGTGAGTAGCAGGTGGCCGAGAAGATTTTAGATCTCCGAGGATTTAGATTGCCTTACTGTTTCCGATGTAACGACCCTCGAAACGTAAACCTTTCTTCGAATTTCTCAACGAAAAGCGCAATTTTTTATATTCCCTTCTTTTTTTTAACATTCATCTTCAATGGTAAACGTTTATTGCAGCCTTGGTTGTATTAAACCTAATTGCAGTACGCAGTCTTCTGTACTTGAACTAATAGAACTTTATGTGGATGTGATACGTTTATCGCGGTAATTATTTACATTGTGGCGAAAGCAAAATTAATACACGCCAATAATTATTTCACATTGTGGAATATGCTCGATGATATTTTAGCGATTTACAGATGACATATTCATTTACATTTGCTGCTCGCACCACTGCTGACCACAGCCACTATTATTGCGTTCGACGTTCATATGTAACTGTATATTACTTATGAAATTAATTGCTAAGGTTCGTAGAAATTAAATTAACATTATTAGAGAAAACGATTGATGTCCTGTAGTTTATTTCCACATTCCTGTTGTTTCACTGGTTGAAATACAGTGTAAAATTTTTTTCTATTGAAAACATCTATTATTAACCGTCACATGTTCCAACAACTATTTTTTCAATGAAAACTACGTTATAATTTAAAAAGTACCGAAACTAATTATTTTATATTCTGCAAACCACATCTAGTTTTCTCTTTCTGTTTACAATAATGTAGAATGTTTACAGTAAATGTGTTTATTCTATGACTAGACAATTTTTATACTCTAATAACGTATTTCAACCATTGATAAACGAAAGAATAAATCCTGTTACGATCTATCAGTTTCATTTCAATTTCAAGGGAGTGGGGGTGGATTCGACCAAAGGACTATCGGTGACATAATTACAAGCCGACGCGATATAACTCATTTTCCAAAAACGAGGCTGCCATTTGTCAATACGAGCACGCGCAATTTCTCTTGTTCGTTCCGGCCGTGGAGCGACGAGGATTGACAAGCTGCGATTCCGAAGCGATTTCCATCGAACGTTACAACGGATGGGCCAATTGAAAAGAATCCCAAGGTGGATTTCGATTATGCGATCAGCGGGGCTGAATCATCGAAAACGATAAGGTGAATTGAACTTCGTAAAGATCCTAGGAGGTTGGTGTGTAGTCATGAACGATCGAGAATAGCTCGCGAGATACACCCCATAACTTACCACCCGTGGCTGGTGATCGTATTACTTGCTTGATTCTCATCTTACGATTGTAGGATTCTTTTTGCGAATCTCTAGGAAAGAGAAAATCTAAAGTGGAAATTCGTTTCCTTAGGAAATCGAACACTGTAAATCCCTTTCAAAGGCGCCTCCAGTTTTTTTTTAAAGGGTTACAGGTGATGGTAACGATGTTACTTTGACTTGAACAGTAGAACTTTAGCTTTACAATAGTACTTTAACAGAGGTCGACGTTTAATTATTTAAGTGTGGACAATTAAATATTTAATTGAGCATGTATGTGTACTGTTATAAGATTGTTTATACAATAATTATTTAACCCGTAGACCTTGTAATAATAATTTAATCTTGATTCCTCGCGTGAAAATTGTTCATCTGTGTTAGAAGTATTGTGAGGGTTACATTCTAAGAATAGACACATCGCATTAAAATAGTATTAAAATTCGAAGTTACCAGAGAAAACCAGAGAAAATAACCACTAAATAAAATAGTTTAGATTTTAATCAATCAATACTGTATACTTGCAAGTATTGCTATGTCTTGTAAATTCAGTCAGTCGCAACTTGGTCGTCGATCGGTTTGCAATGCACACACTTGCATATTAGTATTATTTACAAGATGTAGAGAAAAATACCTACAACAGACGAAAAATGTAATAATAAAAGCAACGGAATTGTTGCGACGTATTTGACGTGGATGAAGAACCAAACATTGCTGTTCCACTACGCCATAACCAACGGTGAAAATTCTTTTAAAATTGCTTTATAATTTATGTAGACAGGCTGAATCGAGTTACATCGATTAATGATTTCGGTAAACTATCCACTCCCCTGCTGCGCAATAGAAAGAGAAAGAGAAATCTGAACAAGGAGCAGAAAAGGAGCAGGGAGAAGCCGGTAAGTAATTTTCCCTTGGCAATCGTCTAGTCGCATCAGTCGAAGCGCACTGGAGAGTGAAAACAGTTCTTCAGTGTCACTCGACTGATCTCTCCTGAGATCAAACAGGAACAAGAGGTGGATCGAGGAGAAACGTGATATCTCTGTCGCCGGCGAGGCAAAGATTATTCACAGTTATCATTGACAATAGCGCAACGATGGTATGATGGGGTCTCGAGAAAAGGAGAACACCTCGACGTAGTAAAGAGGACGGCTGATTTCTCAAGACAGTTTGTAATAGTCAAGATGGTCGATGAAGACTGATCGCACGATGGACTTCGTATCTTAGACTCCTGTTTTTTATATTCAGAACGATGTAGTGTGTTATCCGATTTTACACTGATTTTATATAATAAATTCTACACATACTGTAATTGTACATTAAGGTGGAACGAAAAAATAAAAATCGTGTAACTGTTTCCTAACCGTAAACAAAAATTTGCTTTTAATTTTCCAGATTAAGCTAGCAAAAGTAAGTTTCTGTCAAAAAAAAAACTTTTTTAGAAGCCGTAAGACTCTGAAGTTTTAATTTCCTTTTAAATATATTTAAAACTTTGTATCTGTTATCTCCGTGATAAACTTAAGGTAAAAAATGATGTTTCTTTACGGAACGAAATTAACGTAAAGAGACAGTTAAAATTTTATAACGAATGCGTAAGATAGTGATGTTCAGAATATAAACGAAAGAATAAAAGAATCTTATGAAATGATAGTTTTGATTAATCTACTCTCAAATCCCTTCCATCTAAATCTACTGTTATGAAGTAAGAATATTTAGTTGGTGATAATAAAAAGTAAATTACTGTAAAAAATTAGTGAAAAAATCAATAAAAATGATGATTTTTTAGTAATTTATGACACCTCAAAATATCTATTGATTACGTTAAGCTTTTGGTAGCATAGATATCATCACAAAAGGTAATCTTTGCTATTCGATGCCATAGATAATAAAAACAAATTCTGTCCGTACATTTTGTGTCACATTAATTTCCATACGTACCGACTACTATACACCAAGTACACAAGAAGTCACAACTACAGTAATATCTCGATGAGTGCGAAGTACTCGGATCCGTTTCGGAGTATTCGTGGTAAGACTGAAAGTTTGTCAGACCCTCATAAATTTGTTCTTTATCCGAAACCGAGCCTCCGCTTAGCTTCTGTTTACTCTGTTTTGATTGATTCCAAATGGGGACGCCCCCAGTGGTTGGAATATCGCCGTTGCTTGTGTAGCATTCATCAAGGAATCACTGTATGACGTACCATCAATCAATAACTTCTGGATACTCTCGGATCAAACAATCCCTCTCCTCGTCCATTGCTCTAATTCATATGGATGAACCTCATATTAAAAAGAACGCGACATTTCGGTCGAGTGAAATCACCAAAGGTAGCTTGCAACCAGATAGAACCGGCACAGAGACGAGTTCGTCGACTTTGATTTCCACAGTCGAATCTAGTCTCTCTCCCCTTCTCGTTTTTGCCCGATGATCAGCGAAGGTTATCCTCGAATCGTCGATGATGGTATTGGTCGAGTTCAAGTCAGCGATTCGGCTCACCAACGCTGACCGACACAGTTAGGGAACGACGCGTTTGATTACCGCGGATTTAACGGCTGCACTCGAATACCCGGGGTTAGATTACTTTTAGATGGCTCAGGACGCGCAATACCCTTCTACCCTCGGGCGGGCCCGATTGCGTGCCGTGGAATATATCGGTGACTACCAATTTAGCTACCCGAATCTGGATTAGCGTACGGCGCAAGTGGTTTCGTATTCTGACTGTTAATTTTTCCGTGGTGCTGCTCTCTCTCTCTCCCTCTCTCCCTTCTTCATGAACGGGGGTTTGATTGGATCGATCAATCGCACACGGACGCATCGTCGAAATTAACGACTTAGGTACGGTTTGGGGGGGGGGGGAGGATCAATTGCCCTTTCGCCGTCGATACGTCATAATGGGATTTTCGGGTGGTTCGTTTTGTAACCCACGTCCCCCCACTGCGCTACACCCCCGTAAAGTTTTGATCTTTCAACCACCGTAGCTGGCTGGAAATTCTTCGAGAGAGCATGGAATTAAATTGAATGTGTCGCGGGAATCGGATAAAGGGATACTTAGGGTATAAGCTCCTTTTGTACGGTATTGTGGAAGCGGCTTGATAGCGGCGTGTCTCGTGGCTGCTGCGACGATTAATAATACTCGATAAGGGGTAAGAGAGAAATATGACAGTTCAACGAAATTTTCAGAGGGCGGTGATCGCGGAAATACCGGTGAATAATTTCAAACGATAAATCTGGATTCCCGTTCGGCCGCGGTGGCGGAGATATTTAGGATATAAATCGATATAGACGTGATTAAGCTACGCTTCGACCGAGACGACGCACCATTCTTTGCGAGTTCCAGTTACGTGAACGTTGTTAAATTTAATGGAAATCGATTAACAATAAAAAACGAACGAGTATAACATCTCTCTAAGTCTCTCATCATTTAACTGCAAAATTGCATGCTTTTATTGTAAATAAATATTCTGGACATATTGTATGAAAAATGAAATAAAAACGAGGAATAACAATTTCAGCGCTGGATTAAGCATTCTCGTTAAAATTGATCATTTTTATTGTTCAATAAGTGTAGAACTTTTATCGAATGTAATTAAAATAAATTGTCTACTTTTGGTTCTAGAATTTAGATACTTATACTGTGTAATTATTAACCCATAACTGGTGAGATGGGGGCCGAGAAACCTACTCAAAGCGATGCTTCTTTATTTCTATGTTTGTCTACATGAGTCGACAAAACAACTAGCTGTGTAAGAAATAATAAGATTTACAACTGACCCCAGTTAGGGGTTAAAAATCTTTCCTTTTCTTAACATTTTTCATGAATCAGTACATGTATCTGTAATTACAAGTCTTTAAATTATAAGTGTCATTAGTATAATCGAACCTATATGAGCACATTTAATAAGTAACAAAATAATTCTCCATATCTTTGAATCACCTAATAGCTACATATTTCACTGTACCACAGGCGTAACCAAGTCTTAATCGCCATTCGAACGTGATTACCCATAAAAATACTTTATTAATATCCAATTCCCAACAATTTCTATTCGTTTAGCCCTTAAATCGATACGTTCGCCGCACCATATATCTCCAGCCGTGTCCAAAGAACACTTGGAATTTCCGTGCACGTTACTCGAAGAATTCCATTAGCTGGAAAGGTCATTTCGCGCCGGTGTCCGTGGTCAAGTCGAAACTTTTTCGGGGACTCGGTAAATTTGCACGTGGCGTGCTGACTAATACTACAAGGTGCATCCATTTATCAAGAAAAGGAACTTACCTAGTCTAGCCTCTCGGATTTATTAAAGCACGGAAATCGTAAAGTAGAACCCAACAACAGCCCACCACGACGAAAGTTTCGCTTTAATTGCAGAATGACGAATGTTTCGCTTTAACTGCACGATGTCGATATATATAGAAGACGGTTGCCGAATTTGGATCATCGCACAGTGTGTCGAGTATATGAGCGTTCATGACAACTTTCTGTACCCTAAAACTGTTTTAAAGAAAATACGAAGATGAATCGATTAGTTTATAAAAAATATATAGTTCCATTCAAAAAAGTTCAGGTGATCTTAATTTTGTATTGAATAGAAAGTTTTGTATCAACATTTGCTATTGCAATTTGTTGATTATGTTAAGTTTACATTTCTTTATTAAATTAATTGTAACAGCTATAAAATATCATCATCTGAGTCAGATATATAATTCATCCATTATTATATAATTTTTTACACCTTTGAATTCATATTTTTTTTATACTATGGTATCGTTGGAGTTGTCTGCATAATAAGTCTATTTAATAAGTGGTCCTACGACATACACCAAAGGCATGGAGAGTGAACGTCTATTTCTCAGTTTCGGACCAATTTGGGCTGGTTGAACTTGAGTTTAATGTAACGAATTAATGTAAACAAAAATCGTTGCATAGTAGTAGCTGTTCTTCTTGTACTTTCCCGTATATTCAATGTTCCAGTGAAGAAGATACGAGGAGTTTGCGGGGAACTTAGCGGCGGGGCTACGAGAGCGAAAGGATCAGAAAAGAATCGGAAGCCGAGAGCCGGGAAAAGATATTGATACGAGGGAATAGCGGCGCGAGTATAGAAGAGCGAAAAATCGCGGCATATTGCTGTGAGATCAAGAGAAAGAGAGACCATACTACCCTCTTCCCCGCGGCTTTTTTTCCCCCGCGTACTCCTCTACGTCTACCGTTCAAGCGTTTCCTATTTGCTCTCGTAAAATATGGATCGTCGGCAGTCCTATCCCTTTTCTACCCTTTCACGCAAACTCCATTTCAGCTTTTTGTGCTTGGGAAATAGCGCCGATACAGGAACGCGAGAGACAACCCCCCGTACCTGCCCACCCGTCTCTTATCGCACTTTTAAACGTTTCCTTTGTACCCACGTGTCTAGCTCACCGGGTAACGGGGGGGTTCCGACTGCGACGAAACGAATTTATTCCCGATACCGCCGGAAGAAACACTTTAACGCCGGCGAGATCGTCGACGAAATTACGATTATAGTATGTATTTCGGAAATTCATTCTATTAATGTTTCTTTTTTCTGATTCGTTCAGTATGATAGACGCGGTATGATGTTTGTAAGATTTTTCTGTTAGGCTGTTGCAGAATAAATGTTTTTGGAACGATAATGTTTCAATGATTGTACCGTACCTTAACAAATTACCTATGGACTGCTATTTAGTATTGGTTTAACTCTTTAGGGTTAGGTGGGTTAAAAACTGTCCCACCTTTTGCTTAGCTTTTTATGCATGATGGGATATATTTTATATTAGTGTTAACTATTCAATTTCAATATTATCTAGGTAATATACAGGCGATACCATCAATAATATTGAAATGATTTTTCCCAGTCTGCTTTGCGTTTGATAAATATAAAACGTTTACAGCATGTTTTGTAATAGTAACATTCATAACTGGGAATTAAAAAACTATCATCGTTAATACATTTGTGTGTTTAATAGTCAGCAATTTGCACAAATAAGAGACCCTGATTATGGGATGACGTGGCTTTTAGTGTAAATTATACATATATTACTTCTTTACCCCCTGTCAAAGCTGCAAAATGAATTAACGACACTGAGAGATTTAATTCCAATTGATCCCATCCCGTTCAATCACGTATCAACGTAAGCTCCGCACAGTCAACGCATACCCAACAAATTCTTCCCGCTCTGTTTTGATCACAGAATCGTATTTGTCGATTGAATCGCAAACAAAGCCTCGCCGCTGCTCGAATTTCAGCGGACGAGGCAGCACGTAAAACTAATACAGCCGCGTCGATCAATTAAGGATAATTAGCATTAATGCGTACAGCTACAAGGAAATGGATTCGTTGGTAATAATAAATCGACAATTAATAACTCACGGTCCGATCTGACTGAAACCAATAAATGTTCGATCGTCAGGTACAATAACGTCGGGTCATGTTAACGATCCAAATAATTAATGTAACTGACCGTTCCTTACCACAGTGTTACGTTCACGTGTTAAACGTAATACAAATGTAACTAAACATTTCTAATTTAATATAAGAACATTAATAGAAAAAACATCGAATTACACGAGTGACATTCTCGAATACATTATCCAATTTGGTTTCTCTTATTATAGGTATATTATTTTATTCACAATTAAATGTAAGTTATAAATATATTTCAACAATTGGAGAATGTATAGTCTTCATTCAGAGTGATTGTGACTTTGATCGGTAGTGTGAATCTGGCGTTATTGAATGGTCGACTTAAATAGGAGAGACGGTGTGAACATAAAATATACATAGATCGTTCTTTATAATTGATGGCTCTTCGTAGCGGCCGAAATAATTTCAGATATTTAAAGCAAGAAAAATGGCAGACAGTATAATGTCGTGTCAAAAAGCAACTGAAATATGTATTTTCAAATAACTGACGTCTCGATATTTGAATATTTAAAATTAGGACGATTACGTAATACTATCTTTTTATAAATCACTTCTGAAATGTATATACAGTTCGTTACTCTTTGCACACAAAAAATATTATTACCTAAGAAAAATGGTGGATGTTTAAAATTCTAATATAAACTAAAATTATAATATAATAATTCATAAGTAAATAAATAAAACAAAAATAAAATCAGGTCACTTTCATAAATGATACATGTTACTTCCCATAATAATCGTTTCTCACTCTGCAGTATTTTTATTTCCGCGCTTAGAACTATGAAGAACAAAATAAAAAAAAACACGCAACATTCAACTTTTAAGGATGAGTAGCACAGTCGACTTTGATAATTACCAGTACACATTTACCATTCGAAATGGCAACACCAATCCGGGGGATAGAGAGAAATAAAAAATTCACGGAATTGGAGAGTCGACACGACTGACGGACAATTGGGTGGCCGATTGGGGGAGGTGGGAGGGTATTGACAGAAAAGAATATTGTTAACATTTCGACCGGCGATATATCTGAAGAGCACCAGTGGGGAAGGGGGGATCGTCAGGGGAAGAAAACCAGACCAGGGGAGAGATAGACGCGACTGTATGGTTATTACCATCAATAATGGCAATTTGGTTTGCAAATGGCTCGAAACGCCGGGCAGAACCGTTCCTACCTACAATTTCCCTCCATTTTGTGGCAGAAGAGCACTCGTCCTCACTCATGCAGTTAGCCACATTGAAATGCCTTGAGTCAACATTTACCTACGCTTGCGCAAATTGATTTTATTTAAATGCCAAGTACGAGAGCAGAAAGGCACCTTCGGCTGGGCGCTACTTAATTGCGTTATCGCGATTCTTTCGTGATAACGATCGATTTCGGAACGGGTGTGCACCATTGTGACGCCACCGCCGCCGACGGCAGACATATTGGACCGGACTCGGGAGTGAAAGGAAACGATGAAATGCGTTTTGCTAACTGCGTGCAACCTGGCTCCTCGTAGTTTCTTTGTGAAATTATAATATACATATAACGTTCTTGGTACGACGTGCGTGTAACAGAGATATTTCTGATGTATGCGACTGGATTAACGTCACGGTGTCATGTTCGCGGCAATTTGAAAAATTTCTGCGGGGCATGGACGGCGATAACTTAGCGTCGTGCAGACTGTATAAATCTTGTATGATTATTGTATTAAACTACGCCGCTAACAAGCTTGAATCAACCTTCGTTTCTTAGACCTACTGTTCTCCACTTAGCTCTTCACGTTTCTAACCCTTTGGATAAAATGATTTTATAATTTCATATAATTTAGTCTTAAGAAATGTGAAATGTATAGAAAACGGAGACGTAAAATTTAAATATGTCGTGTACTAAAAATAAATATTTAACACGTTCAATGTCATGCCCATTGCGAAAAAGTTTCCAACGGCGTCAAAATGTTTTTTTGGAGAACATATTGATATGAAATGTCGGATACCAATGAAACTTATTTCCGAATTTTTTTGGTAGGTACTTATAGGCATCTTGATAGTGTGTCGTATATCTGTATGACGTGTGTGTTATGCATGGCAGTGAACGCGTTAAAAACAATACATAGGAATTATAATCTTCGTTTCGGGTCATGTAGACTAGACGGAGAACAGTAGAATAGAATTAATGAAGCTTTTCCATATAAACAATACTTTTTTTACTGAAAATATTTCGTATTAAGTAGACGTTTATTTAGTGTAGATTAGAAGAAAAGTTGTAGTTATATCGTAAATATTTTTTTTTCGAATTCATGAACGGCAAGCGTAGAAATTATTAAATGACAAATTGCGCAGAGGTATATGATGAAATTTTTCAAAAAATATTAGGTACTAAACTATCAACACAATCTGCATGAATCATTAATTAGAGAATTTAATTCTTTAATTTGTTTTGTTCCCTGCATCTTATGCAATAGACAAGGAGCGATTTCTTAATCTGTTCAAAACTTGATCTAGAAACTTTCACCGACATTCTTAGAACTGCATGTAGCTTGAATAAATCTCTTTATACGGAAACAATAAATTGTAAATTATTTTTATAATTATGTACTACCCACCTTTCAATAATATACTATTCCCCGACACTCAACTTAATTTCATTTACTCATGAAACACTTTACCGGCGGTATTTCCGGTTTAAAATCAACGTCACTTCCAATTCAACCGAAAGGTCCTCAAAATCCACTTTAAAGCGCCATTACAGCACTGAAAATTTCAGTCAGAAATACTTCTCCTGCTTTATCATTGCCCGGGTTCCTATTCAAGCCGTTCGATAAAATAACAAGAATTTCATCACGATCTCCCCAGCTATCCTTGAATCGTTCATTACCCGCAGGATGATCACCATTTTACCCCAGTGTTTCGACCATCCCCCGTTGTTCCCTTCGCAGTGAGTTCCACAATTTTCCAGATCGCCGTTCGCCAAAAAACTAGGCTTTGGGACCTGCTGTTTGCTTTTACCCGGAAAGCTCGTCGCTGTCCTGTCTAGTCTAAATGTTTTTCAGCCCGAAGCCAGGGCATAGAACGTGCGAAACGGTGCGCTGGTGGACCATGGGGACCAGTGGTAAAAAGGAGGATTCGATCGAAGGGACGTTGGACGAAAAAAAAAAAAAAAATAAAGGAGCAACCGAAAGGGAGTCGAAAGAGCTCGAAGGAGGAAGAGGATTATTGCTTAGTGGTGGTTGTAGGCGGTTTCGCAGTGGTTTCAGCTTAACGAACCCACGGAAGCGGACTCACCACCGTCCCAATTTCTCGAACGGTCTCGAAAGGATACTAGCTCGGCTTCAGGCTTAATAAGGTTAAGGGGTTGGCTAGAAGGTGGGCTGGTGGAAAGGGACGGTGTAAGTTCAAAGCACGGGGGCTCTAGAGTCGAGTTAATCTCACGTGTTGGGAATAAAGTTAGCGGCCGGGAGCCGTTTACCCGGTGCACAGCCTCAACCGGAGTCATTTTCACCGGGCTATCCGATCCTGGGCTCCTTATAGGAGGCCCGCGCGGCGCGCAGCTTTAAACGTCCCCGCGTTTGCGATAGTTATTCGTCGCTTAACTGTCCGAAGACACCGCAGAAATCTCGGATAAGAAACGTTGCGGTTATTCCCTGGGATTGTTCCCAATAGATGCTTCCGGAACCATTTCGCTCATGAGTTTACTATACTTGCGGAACGGTCTCTAACGAGTGCACGGGAATTCTCGGCCACTTTGCTACGGGGGGGAAATCCTGTATACTGGCTTTGGCGAGGGTGTGCGAATCCGTTTTCTGCGGATGGTCATCCCGGGATTATCGAGACAAACGTTTTAATCTGTCTAGTAGAATCATTCTTCGTGTAATGGAACATTTTTATCGAAAATTTAGTGGGTTGAGGAAATGTTTCATTATTGTTTCAGGCATACAAGTAGAATACATCGCTCCAAATGAGACATTCGAACTTGTTTTACAATCGTCTGTAAACGCTGCGAACATATATGTATGTCTAATTATTAAATTTCTTTAAAAGATAGGGAAAATGTTGATTTTCGGTTTCTCGACAATTAGCGGTCAGTATACTAAATAAATCCAACTTTGTTAATTTTATTGGATACATTTCTGTTTTTGTTCGGAATTCTATTGTTTGCTTATTGTATTTAAAATTTTGTAATATTTCATTAAGAGTAATTTCAAGTAGTGATGTTACCCGAGTGTTGTGTTACAGAATGCCCATGGTTAAAAGATAATAGTTATTTTCTACTAGTACTGTTCATTACCCGCTGATCGGAATGAAGGAGTAGTTACGAGGAGAAATGAAAAATTAATATGAATTGACAGATAAAATAAAATATTACTAAAAAGAATTCAAAAGTCTGAAATTTTACTGAAAAAAGATATTGACAACCTTGAAAGTTTTAAAAAGAGAAAGATCTAAATATTTTGTCACTATAATTCGATGGATAGAATCATAAGAACATTGTTTAAATATCGTTCCCTGAGTAATAATAATTCATACTTAACAAGCTGTCAAATTATTTACTTACTACCATGAATCTACTCTTCAAGGAAGTGCTGTGACTTACCTGTAACAGAGAAAAAAACATAATATTAATATCAAGTGTTTATATTACAAACAGATACATCGCTTCATAAAATCAAACACGTCATTAGATAACATTATCAATCACTACATAAGTTTGTTCTCATTTTTCAAAATCACATAACTAAATACAAAGAAACCAAGCTGAGGATACAAATTTCAGCAAGGTTGATAAGATGAAACAAATTTTTCATTGATTCTGATGTCTAGAAAGTATTGATTAATCACCGTATAATCGAGTAAAATATAATTTTATGCGAAAGAAGCACCAATGTGTCCTCGAAACGTACCCTTCAAGTGACTGATTAACCGAACTGATATCAGCCGCATGATAGGCAATTATAGACAAGGGCAGTGGTTCCCTATCTGACCCCACGGATGGAGGGTCCAGGTCAGCTTTAATAGAGGTCAACCAGCCGAAGGCGACAATCGAGTCCGGACTCAATAACAGCTCAGTTTCAAATGATTCCCAGGCAATAGCTGCCGCATTAGACGCAAGATTACTGGTCTTAAAGGTTGCATTCCCGCGTGCGTGACGTGTGGACCACAACACGTTCGAGGTGCTCGAAAGGGGTCGCTTTTGAAAGGCCTTTAAAAGCCTTTTTTCACTTTTTGAAAGCCAAATGATAGAACGTCATGAAATGAAGCTATTATTACTGCGTATCCAATTATAATTAATAGAAATATTCATAAATAATACAGAAGTGCATACAAGCATCCAGACAAGTTTGTTATATTTTTCAGTTATTAGCATTTGAATACTTCAATTACTCCTATTTTCCCAAAGTCATATGACCATTTCAATAGTTCGGTAATTCTGATATCAAATTTTGGTACTGTACAATATTTCGCTTGATATCAGCCATCCCGCGTGTAAAATGTATCAAAAACACTAATTGTGCAATACGGTTGGTGTTACAAGATTCATTCTTTACAGCTTCAAAGATGGTCATCAACACGTCAACAACACAGTAACATATAAGCCATTCATTTTACAAAATGATTTACTCCACAAAAATGATCAAGGAAACGTATTTTAAATATACAAACTTAAGCACCATGCAAGTGCTTTGGCGGTAAAATTTGAAAAAATTCAAAGAATTGAGTTAATCACTCTGGCTCGTGAATGGCTGGTACGTATGTTTGTATACGTGTTTAAATGCGAACATCCTTTTTTAAACGTTTAAACAGCATTGGAATACCACGAACGACCGAAAGCGAGCGTATTCGCGTTAAATTCGCGTTTGGAATACGCAATTCGAGCGAATCGAGATTTCCGTGAATTCTCGTCGCAGTGGGTAACCATGGGCGGCTCGACGTGCCCTCCCGCGGCCGCACCATTATCATAGAAAAAGTATTCTTCACATAAGAGGCGCGTAATAAAGTCCTATGGGAGAACGCGGTTCCCATATTAGAATAGTCGAGGGATGACTTTCCCGTGCGCCATTGAATTATTGCGTCTCCGCATAGTCGACGCTATTACATCTCTCTTTTCCGTGCATATATCTTCATTAAAAATAGATGTTACAGTCACTTTCAGTCGCCACTTTTCACTTTATTCTCTGGATAAAATAAAACGCTCGTTTTCGCAAACGAATGCTGTCCGTGGCGATGCAGCTTCTGCAAGTCGAATTAATAATACATATTCCATTCTTACGCACTTTTTCATTGTTTCTTTTTACTCGACGCATTAGGTATTTCCATTATTTCCTGAAACTGTTTCACGTTCTTTATATCGTTTCTCAATTTATCTTTTCTTTCTTCAAGCTTTTGTGCCGAAAATCAGGGCACAGAAAAATTCGATTTGCACGATACTGCATGTACAGGGGGGTTTCTTGGATCGTTGATTACAATTTCGAGGTCAGAATTACAAAACATAAAATACGAGATCCAATATGGTGTCTGTAGAATATTAATTTTAAAAGATTTTTATTATTTTGTAGAAGGAATGAGTATAGAAAAAATAGATCAGAAACATTGAAAAAACTGAGAAAAAGACGAAGGTGGTACAGACTTCTCTCGATTATTGTCCCGAACTAGGATTCGCGCCTGGACAATAATCTTATAGGAAGAAATGCTTCGGACCCTCGTAAATTTGTTTTTTGTCCTATGCCCGAGCTTCGGCAACAAAAACAAAGAGGCACAATAATATATTATTATATATCCGTCACACTAGCATAGCCCCTTATGCATCATATGTTATATGGGGAGAAACCTATACGTACACATTCCACTGCCCCTGAAAGTGTTAAGTCCGAGCAACGCCAGGGCCCACACACCTACTCTAAAAATCAGCAAATGTATCGTTTTCTCGACCCATGTCACTTCCATATTATACACAGTAATTATCCGTGTCGTTAATGT
This sequence comes from Dufourea novaeangliae, assembly GCF_001272555.1. NCBI lineage: Eukaryota > Metazoa > Arthropoda > Insecta > Hymenoptera > Halictidae > Dufourea > Dufourea novaeangliae. The sequence goes on along the minus strand of NW_015373988.1, from coordinate 3,615,174 downwards.
CGAGAATGAACGTTGATCCAACAAATCCGTACGCACTAGCCTGTTGAAACGAGCGCCGCCCATAGGCCCACCGTTGGTCTTGGCGTCAGTTTTGCACGAGTTTAAATTAGTTTAGTTGGCAACAAGTTTCGCGAACACCACTGTGCCACGATTAATCCGCCGTGCGTGGATTTATGGTTTGCCATAGACGGTCATTTCTCTTCGTCAGCTACATACCAACACACACACACACCCATGCCGTATACCCTCCACATCCGGCAGCGCGGTGTGCTGGCTGCGTGAATTCACATTATCGGGTTCTACCGGCCGGACGATCGGCGCGGTAACTTTCTTGGTCCTTTGTCCAGGAAGTATAATAGAAGCGTTATTGGATATCCTTATAACGACCTGGCTCGCTGAAAACCTCTAAGCGCGTGTGACTAATTGGAACATTAGGAACGAGGATACGTTTGACAACGAGAACCATTCAGCGTACTGCCAGTGGAAAGATTAAATGGATTTCGAATTTGTTAATTGTAGTTGAAGGGAGTAATATACGACTATATTATTGGTTAAAAAGGACGTTGTTACCTAAGTAGAAAGTTCTCGTGATTAGTCGAGATCTCGTAGGATTTATGGTCCATCCACGTAAACAGGATTACGTGATTATAAAGAACAATTTTATAGATCTTAGCGAAAATAATTTATGGAACCTATTGTAATATATGAAACAACTTTTAAAGAAACCTCCATTTGTATGGACAATGTGCAATACAATAGAAGACGAAATTCCCATAAAATATAATTGTTTTACTCTTAATCGAATAAAATCCCCGAGAACAAAAGAAAAATTCTGTTTTTTATTTCTGTCTCTACAACCACTTTACAAAATATCATTTTGTATAAAGATTAGTAGTCCAGTGATCAGTTACCTACTGAAGAAATTTATGTTACAACACAAACTCTCAATTCCCTTCAGTTCCTTCTACAAACATTAATTTCATTAATATTCCTCAGTCGCAACTTATTAGGACAATATTATGAAACGAGCAATAACAATAAACGAACAAGGCACACAATGGATCCTAGCAACCAAGCTATCCTCATGAATCGAGAATTTATTCGATCAGTCTGAACACGAATCGTGAAAAAACTCGAGAGCCGCTCATACCGTTCATCGGGCAACGAGCTAGCAAGGATAATTCGATTTATCGTCGTACTCCAGCCGTACTGCAAATTGACTTCGTTACTTCGAAAGAAGGCGGTGTCGGCTCCACGACGTTGCAATTAGCGAAACATTTTCCTACGAAGCTCTGTCTCTCTCTCTCTCTCTCTCTCTCTCTCTCTCTCTCTCTCCGATGAGTAACAAGACGTAGAAACCGCGAACAATTTCGTCCTGTCTCCAATGTCGAATGATAAACATCACTATTATTATTTCCTTACTGGAAACTCCGTTATCCGGTGAAACGCAAGGAATTCATTAAACTGAAATCTTTAGAAGAGGAAGTTATCTTAGCAGTTGAATTGGGAACAGATCCGTTGTTGAAATAGTCGGAAAATAAATACTGACATTATAAGTAAGCAAACCAATGGAAAAAGTAATTGAACGAAAGAAGTTGACAATAAAAATGGAGTACATACATGGAAAAGTTATTTTAACGATGATCGGTCTCTGACAAAAATACGGTTAGGTATTCATGTACACGTATAATATATTTTATAGATTTAATCAATACTAATGGTAATCGTAGTTTGCATTAGTATAAGCTTAAAATTAGGACGTATTTAATTGAGAAATTATAAATAATTTATTTAGACATGCGATGGCAATATAGCCATCTTATTTTATACAAACTTATTTACAATAAATTCGCAGATTATCAGAAATCCTCGCGATGTTATCATAAGTTTTACTCCGTTATGCATAAACTCAAGTAGGCGTGTAGTTTCTTCTGTTCACTTCTCCAAAAAGAACTTATACTTTATACTAGGTATTCAACCGAGAAATTGTACAAAGTTTCTTTAAATAAAGCACTCTTTATAAAATAAATTAATCAAGATTTATACTAATATAAATTATAATTGCTACATCTAACTTGAACCCTAATGATTGAGTCGGTAATCTTGTAATTAACTGTAACATTTGCCTCCTCCAATTTCACATCTGTGAATAATGTTTAAAACAATCTCTTGAAATGTCATCTTCCATCTTATTCCTGACTGAAACGAAGACAGAATGTTTGACGTTCCAAGATACGATATTAAGTCTGACAAAAGGTTCCCCTCTCCCCCCAATACTTCGTCATCGTATCACAAGCACAACAGAGGGAGCCCCCATATTAATCCTGAATCAAGGAGTTAAGAACTGAATTTCATTTACCCGACTTCGTACCCGCCACTCCCTTCTGACAAATGCCTTTGACGATTTCTTCTCGTCATCTCGCGTTAAAATCAAGCGAACCCTTTCTTAAGTTCCCCCTCACTGCTTGGTACCTACGATTCTCATTAAGAGGGTCCATCACCCGCATCCCCTTGTCCCGTTGGTTCAGCTAAGATCAAATACAGTGCGAAGCGGCAAGAAGGGACACGGAGAAAAGTGAAACGGCCAAGATGGCTCGGAGAACGAGCTCCAGTGAACGAGATGCATACGTGGGTCCGGGAACTGGCGACAATTTATTTCCATTAGGCTCTTTGAACAGAGGAAGTTACCATAGAGCGAAAGAAACAAAGGTTCTCAGCTGTTTTGCTTTCCTTAGTAGTCTCTTCATCGAGCGTGGAAGCTTCCAATTGGTCCGAAAATGCGTTGCCAAAGGTTGGCCCAGGTTAATTCGGTGTATTGAAGCCTAGCGATTCAATAGCAGATAAAGATCTGGATCTTTGATGAATTCCTTTCTAACAATGACGTAAATTCGAAAATTGGAAGCTGTCCGTAAGGAACGCATCGGAATTATTAATTGTGTAAAGTACATAGTGTAATCTTGACATCACACACAAGTGTTTGCTCACGATGAACTCGCGATTTACCAGTAAATCAAAGTGATAAATCAACGAACCGAATTGTAACATTATTCTTGTAATGCAAAAATGTCAAAAGTATTATTGTTTTGCAAACTGGACCCCTGAGTCATACTTTACAAAACTTCAGAAATTGGCGAAAATTAATCCCTCTCCAATTTCAAAATCCAAGACATCGTGTACAAAAGTGTAATAATAACTCATATAAGTTTCTTTTGAAATGATAAAATCATGGACCCAATAAATTTCCCACTTCTACTTCATTTCTCAATTGTCATGGATCTCCTCCTACCAAAAACAAAACGAATTAATCACCAATTCCTTAATTTCAATACCACAGCTTCGAACACATAAAAACCCGTAAGCTTCTTAATTTACAACATCAATCACGAAGGAGGAAACGGTAACCTTTTTCGGCAGTACCAATATAAACGACGCCCCATACATAATTCACGATACATTCAAACAAAATATTTCAACTGACTTTCGTCACTCCCTTCGCGAGTATTCCGCGCGGTTCGAAGTTCACGAAAAGCCCTGTCTAGCGCCTTAAATTTGCGTTCACGTTCCCAGCCCCTCCATCCGCCGTCGCCTTTCATTTTACAGTAGCGACCGGGCGTAAAGTAAATTTATAAGTGGGCCCCGGCATTCATAATTCAACGGAGGTGCGTATCGAGACCGCTATGAATTGCAGTTTCGATCCAGTACGAGGTGGTGGAGGAACGTGTGGCGCGCATCGATGGAAATTGATCACGTTCGTGGAAATGTTAGATGAACGGCGAGCGGGACCGTTGCACGCTGATGTAAGCGGATAATTAATCGATGTATTATTAATGCGGTTTTGACAGAGAATCGGACGCAGTCGCGTGTAAGTACTCGTTCGTGTATCTTCGGGCGACGGCTTTCGAGCCCCGTATACGCGTGACGATTTGTGAATATTTTATGAGTAACACGTCATTACAGTCTGTTACGGGCAACGTGTTAAGCTCAGACCACTAAATCTATGAAATTGTTGGCCGAGTCGAGATCGATAGGTACGCCGCCGGAGGAAGACCGACACGCGAGAAACACATCGACAATGAGCAATCGGATATATGGATACATATGTGGGTATGTACGCTCGGAAACGGGGAATTACTGCGGTAGAATTCTATCGATACCGGCATTTAATTCTGTCTTTTACAGGATAAACTTGTTGCTGAAACATCCGTGTAAAAAAGATACCGTGCTTACGGAAAAATTGAAGAATGTTTCGAGATAAAAAAAGCGGGAAAAATGACACGATAAACCGATTAAGCATTTTGTTTTTACTGTGAGAACAATATTTTAGAAGAATAAGGGGGATCATTTTTTCTTAGAATTTAAAAATGAGAGAAAATCTTTAAAAAGTTGGATTGTGTTTGATCAAAATAAATTGTGCAAAAATGAAGGAAATTGTTTTCTAGACCGTGTTAAATCGAAATTCGATAAAAAAGATTCGTGTAAAAACGGATGAATGTGATCGCTGCAGAAATTCTTTGAATGGGAAGAAAGTGTTTTTTTTTTTCGTTTTTTCCCCTTTCTTTTACGTCGCGTCGACTATGCACCTACTATGTATGTATTCAGTGTGAGAAAAAAGTATCCGTATACCGTTGATTCTTGTTTTCCATTGTCATTATTATTTTCAATATAATTCTGACTATGAGAATTATAATTCATATTTGTATCGAAGATTTTTATAAGAATTTATATTTCTATATTTCTACATTTTTTTTTATCTAATTTGTATAATTCTTGAAATAAACATGACTATGTAACTCTGCGTTGTTAATTTTACGTAAAATACATCAGTAACATGGCAACAAACTGTTAAACTGCGATTAATAAATCTTGTTATAATAATACTCGAGATTCCATTCTCAACGAAATACACAAAATAACAAAATCTTTATAAAACCTAGAAAATTAACACATTCGATATCAGTCGCCTGGTGAGGGATTTAAATTTCATATCCATGGAATTTAAGTCCTTGGTGCGTTTTAAATGATGTAAACAAAAACAATAGTTTATTCTAGCTGCTCTTATGCAGCCTTAGTCCGACACAATACTCTACATATAATAAATCCTTACACAATTAATACGTCGAATACGATACAGAACGTGTTAAATACCGCCACGTGGATGAATACAATTACATTTATTTAATACAGTTACAATTGTTCGAAGCTTGTTACCTCGTAACGAAGCAAACAAACCTTTCCCAATCGGTTCATAATAGAGTAAATACAGAAATATGAGGTTGACTCGTTATCCCCAGCAATAAAAATATGCCCTATACATACTGGCGTTTTAATGCTCATTCGTTGATGTGTTGACTCGACGATATTACGAGAAACGTTCCCGACGAATATTTACATGAAAACTAATATTTTTCGGCCGGTAACATGGATGAATGCTTTGCAAAGTTGTGCGATCCTAACACGCGTATTTCACAGTGCAACGGGAATCCGCTTATGAACATTCATTCCGACCGGAGCGGGGAGGGAATTCTCGTGCATCTGTTGAAGGTACTCTTTCGAGCGTACCTTTCAATCCTGCAAACTCCTCGGCAGTCTAGCAATGCGTTGGTCAAACACGTTACTTCGATTAATGCGACTTATATAGACTTCACAGGTACAGAATAATTAACGTGTCATATAAAATGTATGTACCATGCGTGTAACCGAATTAAAAGGAAATATTGCTTCTGGAACATTTACAAGGTGAATAATACAGCCGATGTAACGATGTTTTAATGGAATAATAAAGCCGTGAAGCCTACGTTCGTGATCGTGTTAAAATGCATTAGGTATGTATGTTCATTACAGTACATTAGACAGCGAATTTATAGCTTTTCTTGCGTCTTTCTGTAGATTCATCGAAATGAATTATCCGCGCAGTAATATACCTATTCACTTTAAACTTTTTTTATTTTAGGATTGTACATATATTATACATTTATTATTATGTACTACCACGTCTTACTGAAAGAAAGTGTATTTGTTTTTTTTTTTTTAATGGTGTTAAAGAATATCTTTTTTTAAGTGTGTGAAAAAATAGTTTGCATTGATGAATGTATGAAGAACAACATTTCATTTCAACAACATTCGGAATTTCTGATGTTTTAATGAAATCAATATATTACTGATTTAATTAGCTTTTGCAATTTTACGATACCTTAAAAGATTTAGTTCTGAGACAATAATTATGTCTGATGTTTGATATGTTTAAAAGTTTTGATTTCAACAGAAGTATAACTGTGCCTTATTTCTCAAATTGTCCTAAAATTGATTCGATTTTCTTTTTTAATCTATGGACTTTGTCTCCTATGCGTTAGTAAAGTGTGACAAACATCGAATATACAATTGGGTGTTTTCGGTTATTAACTTCGTTACTTAAATTTTTGTATTCAAATCACCTTCATGTCCAGCAAATTTCTTACTGCCATTGCGTTTGTAGTCAAACAAGTATGAGATATTTCAGATACGCGAGGTATGTGAAAAAGTGATCTACGTGCAGCACGCAACGTAGTTAGCATGACAGCAGCACACATTAGAGTACTGTCTTGCATATCACACGGAGGCTTTGTAGATATTATTTATTAATATACGCCATAAAGTGAAATATAAAGGGATAAAGTCAGTATAACGACTGGTCTATCCATTATGTAGGTGTACCCAAATCAATACAGGGTTTTCTATACTTCCTGTTTCATAATTTGTGTATAATTCCTATATATTCGTTGCAATGTTAATTGCGAAATATTCATTCAAAAGTATATTTTCTAAGAATATTCACATGTAATACTTTTTGCAATATTTTCCCGTGTTTCCATCTTCGATGTGATTTTATTTAGATCACTGTATGCAAATCATACATCGATAATTTCAATATAAAATAAACTTTACATCACAAAACCCATTCAAAATTAGCCAACAGACAAAAAAGCATGGATTAACACATATAACTAACAAAAATTTTAAAACAGAGAAAGTAATTATCGTTACTATTTATGAAAAATTTAATTAAAATTCTCTTAACATTTCTAAAAACTTTTCGGAACGAATTTATTCAAAAAACTTATTTTGTTTATTAATTGAGCGTTTGTTTTATAAATGAATACCCCAATGAGTTTCCCAAATAAGTGTTACTTTAATTTCGACAAATCCTGTACTAATCCTATATATTGTTAACTGTTAATTCACTGAAGGAATTACACAGAATAAAGTAGTTTTTAAATTAAATTTTTATGAACTTCTATTGTTCATATTTCTTTTCTAAAGTTTGGAGTGATTCAGATTTTTTCGAATTTTATTTATGCAGCCCCCATAAACTTTTTTCCTCCCGTGGAAAATTTAGTAACGTCCTGCAATCTAGTTTTCAATCCAGTAACTCCTATATGTATATGTAGATGTACTAAATTTCATGAAAATCTTTCCGGCCGTTTTTCCAGGACACCGAAACGAACAAACAGATAAAAGTTTAATTTTTACTCCCAGTTACCATCAAATTTGTCTGAAACATATGAAAAAAATCTGAGTCTCTGTGAAAAAAGCAAACACATACAGAGAACTACGTTCCTAATTCTATATGCTTTTTCGACGTGTCGGTAATAATTTTCAGATCAAAAGACGTACGTGCAAGTAAATTAAAAAAGTGGCAGAAGTCGATATTTTTCACTTTAGGATATTCAAATTTTTACATTTTTAACATGAGTTTAATTATTTTTCAACCCAATTATTACCTTTTCAAATTTTTGCGTATCAGTATAATAGGAGAAAAGCAAGAATTTTCATTTGTTACAGATTATTGGCCTACTCCACTTTCAGAATTACGATTACATTCACTACCACTCATGTATTTGCCATCCCATCGAAGAAAGGTTCACCCTATCTCATTTCACATTTCACATTGGAAATCTTTCAGTAAATGACCGTGAATTTTGCTTGCTTTATGGCCTGTGTAGCGGAGAAAAGCAGTTCTTCTGAAAAATTGGGTAAATATTTTAGTAAAGTGAATTTAATACGGACAGGAAAAATATTGGGTCGTTCAGAAAATTCGTAGCGTTTCTAGCACAGTGTCTTTGTTTCTTTTTTACCGGACGAAAGAAAAATCGTTTGTTCTGGTGTAACAGGTACGATATTCCAGGGGTGAATTGAATGCATTTGTTGAACATGCAATCCGTTGTTTTTTCTGTTTTCTGTGAGAAATATATACCTACAAAAAGTATAAAAAATCACAAAGTCCTTTTACATTACGTTCTATTAAACTTATGAAACAATAATTACACTACTTCGACTGGAGAATTATATAGGATCTACCCAATTAATAAAACTTTGCCCCATCAAACGATTATTCCTTCAGATCGCTAAAAATTCATTCTTCGGCCACAGCTAACATTCTATTCACCACTTGTATACTTCGTCTGTACCGAAAAAGTTACTAGATCATGGTAACGTCTACGAAGTCACATATTTTATATTGACCGCAAGAAACACAAAAACTTGCATCGTACCCGAGGTTTTCACAAAAACGAATATCCATCGCAAAAATATATCTTATACTATATTGCCCAAAATACGTTGGACACGGATCATTAATTATCAACCATATTTCTATAAAAAAATTTCCGTATCACAGCAATTTGAAAGTGATGCAATAAGCATTTCCAGAGTTGTATTTCCAGACGTAACAAAAAATAAGGATTAAATAAACACCGGTAATACATCGAAGAAACACCCCAGAGTGGTTTGCGATTCTGAAAATCAAACATGCACCGGTCTCCCGAGACACTTGGCGGCTTCAGAAAACATGCGATTTCTGATCTTCGCCGTGAAAGTCTAAGGGAGAAAGTAAAGGGTAGGTTAAGAGGGGGCTCGAACGAGAGAAATCGCCGTGGCCAGATACGAGGTTAGAGACTTGATTTGTAGCATCTAAAGCGCGCCACTCCTGCGAGGATTACTCGCAGCCTCTCTCCCACTCTCTCTATCTCTCTCTCAGCTATCGACTTGACATTTGTTAATGCGTTTCAGTTGCCGGATTACACCGCATGTCGCCGTCCGATAAGAGTGCTCGCTAATTTATGCGCATAATCAACCGGCCCCGCCGCTGTTATTCTGGGATGCGCGGCTGCCTACACGTACTATCTTTTTCATAGATGCATATGCTAAGGTCCAGAGAGCATGTACGCTACCCCTTCGGACCTACATATTAGCCAGGCACCGATGCTCGGGGGTAGTTATCAGTTTTTTCGATAAAACTTGGCGCTCGAAATTTATTCCAAAGTGTTATGTAAATACAAATAGATGAACGACTGACGCGCGTTAGCTGATACAAAAGAGTGTTCAGGGATCAGTTGCGTGGAAGAAGTGAGAAGACAAGAGAAGAATGTATACGCCAGCCATAGATATAGAAATATACAGGGTGTCTCAAGATAGCTTCGACTCCCGGGTAATGAGGGGTTCCTGGAATGATTTGAAACAACTTTTTCCTTAGCGAAAATGTTATCTGAGGGTTTGTTCGCGAGATATTAACGAAAAACCCGCGATCAATGCGCGAGTCTGCCGGCCCAGTTCCCGCGGTAGCGTTGAGTACGCGCTGCGATTGGTTATATATTTTTATTTAACAAAATAAATATGGAAACGTAGAAGTACGTAGTATAGGTTTATTTTTAACATTTGACCCAGTTACACAGTCTGCTAAGAATATTGCATTTTAAATTGATACAAAATAAAATAAAAGAGTGTTTCAGATGAATGCTGTCAAGTTTGAAGAGAATTCCCTCAGAGTTCAACAGTAGTACCCTGTCAATGGTATGAAAAAGCGATAGCAAATCAAAAGAATTCTATCTCCGGCTTAAATGGGCTTATAAAAACTATCTATTTTGCTTTAACTAGGACACTATATGTGTACAGAACAAATGTTAATTGAATAACATGGAAAAAATGAAATAATAAAAATAAAAGTGTTTTGTAAGTATTTACATCAATTATCCCTTATTACTCTGTTGCGTTATCGATATTTCGCCTTTCCCAACACTTTTGGCGTCCGAAGGTTTTTCTCGATACACACAAATTAACGAGAGTGTACGATGCGTTACGGTTGTACAATACACACCTGCTCGTGAACGGTATCCGTGAATTATGTAATGGAATCCGCCACGCATCTTATGGTCCCAAACAACGCTTTCCTGAACGCAAGCTCTCCGCGTACGGTAAACTCCGAAATTTATGTGAAACTTCCCACGATGGACTTTCCGAAGTTCAGCGGTTCGGACGAATTATAGTCCTGGTTTTGCAATGACCCTTCAGGTCACCTGTGCATGAAAACTGAATTATCGCGACGCTCGGAAACTTACGTTAGAGGATCGTGGTTCCTGGAAGGAAAATTCCGTAGATCAAATCCATGTAAATAGCAGTTGCCAAGAAGCCCGGAAGACTATCTCGAAAGATTCTGTTGTCGTTATCAAAGAGATCAAGAAGACTTTCGTCAAAATTCATGAAATTACTGCCATATTAGAAGCAAGTTTCAGCAAAAGAAAAGTGTTTATGTAGTAATAAAAGTTTCTACGTTTTAATCTAGAACGATTGATAGTTTTAAAAGTGAACAAAAACGTAATTTGTCTTTGAACGCATCTGATCTATAAAATCCAAATCCAAAGAGTGTTATTACATTAGAAGTATCGCTGCAAGTACTACATGCACTGTATCCACAAAAATACTAATATCAATTATTATGTTATTACTATAGTTTACTATTGTTCGTCTTACTATTATCGTTACTAACATTGCATCCATAAGAATACTGTTCCTTTATTTTTTTAGTATTCAATGTGGCTATAGTAAGTGTAATAAATACATGTTATTACTATCACTATTTATATCTGTATGAAACTATTGACATATACTTACAAAAAAAAACATTAACAACGTATGACAAAGTGCAACAGAACCACGACTGTTGCAGCAAAATGGTTCTAAAGACAGGTGCAACCATCAGTATGCACAGAACTATTGAAGTAGTCAATCAAATTGTACGTATACATATGGGAATGCTATTACTTGCCATTGGAGTTGTCTGTATCATTACATCGTCAAATATTATACTACTACATCTTAAGCACAATTTAACGGAATGTATCGTGCAATGTTGCACAACGGGCGAGCCTGAAAATCAGCGTATAAATCAACGTAGCTGCACGTGGAACGTCGGTAGCTCGTCCGGAGTTCTTTTATCAACCACGGTCATTCATATTCGAGATTGCAACGGACGCTTTCAACCGTAACGAGTTCTACTAGACCCCACTGTCCGTAGTCAAAGTATTAAAAAGTTTTTAATGGAATGCGCTGCATCTAAACCCGGGTCTAATCAAACTTACACTAGCGATAGGTATTGTGGGTCACGAAACTGAGAGGGAAGAGGGTTTTTCTCGTCGACGAACTGGATAATTTAATTGGTTAACGCAGCCGGCCGAAAAGTGAAAGAACTTGGTTCGATTCCGTGCTCGCCATCTGCTTCTCTCCCTTCATTGGCACTTGGCATTAGCACGTCCGTTTCAGAAATTAATCGAACAACATGAAAAGTCGACCTACATAAGGAATCAGACTCAGATTATAAATTTAACGGTAAAATTACCATCCACGATTAACGAATATTTACATTTAGCAGAGAGATTAGATTCATGGACTTCTAAAAAAAATTGGAAAATAATAAGTCACCGATTCATTCGTTTCGTACATTGTTCAAACAATTAGATGATTATATTTCTGCCATAGCAGTATAAAATTTGATGGTATAGTGTAGCAACTAAGATTAATAGTATATTCTAGCGTAAAAATAAAGTTAGTATTAATGTTGGATACAACGCTAACGTAGCAAATATTTTCATACTCTTACTGACTACTCATAAACACCTATGTACATAATTACATCTAAGAATTCCTATCGAAACTTTTCTTATCCCACCACCTCTTAAATCAGATCTCCGAATATTACTTAAGGATGCGCTAGAAACTAGTACAATTCAGTTACGACTAAGTACTGAGATACTAAGATACTGAGTTAGAGACATAGAAGATTCGCAATAACCTATGTAACATTTTTAGAAACTAAGTGTTTCAGAAACTTGTAAGATTTCGTCTACAGAAGTTCAGCAGAATAAAATTATTATTTTTAAAATACGAAACATCAGAATATAACATTAATATCTTACGAAAACGATGTTTATTCATGAAACATATAACATTTGTTTCATTTCTAATCACAGTAGGGATCCTCTAATTGTTCGAGCAGTGTGTATGCCAGCAAAATGCACACTAAATGTGAGAAAATAAACCGTAATAAGTCTCAATAATATTTGGGAGTAATTATGGAACCTACAAAATTGTAAACGCGTTTTCATTACTGTTGATGACAAGTTAATTAATCAGTGAAGACAGTAAAGAAGTGGACTTCATGTTACATACTATGTAACTCCTAAATCCCCTGCTATTTTGTTTTCCGTTCGCTCGCACAGACAGCGAAACGATCCCCCACGGAGAAACTAATTTGTTTGTAAATCCAGCTACCATACAAACTGAACTACTAATACAGATAACTTTACGTTTCGACAAACAAGTGATTCCGGAAGATTACGAGATCGTTCGTTTATATGGATTCTGCGATCCTAACGAACGACCGTGTCCAACACCTATGCACACGTACGCACACACGAGCAATCCGTCAATGGGAAGGGCACTGTCGTAACATGCTTATCATGTTCTAAATCACGATCGTATTGCTAGAACGGATCGCGCTGTTACGGTTCAAATTCAATTCGATTCGACCAGAGTTATTTCATTGCATCGAATATCGTTCGGTACGACCATTTTTGCTACGTGTGGATTGTATTTGTGGTTTTCGTTAAACGATTCGGTGAAACTGCTTTTGTCGATGTGATTGTTTCGTGTAGTAATGTCAACCATTATTTCATATTATCAATAACGATATATAGATTATTTGTTGCTCTCCAGGCTCATATGTACCAATATTGAGAGCGAGCAATTTTTTCGATGGAAAAATCTGGTGTAAAGTGTATAAAATGGTAAGTATACAGAAATCTTGGAATATCATTATAGTTTCTAATGCATTACTATTTGCTAGATATTCTATCGTAATAAAAAACTTTTAGAACAGTGACAATTGTTTTAATGGAATAACAGGTATAATATTCACCATTGAATACACTCTGGGCATTAGAATCTCAGAAATCATCGTCGAAATATGCTTGATGTGCTGTAAACTTTTAAAGTCTAATTACAGTGTTACTGCTTCCTCTGAAGACATAAAGTGCGCTGTATACACCATGCTTTATGGCTCAGATACAAGTTGCTGCAATACATACTATATAAGGATATAAAAATTCTCGAAAATAAAATATCCTTAAAAAGTCACTGTGTTATATCCAAATCATTCAAGATTAAAACGTCTGAAATTATAACAAAAATTATCTGCATACAATCTTACTTTTTCCATAGATTTAACGATGCACCTACAACATGGAATGCCATCTTTCCTGATTCAAAATAATATACTATACTATTCAAATAAAAATCAGTAATTCTGGTTATTTCTCTCAAGTACACCATGCCTAAACCTTTTTCATCCATCTCACAGCGAAGCCAACCTGTCCTAATTCCATTCTACCACCTGTACTCGAAACGAAAAAAAAAAAGAAAACTGTTCCATAAGAAATTTCCCTGATAAACAGTGATTACTCGTTCAGCTCGCGAAAGTGTTTACAAAATGTTTCAAACGTTCGTACGTAATTGGTCTGACCACGAACCGTAGCGTTGCGGAGTCGTACAAAGCGTCACGTTAATAAGATCTTTCGACTGAAAAGAAATTCAGGCCAGGAAATGATATGAGCAAGACTCTTGAAGAATCACGCGCGTTGTATGATTCTGTATATGCTCCCCTACACATACAGTAAACATATCGCGTAAAAAGACGTTTATAAAATTGCTCGACGTATAGAGTTTAGAGCCCCCTTAAAACTCTTACTACATTTGAAAACCGTGTGTGCTGTCTGCGAAGCGAACAGGTTAGAGGGACCCCGCGTAAATAAATGAGAAACGAAGGTAGCTTCGACCGAGATTTCAAATGCGGCTTTTCTTACGTTGTTCCTCTCTGTAACGCATGAGCACGCTTCGAGGTAAAAAAAATATATATATATATGTGTATATATTGCTCGAGGAAGGGGTTGGAAAATTTACTCGAAAGTTTTCAGAGCGGGATTCTTATCGGCGTACAGACAAGAGAAAAGGTTTAACGCTCTCGGTGTATCCACTTTGCCTTTACGATCCGACCGTCTACTTGGCGCGCTAAGGTTTATGGAAAATAAAAGCTTACTTTTGGCATAAACGTGCGGCAGGAAGAATTCGTCGTAAAGGAAAGAGCTTCTCGTAAAATTAGAATATTATAATTCTCATAAAAAAAAAAGAAAAAAAAAGGAGAACGAGGAAAAACGTCCTCTCACCTTTTACTGGGTTAGCGCGGAGACGTTGAATTTTTCCGCGTTTCCTTGAGCGTCGACCGTAAATTTTCAATCGAGTACATGGGCGAATCCATCGTATCGGAGGAATCGTTTATCGTCGGCTCTCAGGCTCGCGGAGCTTCAGATTTCTTTCGATCGACCTTTATCGCGTGCATAAGAACCGCTTGTATCTACGCGATAAATATAAAGGAAGCTACTGAGGCCTCGAAACATAGTGTAAAGCGTACGGAAACGGATGGTATCGCATACTTTTGTGCAACCATGGAATACTTATTTTGAGATCACAATTTCGTAAATACTTTGCGTTTCTGGGATTCGTTTTTGTAACTCCAAACACGGTTGGAATTAAATGTTATCGGTACCGAAGAATTTAAAGTATCACGTGTTAAAGTGTCTATTTGAAGACTTAGTGGCCACAACATAATAACGAAAATGAAATTATTTCTGATTAGTGAATTTAATGCTGCACATTTGTATTTTCAAAAAAGCAGTTGTTTGGTAGAGTATTTTCTCCAAAAAAAACCTACATTTTAGATTAGTATGGTATAATTGTAGATTAGCTATGGTATAAATTAAACTTTTTTGATAATTTTACTTACGTCATTCTGTCTGATATGAACGTACATGTTCTATAGAGATAATAGAATACTAAAAAGCCACAGATTCGTGGAAAAAAAAGTCACATTTACAGCTATATTAATCAGCAATTCCTTTCCACCAAAGTGCACATGACCTTAAAATGTGAAATCGGACAATTAGCTGACTCGTAATATATAAAATTCATTTCTAGCAATCTGCTTGTTTTATTAAGAAACTTGTTACTATTGTGCAACCAAATTTATTAGTACTGGTAACTTGTAGCTTGTGACTAATAAAAATTCTCTAATAACATTAGCTCAATTGTGCAATAGGGGCCTAATATCGCTATTACAAAGACGATCATCCATAGACGGTTAACGTACAAAAAAAAAACAGTTTTACAATTCAGTTTCACTTTCAATTAAACCGAAATTCTGTACAATTCTCCCGCTGGCGTTAGTCTGAACAGTTTACAATGCCGTCAGAATGCATGGCTTGCTGTTAACGGTGAATGAAAGTTAAGTTAGTAAAACTTCGCTGGGATCAGGCTACAGAGGAGCACGATTAATGACACGGGGTTAGGTGTTAACGCGAGGCAAAGTGTTTTATAACCTCAAAGAGGTATGCGGGCTTGTCCTGTTCCGAGCTTCAGCTCATTTATTCGCTGTTCGAGAACCGATGGCGGAGAACCAAACGGGGAGGAAACAGGAAGACGGTAACGGAAAGTTTACGCGAAAACAGCGGCGTCGCATCACTTAAGTGGCCAGGGCCGCGGCGCGTCCTGTAAACGAGATGGTTACCGGCGATTTATCACTAATAATGGCGAGTCGTGTATCGACTGTAATTTACCGCCGTGTCGACGTTAATCAATTTTATCGGACAAGATAAACCGAACCGATGCTTCCTTCCGTCCACACGACCTACGGACCACGAGTTTTCCTAACAAATCACAGTCGCCTCGAGTGACAGTACTTGTCGAAACTTTATTCAATCTTCGTTAGTGAATTGAATTTAATAAATGCGATAGAGAGACCGTTCATCACGATAGGATTTCATGGTAGGTGTAATTACAAAATTCAATGCACAGCAAGGATTGTTGAGATTTTGCATTAACTTTAATCATTTTATGAAATGTTTTTGACATTATGGAAAAACAATTTTGCACAAGATACCAAAAAGATCCAGTGAACCGGTTAATTTACATGTTTCAGTAAAAAATAGTGGATTTCACGTAGCACTTAACCCCAATTCATCCCTTATGTCAATTTGACAGATTTTTCTCCTAAGAAATGTTGTTATTCCGTCAGGTGTAGGTAAATTTAGCTGAGGCTCCGAGACTCTTACTTGAAAGAATTTGCAAATTTAACTATTTATCTCTTCATTATATGATATTTTTGCCACTGTCAATTTGACACCGAGGGATACATTCAACTGAGGGATGAATGAGGGTCGGATCAGGGTTAATGCTTCCATTTAATGTGTTCAACTTGAAGAGTTTAATGCGTTAGGGAGAATAAAATGTGAAATGATCTGTCATCTTGACAACATTCTTACAAAATGGAAAGAATATCCAAGTTGTTAGGGGGACAAATCTCGAGTAAGAATTCGACGATTAGACGTCGGTCGAGCGGATAACAAGTTCGACCAACGCCCGAAGGGATTTACTGAAGCGAGATGGCTCGTGCGATCGAAAGGGAATGGCGGAAAATTATCAAGCGAGTGTCGTGAGCCAGCCAAGTTGAAGGTTTCGATTGTAGTCAGGTGATAAAGCGGTCGTGATGTTCTCTATTCTCCTCTTGCATCTTTCATTCACTTTTTTCTCACTTCACCATCACGGTATTCGTTTTTTGCTTGTCGCCTACTTCCTAGATACTCTTCTATGGAGAAGACACTCTTCCGCAGAAAGGAATCTCGCAACTATTCCTGTTGCACTCGTAATAGTATTAAAAAAACAAAAATTCACTAGTATCCACGTTTCCAGGATGTTTTATGTCACGAATAAGAAAATACTATTCGAAGAAGAATATGAAAAAGATTTTTATAAAATAATATATAAAATATGAAAAAGATTTTCCTGCGGATCAGAACTGATCCAATCTCCATCGAACGTGCCATTGTTTCCGTCGTTCGCGGTCAGAAATATAAATAAATGTATTAAAATTGACCCCAGAATAATTATAATTATTCAAATCTATGCCTCTATGCACAACAATATATTTACTCCTATTCTTTATCACAATACCAAGACAAATCTTTTTCTACCTGTTTGTATGTCCCTTATGGTTACCAATTAACAATCCCATGTGACTCTTGGAGCTAATATTTCACTTCCACCCGCGGAAATGTAGTGTTTTATCACGGCCAGAGCTTATAAATTCCGTTCGTCTCTCTTTTCAGCTCGCCTACCTCTCCCACCAGCCCTTAATTTCTTGCCTCAGCGCGACTCCGTTTATCTTTATTACGTAGACTGCCAGCAGTTCCGTCTTGAAGGGGGGCGAAGACAGCGCAACCCCACCTTGCACCTTCGGCACAATTATCAACTCCCTTTCTAGCGAGGGTCCTGCCTCCACATGTACACACAACAACGCCCGTTACACCGGCGCGGAACAATGTTTACAGTGCAAACACGAGCCACTCGAGAATTTGAATTCAATTCCGGTCCCGTAGTCCTAAGGTACACCGTGGCTGAAACGAGTGCGCCCACACGTTTTAACCTCCGCGTCTTCTGTCACGTAGAATCTCCGGAGGCCTTCATTATCGTGCCCACAAAGGGAAAAGAATACAAGCTGTCTGGACGTCTGTCGGCCGTAGGAATTCTTTATCACAGCCGCCTAAAGTAATTTCAAAGGGGTTACAGATCTGTCCAACCAGTTATCCGGAATACGTGGTACCGTTTTTTTTTTTTTTTGGACATTTGTATGGAAGACGGTGGTGAAAAAGCTTACTGAATTATTACCGTAATGAGCCGACCAGAAGAGGAACCAGGCTAACTGAATTAAAATACTGCGTGACGTGTGACGCATCTGTTAAATTGCCCTGCGTGTTCCCGAGTTTCTGCATGGTTCTACTCGGTTTTGAGCACACTTTATGGCTTTCGAAAAATCTCTCTCTTAAGGATTAATTTTCTTTATTTTTACAACACGACGAATTTTCGTTTAGTGTGAGATGTTGTGTAAAATGAATGAATTTAGGTGGAACAATTTTGTTCATCTGAAGATCGAAATCTTCAACTTTTATGAATGGGAAAACGATTACGTGACATATTTTACTTTTAAGATTATAGTCATTTTCAAATTCAAGCATCAATTCCTATCTTCTATGTATTAGAGACGAAAAGTCAAATTTTAGTCGATATTAAAGGCGAATCAATGGAATAAGTTTCAAAATGGTAACAATAAATTGTATTAAACAATTGAAAATTTCTTTGACTATCACATTAATGTTCAGTAAACATTAATGGTGTCTGTTGATTTTTCTTTGTATTCTACAATTTACAAGAGTGAAAAAAAAGAAAGATGTGATTTTAATTACCGATAATATGAAGAATTTATTTTGTTGAATAATTTATTTCTTATTTAATAAAATGGCTTAAGGCTTTATATGGTGGGGAACGTAACGGAACAAGCGAATATTACCTACTAGAGGCATTTCCAGTTAAAATAGTAAAATAAAATAGATTTCTGTTGAATTATATCCAAGTGCTGGATTTAATTACGTGTTGTACGGTGTCAGAACGGCTTGAATAATTAAAGAGAAATGTCGGAGCCTGCCTGGCACATCTTGTTTAATATAATTTATATTCTTAATACAATTTATATCGTAGTAAATCATTTTTCGGTCCAGATCTTTCACGATTTAGAATATCAGTTTGCCAGTTTACTTAATTTCTTATTCAGATAAAACAAAATGTGTAAAAAGGGGAACTAAATTCAAATTCAGGTGCATATAACAAAAAAATGCAGACATGAGAGCAGTAAAAAGCGACAAATTACTTTCTGTTGGTCATCAAAACTTTTGAAGAGTAACCAATATATTATTCACAAATACAATATATATTATTTAAACAAATAATTTTTTCTTCGATTTTTGTGTGTGACTAAACTCCCCATTTAAAGAAAACAATTTCAGAACAAAAAACTTTTATAATTATACTTTCATATACTTTTAAAATATATTATCATCCCTTAACTTTGGGATCTGTTCTCAACCACTTAAATTTCATTAAAATCAGCTTGCGCGGTTTCGCTATTTTTCCTTGTTTTACAAGAACTCAGCATTAAAGTGATGTGAACAATTCTTAACTTGCTGTTATACTAACAAAAATACTGTCAATTTACAAACCCTGCCACTAATACGATTCACTGTCAAAAAGGTTTTCAGTCATCATCAGGATTATATCCCTTTTGGTCGTATCAGTTGGACTTGGTTGCTTGCTCAACCACATACCATAATTTTCCGCGATTTCGCACGTTTCTTTCGGAAACACTGTACACGATATACATTGTAATAGAACGCACGCTTGCAATCTCTTGTTCCAATCGGGTAGACGACGAGAACTACCAGGGGCAGTATCGAATTTCGCGAAACGAGGATTTTCAATTAGGAAGGAAGTAGGCAGAGTGCACGGATCGTGTAACAAAGCAGTGGGTGTTTTGTCGCGGAAGACGCAATTACGCTAACACATTTCCAAAGCCAGGCCCGAGAGACGGTCTATTGCTTTTGTTTTTATCAAGGAGGAACCCCCCCTCCCTTCCTCTGACCAAGGAGTTGCGAATCCGAGTTACCTGTTGATACCAGATGACTCTCCCTCCGTTGCCACGGCTAATTGCGAAAGTGAGACAATGAGGCTGAAACTGCACCCGCAGTTTGCAGCTGCAGCCCACTGTCACATCTGCGAAACACGACGTCCTTAAAACGGCGTTTACGATTATGGGGGTCTGATAGGGAACGGTATCTCCGCGGGTATCTCCAGGATTACTCCGATTTCACTTCGCGTGCAAACGGAATTCAATGGAATTACGCAATTATGGCTCCCGTTCCTTTGAGACATGACCTACAATAGCCAACGTTGAACACATCTCTGAAATTGTTTCTTACTGTTGCCACGTGTTTCTCACATTTTACTAATGAATTCTGCTGGTAACGTGTGATACACTTCAAGGGAAACTATACACGTGCTCGAATTCCAGTGGAGGGAAACGTAACATCTCTGTAAATAGGAAATAGTTCAATGTTATTTTAAACAGATTCGTTTGAATGTAGCTTGTTGGATTGGTAGACAAATGAAAATATTCTTAAAAATATTCAAACTTCCTTTGCCAATCGACAATTACACATGAAACGAATAAGATATACTTGTGTTTCAAGATTAATATATCCTAATTTTCAATTTATTTTCAAAGTTGCAAACTTACATGGATCCAGTTTTCCAGCATACACGCTAAACTGAATTCTATGTAGTTTCTACAGTTCACAAAGCCAACATTTCATAAAAAGTGTACTCTAAAATGTTCCTTCTAATTAATATCATATTTTACTACTCGCAGTTGTATACATGTACGTTCATAATTAATTTATCACATATTGTTTCTTGTCCTTGTAGAATAAAAAATATACTTTCTTTGCGTTTATCCCACGAAGCGCTACAAAAATATTCCTTACTGTTCCTTGTTAACACATTACCTACCGGCTGCGATTTAATAAGTTTAGTAGATTCAACGATCAACAGCCAAGAAACTATTATTAAACGGTTCAATTACAGTAGCAAATTACATTCATGAGAGAATAACAAGAACTCTAATAGAATAACAAAACAATTTTCTTGTTAACCCTGATCTAAGGGTAAATTAATAGGATTCTGGTCTATAAGCACTGTAATTTAAAAGTTTATTAATAGGCTACCAGTCAGCAAAGTGTTAATTGTTTCGTTTCTTAACTCCCGTCACTAAGTGTATACAGACGACTCCGTATATTGTGCAAACACTAACACTCAAGAAAAACCATTTTTAAAAACAACAGAATAAAAATTCACTATTAAATCAATTAAAACGGAACACCTTGCACGACTTACGCACTTCACCACAAGAGTTCTTTTGTCCAGCATATATCCCTTTCGTTCGCCATTCGAATGCATCAAATCCGCGAACACGGGGACCGTATTTTCAATTTGATATTGTTCCGCGTTGACAAATAGAGAGTTTTATGTTCCGCCAATGTCGCAGAGAGCTGGTAACGGTTAAAATTTCACGTTCGACGGTTCTCGCGCAATCGAGAAACAATGCGAATTTCCCGTTTAGCCTCCCTCCTAGTCCTGGCTAACTTTCGTTCCCGCGGAAAACGGAGAAAATTTTCAAACCCTTCCCCCTCCTCTCTCTTTTCGGTTACACGCAAGTTTCATCGATTCGTTTATTGTCTACCGTTTACCCTTCCGTCCATAGTCTCGGTATTTCGTGAAAATCAAAGGGTTACGATGAAGTTCGGATAAGGGAAACTCGGCACATTCGTCGAAAGGGAAAGTGCAACAAACGTGGCCGAGGGATGAGCTACGGTAAGAGGGGGCGGAAGGAAGGAGGAGGGGGCCTGAAGATAGGGGATCCTTTGATAATTTAGGGGACGTTGCAAGAAGGAATAGAAAGGGGGCGGGACGGTATTATTACGGTAATGTTATTAAAACTTCGCTTCTTCGGCTCCATCCCAGGCCGGCTCTCTGCACCGCCATGCTTTTGTCCTTAATTAACGAGTTAAGGAGGAAAAGTTAGGACCTGTAAACCTGAAGGAACAACGTGCTGGAGCCCGCGGGATGCGACGAATGACGAAATTAACGACTCGTCCTTTCCACTCGAAGTCCGCCTCGCACGTGAGCCAGAAACTTTCGGTCAACTTCTTCCCGACGAGGCTGTCCACTGGCTTTTTGGAATAGAAAAAGTTTCCGCTAAATTCGAAACGGGCTGGTTGAACTTTTTTTTTTTTGTTTTACGATGAATTCGAGCAACTCCATCAACTCGCGGACCGAACCGACGCGACCGCCGCGATGTGCCGTTTGTTTTGTCGAATAGGTAACAGCTCGATCGACTGAGAAGCAAAACAGGTACTACTGGGGAAACTGGGACGATAGATAATTGAACGAATGAACTGGACGATTGACTTTGATTGATTCTGATGAATCGAAAGGGAAACGTTCGAAGAACCGAATAGAATGGACGAGTAGCATAGAAATATAGTAAATCTTAGATTAACGCTCGAAATTTGAAACTGCTGCGGAGTAGTTATCGCAGAGGGACACGATTTCTACAGTTCATTAATTGTGTCACTTCATGAACTGTATTTTGGGAAAAGCCTCCACTGTGGTACCTCCCAGTAGTGGGGATGAAGCAGAAGTATTTAACGTAGAGATCTTTCCGAATTAATACTAATTAACGTCAGTGTAGATGTAATTTAGTATAACAAATTGTGCATAAGCATTAATCAATCTCTGTAGATTTATTTTCTACGTTCAATTCGTATGCAAGAAGAGAATGGAAGTTTTTTCTTCAATTAATTGATAATCAATATAAATGAAATGTTATTCGAATCCTGAATACCATAGGTGTACCAATAAGTATCGCTTATGAAAATAAGACAGAACAACACCAACGTATTTTTCACATCTCCAAAGGTAAGGAGGGGGAACTTATGGAAACTCGATAATCCTGAACCTTTCTGACTAAACTTCCAAACTACTGTAAGTACGTTCGAACAATAATGTTAAAAGCTCTTTAAAAGGTTAATGAAAGTTTTAATTACTTTCGAATAATTAACAAGGGTTTACGTACGAAGCGATCGCAAGCTTATTACAGGTTGAATGTAATTAAATGTTTATTAATGGTCAGTTTGAATTACTATGAGATATGTCGTACTGGAAATATTTATTGCATCAGTTGTATATTAAACTCATCATTTGTATCTCTCTTATCATTAGTACTAGGAATATTAATCAAACCAGATATTTATTGCAAAAATGTGTAGCTCATTATCTCGGCCAAAATAAGGTGGATACGAATCATTTTATCAATCATATTACTAGGAATATTATGCATACTACGTAAATTCGAGGGTAATGCAATAAATTTTTCCAGTAGGGACTGTATATGAATAATAGTACTGAAATGTGTCCTACATGCAATTTCCATAGCTAAGCGATTAAGGTAGACACTATCGCTAAAAAATATTAAATTGCTCTCAGTATTCACAATTTACAAAAAGAATTTATAAATACATGCGTACTTCGTACATGCATTAATTTTTTAGTCCTACGAAATTAAAGGAAATCAATGTATAATATGGACATTGATCTGAGGTGTAGTAGAGTCCATAGTGTGCCAAACAAAAATATAAAATATGATTCAAAGTACATATAAATCATCTTTTACCAACTAAATGATGTGGATCCAACCTTAATAATACACATCCTCCAGTTTTCCATTAATACATTTCCTATTTTCTCATCCCTTCCTGCTTTTCTCTTGCGATGTGTCATAACTATAATACATTTTATTTTCAATTTTGTATTTAAGGACACTAACCAATCGCATGTTTAAATACACTTGGTTGTATCCTCCCAAGTTCTGTTAGCTACTGTTGTATATTATAAAAAACGGTAATCTATTAATGGAAATTGAAATGTGACCTGGGCCAAAGTTATCCTAAACCTAAATGTGGTAAAGCAAGGCATGATTTAACGAAAAGTTGTATTCGAGATGATTGCTTTAACGTTATCCAATTCAATTAACTTTTCCCATAAGCGTTCTGTTAAATAACTTCGATTGTTCAATATAATTTTTGAAATAATGGCGTCGGAAAATTAAAATGATCTGCCCCACCCCCTGCTTCCATAACTTCCGGTAAATATGCGAAAACTGGTTTCATATTCAGAAATTATCTCACGATGAGCGCTGCATTAAATAAATTATTCCCCGCCTCTGTGCAACCGCTATCCAAACCAATTATAATTTGTTTCAAAACGGATCTCCCTCTACTTCGCCACTCAGAGGTCATAATGCACGATAAACGTTGATAACGAGAACGTAAGAGCGGCGCACCTCATAAAGCGTGCTCGAAAAAAAAAAAATTGTCAAAGAAAAATTCCGCTTGTTGAAAATTGGATAAAGCCTAGTGGGTATACGACGTCACAATATGAAATACGTGTGAGTTTATGTAATTCATGCCTGTTTAAAAAATTAATAAGGTGAAAAAAAAGGCGGAACAATCGTTTATACGCTGTTAAAACAGGAGCACGGAAGGCTATGTTTCAGGATTTTTAAACGTACTCGCGTTCAAACACGGTCCCGCAAATACATAAATTCAAACATTTCTCGAAAACGGACAAGAACAGTACTTGACACTGTTGGAACAATTCAAAATTGCCAGTGGTGTTTCAACAAAACATGCTTCTGGAGAGCGCAATAACTGGAATTAATTAAGATCTAATTAGGCGAGAATTTGAACATTTTTGAACAAGTAGAAATGGAATTACATTTTTAATTATATTTTTATTCCGAAATGTATCAAAGTCATAAATTATCGACAAACTAAACTTCAGTTTCGAAGGGAACGAGGTCGTGATCTGTTAAAAAGTTGTTAAGTGCTTGAGAAAATACTTTATTAGATTTATATTCGGGATTATTTGCTTATCGACAAGTTATATACCGGCTGAATTTACATTTGTCCTTAATAATATATTGATAAAGATACACTACGAAACGAATAACTATTTTTTTGAACATTAAGATTATTAACAGAACGTAATCTATATTAGGCATTTATTTACCTGATAAACGTATGACTCATTAACGCATAGCATTGTGAGAAATTTCCTAATTGAGTAAAGGCTTATCCTACAATGTTCTATGAATTACTTTGCTCTTATTAGGTATCCTAGGTAAACCTCCAATCTAACTCATTGTTTCCACAGAATCAACCTCGCTTATATCCAAGAGTTTGATTTCATAGCTTTTTAAGGTTATTATAATGCAGGAGGAAACCTTCGATGTATCACAGAATCAAATGATTCACCACAGATGTCCATATTGGGCTTATGGAAAACTGCTGTCGGTTCTGATGTATCGTTCACACGGTTCTTTATCTTGTGCATTCAGAGAAATTCAGAAATAAGACCTCTACCTGAAAGTGACCTACGAATTCGTGGCACGTGATCACATCCATATTAAATTACTAATAAAAAAAGTTCCCGGGAATTTTTCATTAAGGTTTCGTTTAAACAGCCTTGGATAACATTTTTGCTAAGTGAAAACTTATTTCAAATCACCTCACGAATGACACATTTCAAGGACCTACAACACTTTCGTTAAACCCTGCAGAAGCATCGTCCTTCGATTTATGCTACCGATTTTTAACCGATCCTTAAATAGCTGCAGCAAGAGGAAAAGGGCGGAAGAATAGGTGCCGGTCGGTATAACCATGAATTAACATCCAAACGGATTATTAATGAAGTGTAATGACACATCTTTAATGAGCACGCGTAGCCAGCAGCGGCCTGTAATCTGAATAAGCAAAAGGAGCCGACCTTCGGGCGATGGCTTCTTCGGTTTGCCCGTGATATTACAGGACTAATGTAGACGCAGGAGGGGGAGTTTACAATAGCAAGAAAGAGATATATGGGACGAGAGCAAACGAGAGTCAGCAGGGGCGTTGGTTACAGACGCGAAATAGAGAAAAGGGAGGCGGGCCTGCGCCCGTTTCGTGCCTCGTTCGATCAGTCATGAGAGCTACAGCGTCTAATTAAGCTCGCGTTAAAATCCCAACAGTAATCAGGTCGACGAGTCATTTGTCAGCGTCGATCCGGATGGGAATTGGGCAATGCGATTATATCCTCGTGCTCCGCTCTTATTCGATCGTACCCTCGCACGTTGCTGATATTAACCTCGGCGCTTGGAAAGTTAGATTTCGAACTCGTCGAATGGGTAAAAAATAAGATGAATTTTGAATCTTGTGGTAAGTTCTCAAATTAAAGAACGCTAAGTGAAAATATCAACGATTGTCTTCAAAAATAGTAAAAGTATTATCGTTTTTTAGTAAAAGTATATGTTAAAAGTTTGGAAACTGTATTACAACAGTAATTGCCTGTGAACCCAAGTACTACAGCAATAATATTGTAGAATGGGAGATGAAAAGTACTGAACCGTAAACAGAAATTAAGTGGTGTTTTCAACTGAACCGTAATCGCCACTGCACCAAAAGAATTAAAAAATCATTAACTATGGCTGTAATCGAAACGAAATATTTATCTCCTCTTTTTTTATCATCCTTTAACTATAAAATTTAAATCGAAACACGTACGTGATACAGGACAAATTTGTTGTCCTTGTCGCACCATAGGAGGTATTTGTAATTGCAAACGACATTGATCCTTCTATCTAAAATGTATTTTTTTTTATCAAAAACATTAATTCAGTTTTAAAATTGTATCAATTCGGTTCTCAAATTCTGAAATTCTTTCGAATATACATTATAAAAACTATTTCCCTTATCCAGAAACTAAATTCTATTTGTTTTAGGAGAACAAAAGTCTTTGAAGAAACTAATGTTCTATTTCTGAACCTCGATCAGGACATACATTCGAATACGATAATGTGAATCACGTCACCTTGCATTGCAGTCATAAATCAATTAATCATAAAAGAAACAAGATCGTGGAAATTGCTTCATTGTCACCGAACATCCATGATTCTATCGACCACATGCGCTTCTAACGTCCCCCTTTATTCACCGTAACGATTACTGTGTCACAAAGCCACGATGCGCCAGACGCACTCAATGACCTTAGCAGATGTGCATCCGTGGTTCCAATTTTACTGTAACTTTCAGCGTTAGCAATCTGCGCGTTGCTCGTTGCATGATTAGAGAGAACTGCAATGGTATAAAGAGCTGCCTAACAACTCAATTCAATCGTTCGTGTGCTCTCATCCTGTTGCCACTTCCTTTACATGACGTTGAAAATTTCATTTAATGCTGACAAAAATTTTATTTTACTAGTTACACAAATTTCATTTGATCCTATACTTGCCAAACTCATTTTTAATCTTCCAAACATTTTTTATCTGTATACATATATCGTTTATTACTAATCTATTAATAAAGTGAAATTTAAATTTTTAGTTTTCATTTTTTTAAACAGTATTATAGTCACACTGGGCAGTAGAGCATTTGCAAATGTCTTGCAAATTGTTTCTTTCAAGTTACATTGTTCTACTCCGGAACAAAAACAATTTCATTTGTTTAATAATGATACAATTGGTATTTGACTTTAAAGTTACACTGAGCGGTAGAGGGTTAATATTTGCTACAATTTTAATTAATATTTATTAAACTGTTACTTAATATTTAATATTTAAATGAAATTTCTTTCAACGTAGCGACGAAATCAAGAATTGTTTTCGTTCCCAAACAAATTACACAAAGTCAAGACACACAGCGTATGACAAAATGGTAAACTCTACCGTCAAGAGGGTGACACGTATTTTACACTCTGACATGTTTGCGTTCTACGTCAAAACGTTTCGCATGAAACGTGACTGAGTGGTAATTGATCTCGGTGCCGAATGTTTGTCGAATTTTTCACGTGACCCGGTTGACAAGAAAAAGAACGAATCGGATAGGTCGTATGGCACATACAGCGCGCGTGCGCTTGCATGCTTTTCAAGTTCTCGAATTTTTCATATCCTACATGGCTAGTTCCATGAAAAATGCTGGAACAGAAAGAATACTTGTTTTTAAAAAAAATGTGATTTTCACATATTCTCATCACATAGGTATTATAATACCATGTCGTAACAATGAAGGATTATAAAACATTCCATTTTTTATTACCGTAGAGTAATAGTAACTTATCACTTTTAAATAAATTATTCAAGAATTTCAGCAAAGGAAAGAAAAATATATATATGAATAACAATAAGTTCACTGCAAAAATAAAGCCATCGTATTAAAGCAGATATGGGCAAATTCTTTATCTACATAAAAAATTCCGAATGACAAATAAAAAAAGGAAAAAAATATGTCGTTCTTTTTTTTAATCGATCAAACGTGGTATTTCCAATTTGTATAATAAAATGTTCTTTCTTCTTGGATGAGCAGATACTTGACAAGCAATTATTTAATCTCACGAACTGATTAAATGTCAGGAAGACGATCTCAGATACTAATGCTTTTTACCATGTAATTATTCGAATAAAATTGTGCCCATCTCTGTATTAAAGTTGATATAATGGCTTTATTTTATTTTATATAATCGAGGAATTCAACGTATTCCAGTAAAATGTCAAAAAAAAACAAGGACATTAAGGTTACTTATTCCGAATAACTGACTTTGGCAATTATTCAATATAAATAAATAATTTTTACGGAAAAAGGGACATTACTTTTGGAGACAACTAATAATGATGCTTCCATGTAAAACGTGGCTTATATGGAAATCTGCGACAATACGAAGCATGTATAAATGAAAATAATAGAAATGACCACCGATATTACATGTCCTGCGTGCCATTCCAACGGCTTTAAATTGCTTCTCGTCGCGCGGCACCGATGACGAAGTCTCGTTATGCCCGCGAAATTAACCCAGTTTACCCTCCGCGAAAAGGGGGAGTGGAAATTCCCTTTCAACCCCTCCCGATTGTTATATATACACTCTCTGTTGAAATAGCGGTCGAGAACGACGGAGAAAGAGGAAAAGATAACATGCATACATTCAGAGGGATAACCGTGGTGCGACAATGTTTCGCATAATTATATTATTATCGATCAGGAATTACATCGCCTGCGGGAATTCGACAGACTCTGGTCCTCCCCTCTCGGTGCCAATCTGCCGGAATATTCATTGCACCGTAGTTAATCTCTACAGTAATAATTATTATCTTCGGTACACTAGTCTTTGCGTAACTTTCAGCGTGATGAGGGTTCGTGCTTAGACACTAGTGCACTTTTGTATAATTATAACAAGCGGCACTCGATGAACTGAAAATATGAGACAAGGTTTCACGATTGATGGAAGAATAAAATGTTATATTACAATCAGAAGTAAGTAATTTATGAATTATGTATATAATAGTTTCATTAAATATGCGATCGGGAGAGTCGATTCGTCATAAATCTTGATTTTTAATAAGAAGTAATAGAAAATCGTAAATAGTTAATGGAAGATGGTTCCAACTCATTTTCAGAAGTAGTGTAAGAGTGTAATATTTGTAATAAAATAAATAATAGGGGATACAATTTTGCTCGTTTCATTTCATTCAAATTAAGTTATAGTAAAAACAGATTAATAGAAATCGAAAGATACGAGCAATCGTCATATTCTCCAAATTTTGTGGACTTACGTTTTTTGCCTAATGCGTATGAATCGAATATTGAACTTCGGTTAAATTGCATTATTTTTGTGCACATATAAAATTTGTTTTCATGCATTTTTTTTTGTAAATACGTAAATTCTACAGCTCAATCAATGCATACAGTCACACTTTTTGAAATTGTGACATGCAGCGTTTTTCCTTACAGCCAAAGATATGTCGATACACCAAACTTGTTTAATTCCAGACGAAAGCTGTTACTAAGCGGAACTCCACCGAAGAACCTACATACCAATGAACAGTAAAATCTGGAGGACCAAGTTAACCACCGCGGTCTTTTCTCTTGGCACGTGCCCTTCGAGTCGGATCACCCAATCTCGGATCATTGGTTCGCCAGATTTTCCAGCGGAAGCGGATTTCCAGGGACGCTCAACGAATGGAATGCTCAGCAAAACGGACAATCAGTGACACTTATCGATAACTTCCGAACGAAACCGTGCAAATAAGTGATAATTGACGGATGAGGTACTGCCTATCTATTTCTCTGGCACGTGAGCGCGAGGAGTCACCGTCCCTTGGAGCGTGTATTCATTCAGAAGCTTCGCAAGAGCGCCATCAGTTAGCGGAGCAACAACACTGGAAACGTGTATTTAATCAGGAATCGCAGTGGGACATATCACGGCGAGGCTCTCGACGAAAAGCGACCCGGGGAGAGGAAATCTGTGTAGCTACGGTCAAATAACGGAAGTAAGGGGAACTTGTAACTTGACATCTCAGGAGAGGACCCTACAGCTGCTTTGCCTGAGAGTCTTCAGAACATTTAGGACAGTCGACATAGAACTCGAATGGTGACAGTTTGTATACATTTTTTCATTTACATTACTTAATATGTTTATAAATAATTGATATATCAATGGAACAATGTCACAACGGTGCCTAAGTTGGGTCTTTAGAAAATTCAGGAGGTTACAGTGTGAAATAAAATTCAACAGACTTTATAGAATTTTTTAAACGTACCAGTATTTTCACATAATAAGCTTCCCAATAATAACTTGCTATTTGATGAATGTTTACGGGTTTATAAACTACTAATTGTAAGTTGGTTAGTGTAGAGTGGTCTAGAATGAAAATTTATTTAGTTCAAACAATCATAAATTTTGAAACTTCTAATTTTATTTAAGTAGAAATGGACAAATGAATATTTTTTATCAATTTTAAAGATTCTCTTCGATGACGTTATCATTCACTAACAGTTTCACAACTTCTTCATGAAAATATCAATTTTGTTCTATTTTTATCTAAGTTTGACGATATGAAAGGGTCTGAAGAGAACGTAATCTATGGAATAAATGAATGAATATAACAAACAACAATATATAAGCAGAATATATCGTTCCAATTCAAAGAGAGCATATTCTTTTAAAAATATACGAAATTGCTCAGTTTTGCTTTTCACTGTACAACAAAGTTTACGCTATTAGCGAAACGTTGGAAGCGCGAAACTACTAGTAAATTTCTTTTTTCCAGCGTTGCGTCCGATTATAAATCACGCCGGGAATAGTACCTACTATTACTCTATGTTAGCCTGCCCATCTGTTTGAGGGACAGAGAACGTGTACCTGCAAGTTTACACTTTCAGCTTTTCAAACAGATCGTTGCGATGGGGTGAACATACAGTAAAGAGACCGGAGATAGTGTATCATGGTAACCCAACGGTACGAAAGGTGGATTCTGCATAACACGGAGTTGTCAATTGATTTTCAGCCTCCATACCTCAACTACATCTTCTTAGCAATTCTATATTCTGAATGGTATATCCACTCTACACTCTAATCTGTATTCTAGACAAATTAAAAAGGACTTTGTAGGGTGTATACTAGAATATTGTAATAATATACAATCGAAGAAAAAAATTTCATAGATTAGCGAGGCTTATTACGAATTGACTATAGAGGAAGTGCAGAATATTTGGAATAATGTTGGTAATTTGGAATATTGAAGCATCTAAAAAATTACTAACGTTTTCTAATTTTTAGGAATCCAGTTCCATTCCTGGACGATCCGTAATTTTGACATTTTTAACTCGATCAGCAGAAGAGTAGAACGTCAATTTGCAAAAGTTTTTCAAGTATTCAATCGTTGTAATCATGGATAATGTCAAAATGTTAGGTTATACTGTGAGTAAATTTTTCAGAGCTGTCAACTTCAATTCGCGTATTTCACAAACGGTAATTAAAATTTGAGTATAAATTCTTAACAGACTGCTGAAAATGGTATCCTGGGGTTCTGAAACTGGCTGGGCGGGTAACAGTTCGCACCACTTACCTGAAACAAAGAAAATGCAAATCGTTATAATTCAATCGTTCAGGCTTCGTGGTTATTTAGTACAATTATGCGGAACGAGGTATTCGCCTCGAGTCGTCTATCTCAGAAGCAGAGAACGGTGAAGGCGGAGATAATATTCAGGAATACGTGAGTAATCGTACAAATTTAAATTAATATACATAATATTAGAGATAAGTGGACAAGTGTAAAGATTACAATTTAACAATTTGGAAATAAGTTAACAAGTGTAAGATGAAGTACCTAGACAAAGTGTCTTAATTATTTTGTGGTACCCATTTGACATCTTTCTGTAAAATGTTATCATCTGTTTAAGTGTTTGTTCGAGTAAAATAATTTCATTCGATATCAACAGTTAAGTCCTGAAAGTTACAATAATCATCGTTAAAAATATTGAATATTCAAATATCGAAATGCATCCCCTAAATTTTCTTCAGACTCAGGCACTGTTCAGATTTAAATCCATATACGCAACAAATGTTTATAAAAGCTTGCAGTAGGAATTAAACAATAATAATAATTAATTTTTTCTGTGCAGCTCCCGACCATTGTCGAGTACTAAAAGCTTCGTCAAAGCATTTCCTAAATCACGCTGGTCCATGTTTCACAGAAAATCCCTTTCGAAAGAATAGTAACGCCATTCTTCTACACACCCATTAATTTACAGGGATATAATATTGCAAATTTAAAAGTTGACATTCGCAAAGTCAAAATTCAACAAATGATTTCAGTCGTTTGGCCGACGGTGTTCATACGATATGAAAATTCCTTAGACGGAGGATCGGTTTTTCAAACAATTTCAACCTCTGATCCGCTAAAACAATTTGGTCGAGCGATCACTTCCGGCAAATCTAACGTCTAAGTGTTTCTTCCCGAAGACCGAGAAGTTTGCGGAGGTTGGAATCAACGGGGCGACGGCAATGAGTCTTTAATAGTTTTATGGTTCATAGCCGTTCGCAGTGTTATTCTCAGCTCGTTTCTCTTCATCCACCTCGAGCTACCGCCCCCACGCCCGGATCTTCCGGCTGTTTTCTCAGCGCGGATTTTCCTCTTCGCTCGTTCGTTCGTTCTCCCTGTGGTATATCTGTTGGCTTCCAGCGGCAAGAACAACCGGATGGAAGGAACGAAAACGAGGAGAAAAGGTGGAAAGATGCTGGGATAGAAAGGGTAACGGATGAAGGAGAGAAAGAGAGGAGGGTAGCGTGTGTTGCTTCGTTGGGCAAATCTGCGATAACGAAACTCGCTATTACTATCTCGAAACAACTTCCCTTTCTGGTAATAAACTCGCCTAATCCCCGCCGCAGCATCAACTCCACTGTCTCGGGCACGGTCATTTCTTACTTCGTTGATTCTCACTCCGTTGCATCCCGAAAGCTCTCGGTTGAATACAATTTCACCCTTATCCGGAAGCGATCGTCGGCTGTGCTTCCGTGAAAATGAACCAGCTACTTCTCCTGTCTGCGTTTATTTAAATCGGTAAAATCGCGTATCGTGTATGTACAATCTGTGGAACGTGTGCTTTATGTGAAAATTAGTACCCTAGAGAGTATAGTTCCGCGATTTTTATGGTTTGTCGATAATAATAATGAAGTTTATTGATTGTATTGAACGGTAAATTGATAGACAGAAATTATAGAGCAGTCGAATCTTGTAGATGATTCGGTGAATCTGTACACGGATCGAAAAACTGTAACATTACCAGAATGAGATTGAATTAATTATGGTGGAAAGTATTATTCTAAAAATAATTTAAGTATCACAATATGGGCAGTTCATTTCCAGAGTGATTAACTCCATAAAAATACAGGGCATACCCAAAATCGTGGTACATCCGACCGAATGGTGATTTTACATACAAAAATGAGTCGAACAGAAAGAATAACACTTTTTTATTTAAGGCTTAATTTTCGAAATAATCGAATTTGAAAATGTGCTGGATATGCGTGCAATTGAATAGGACTTGGCTAACGCGTTTGTTCATTGCATTCTGTTTCTACTTACTACCATGGCTAATACCTACACACATTTCAGATTAATTTTTGAATTCGATTTTCAACAAAATCACAAACGAACAAATTTGGTCATGTTTTCGACTAATTTTTTCTTACAGTATGGACTTTTTCGGGATATCCTCCTAATGTACAGAACGAACGGAACGGATGTTCGTAGTTATGTCAATTCATTTCAAGTTATGTCGAATAACTTTCGTTTAAAAGGAAAAAGTTAATTTCAATACAATATGCGTCCCTGTGGAATTAAATAAACCTATAATGTTCACGGGAGAAAAGTGATACTGTTTAAGTATCCCTCGATCTCTTTCATTTGTAGAGTTCCAATATCCCATCGGCGTTTATTTCC
The DNA here is from genome assembly GCF_001272555.1 of Dufourea novaeangliae. NCBI lineage: Eukaryota > Metazoa > Arthropoda > Insecta > Hymenoptera > Halictidae > Dufourea > Dufourea novaeangliae. The sequence continues at coordinate 3,581,006 of NW_015373988.1, read as the reverse complement.
TGCTTTCCATTCACGTACAGTTTCCTTCTCCTTTGATGTATTCATCAAAGACGAAAAAGGAATCGACAGAATTTTACGGTTTCCTTGAAACAGCCACCGGACCCCTCTGCCTCCGACTTTCAATTAGCAGCGTGAGCGCGCGCGACGCTTTAGAAATGTCCGTTTTCTGTCCGATGTTTTATTTAAACTCAAACGCAAAGACTTAAGCTTAATTGCCCCCAATTTATCTGTCAGGGCTTACCCTAATCGTCTACGGATGGTCTGCTTGATCGAGCAACCGTATCGAATTTTCCGCTCCGGGAGAGACCGGCTCCCGTAACTTTCGCAGAAATCTCCGAAGATTTCGCAGCCGTGATCCACGCCGAAAATTCCCGCGGAAAATAGGAGCGACACGAACTTTCGATCTGATATCCAACCGAGCGTGTAGGACGTGGCTTTAGGGCACGCGTAACTCTCTCGCCGAAAAGGTTGCTCCCTCACCCTCTCTCTCCCTCACTCCCTTTCTGGCTTTCGAGTTTCATTTAAACGCGACGAAAACTTTCGCCGGCTTCTATACATTAGCAGGCTGGCCATTTTACTGGTTTGCTGGAATTCTTCGTAATCCACATTTAGTATATTTAATGGTAATAGATAGATGCAAAAATTCAACGTAACATTGTTCACTAACCTTTAAGTTAGTCAATTATTGCATAGTTAAATGTGATCGTGTTAAGTCAATTTAACGTAGAAGGTGAAGAATATTGATTTCTGAATAATTTGGAGTAGTAGACCTGAGATTTTTATATTTATAATTTTTTACTAATTTAACATTATATGTAATTACCAAAGCAGTCGAAATGACTGGTAACGACAATGCATTTTCTCGGATCTTTGACAACTTTTATTGCAATATGTAAGTGCAGATAGTATCGAAAAACTACTAAAAATCATATTAGCATTTACTTTTCATTTAAAACTACCTACAAACGTAATTGTCTAAATATTCACATATTGAATAAATATATTTTCATTGCAATATTAGGTACTTTTTAATATTCCTTTTTTTAAAAAAAGAAGAACAAATAGAATGCGCATTTTATAAAAACATTGTGTCTAAATCACATTAACTTTCGCAACATTGGTAAATACGATATTTCACCTCTAAAATCCGTCGAACTTCATTCGAAGAGTTATTTTCTTTATATAACAAACATTATTACGAACTCGAATCGAGATTGTGTACCTACTGTCAGAGTATTCCTGGTATCGGATTCCTATGATATTCCCAATCAGTTCGCCTACCGGAGCGAATCCCGAAGATCGAAGACCCTAAGTAGGTATCGACACGGTATGTCCATTTCTCTTGACAAGTGGACAAATAAGTATTGGTGTCCGTACGAAGAAGGAATTCCAAAGGACAGATCGATCCTTCAAGTCACGTGGAACCGGGATCGACGGAAATCAAACGGAGGAGAGAAGGATCAGGGAGGGATAGATATGAGTCGAAGAGAGAAAAAGAGTCCTGGAAGAAAATCGACAGGGCACTCGTATAAATTCATCGGACTTCATCTTGACAAGGGTGTGTGTGCTTGCGAATGTTCTAGGGGTTCCTGAAGCTGAGAATGAAGTCGTTCGCTCCCGGGCCAGATCGTTCGAGAATAGTTCTGCATCAGGCTGATATTGAAGATAAAGCGATAACAATTTTACGGACACGATTGCAGAAGAATTTGTTTTTCACATAGGCGAGCGATCGCTACTCTATTATCGAAGAAGACAATATTGAGGGGAGGGATCGAAATTGATCGGGAAATAAATATGGTCGCGAAATAAATATGATCGTGAAATACAATTCACTTTCTTAAAGTTTCTTAACAATGTCTCTTGAAATTAATACAGATCGGCAGAATGGCAGAAGTAAATATAAAAGTGAACCGTACGAACGGAACTAAATAGAAATAACGAACTGAGAGAGGAATGATCGATGTAAATGAAATGAGCGTCGCGCCATTGTTTCGGACGCTTTTATACTTCTTGTTGTTTCAGTTATGTAGGTAGTATTGCGGGCATTTACACCTCCACTTTAGGTTACAATTTATAGCCACGCTTAGGTTACTTTATTTTCCGCGATATTCACAGGAGTTACTAGAGAACAACTCTTTTGAAAAGGAATTACAATAGTCTGTCGTTACTTATAGCTGCAGAATCTTCCATAAGAAAGATCAGCTAGTTTTCCATCGATCTCCAATAAATCTCTGCGTTCTTGTAGTTACTGTTAACTTTCAAATCTAGTTTTTCGACCAACAGTAAGTTCTATTTGCTTAACTGTTAAAAGTCAAAGGGGAATTGAAACATATTCTAATTTGAGATAGAATAAATCCAAACGTTAGAGAAAACATATTTTAGTTTCACGCAGACTATCCTGAAGCCTCATACGTACCGTATGGTGTAAAGAAATCAGGTCGATTTGATAATTATTTCTATACAAATCTAAGGTCTACTACTCCAAAGTATTCAGAAATCAATATTCTTCACCTTCTACGCTAAACTGACTTTCTTACTGTACAACAATTGACTAACTTAAAAGAAAAGATTACAGAAAGGTTAGTGAACAATGTTACGTTGACTTTTGCATCTATCTGTTACCATTAAATATACTAAATGTGGATTACGAAGAATTCCAATCAGATAGTATTTATGTATAGAAATCAAAGCGAATACGTTCACATGTTAAAGAGGATATATTCAACGTGTTCACTCAAGATATTTAAAACAATAGAATAAAATTGGTAAGACATACTTTTCAGTTTTCAATAAAATTATATCGAACCTATAATCGCCGTATTTTAATCAGTGTACTAGATTCACAGACGTCAGATATTTAATCTCGAAAAGAAAACAGGTTTCCCTAATAAATGTAAATTATTGATACCATTTGACTGAGAGTGAAAAATACAAATTAACACTTACCGTACCAAGAGTTTTATATACCTATTTGTACCGTATTTAAAACCGGTCATTTGACCGGCGGTCGGTACGGTTAGTATTAAGTAACAATTTTTCAAATAATGACACCACTAAAATTCTTTGGCAAGCTAGTATGTATTCCAAAATTTGGTATTAATGACTAGAGAGTGTGTTGTATGAATTTATAAGAATATTAAAAGCGTACGGCTAAGTTTTCATTTTACTTTCAAAATCTACTAATATTCAATGAAGAGAAAGAATTTTCACTTAAATCCCATTTCCTTAAATTAATCTATAAAAATGTGAATTTGGTGAATTACAAACAACTGTTTTCCAACATGTAATTTAAACAAATTTCCACGATGTTCACTACAACAGGCAAGATACTTTGTAGTAAATACTTACATCACATTAAATAATGTAAAATTTAACATACTATATTTATTGATAAAAATGTGTATAGATCTATCAAACGAATTTTCGTAGATTTTATTTCGATTCGATGTATGTAATTTCCCTTCTCATTTAAGTGCAATAGCCGGTACCTTTAAATAGGATTTACATTCATCGTACTTCTAGTTAAATTCGCCACGTATAATCGTAACAGTTTCGGAATTTCGAAACGAGGGGCTGTTTCGCTCCTCATCTACAATTCGACGTCCGAACGAGAAAACCGAAATTCCGTAGCGAACCGGCCATCGTGAAACGTTACCATTATAACTTAATCGGATTTTCAGGGGGGGGGGGGCGCATACATCGCAATTATTAAAGATGTAATACACACCCGTAACTCGTCTAAATTAAATTCCAACGAAACCATTCCCCGTCACGATTACTTCGCGAATGGTCCCGCGCAAGTCGAGCCACGCTCCAGCGAAGATCAAGCGGCAGTTAAATTTTCTTTTTGTTAATCAACTTCGTAATAAAATTGTTCGTTATTCCGTCGAGGCATAAACCGTAGATTCGACTATTAAAAAGAAACATATACTACTTTATTGCCTGATCTCATAACAGAACGGAAATAACTGTTTGATGTATCGGTCTAATTAATGTTCTATTCGAACCTACCGCTCGAAGATCGATATAACATGTACATGATATCGAAGAAACCAGATGTTTAAGTGGCGGCATCCAATCCCTTTCGAGCTAAAATACATTCTCGGTGATGAGATTTTGTAGGTATACATAGAACAGTTGCGTTAAACTGAATATTATTAGTGGGAAAAAAATGGTTAACGTTTATTATGTTCTTTATGAATGGAGTTTATAGCGGAATTGAAATTTTTCGAAATAATCGAAGAACTATTGCGTGTGTATAAGTACACTTTCATATTATTTTGTCATATTGTTAAAAACAGAATGTATGTATTATCGATGGAAAGAAAAAATAGTAAGATTGAACAGAACAGTTAATGGACAGCAAGTGTTAGTAAAAGAACAGAAATGGTCCGCGTACGGTGAAATTGTAGTTGAACACGAAACACGAGTATTCAGATAATAATTGCATATTGGTCTAATATAAAGGATAGTTAAACACCCCGAAGTGTGGCAATTGTCGAAGTAAAAATCGTGATGGAAATGTGGTCATGGCGGTAGACCGCAAATCTAGCTACCGTACGCACCTCAGCGGCCTTCGTGGAATCGATAAAGAGAGAATTTACGGAGAAACGGTGCCTGTTGTCTATGCAAGTGTAAATTAATTCTTATACACTTTCCATTAAAGTCGATGAGAGGGAAAATATGTTTAACTTTATCGTAACTGAAACCTGAAGAGACTTCCTTTGAAAATGGATAAAATAAAATGACAAGTATACAATGATTGATAGGTATTGTCTTTGCACGAAAAATGTAACATTAAAAAACTATAACGTAATAAGGGTAAAATTGTAGTACTTCTATCTGATTATTTATTAAACAACTGACTCAAAAGGGTTGATTTTGCAATCATTATTAGAATTTTTCATATACCACACAAGTAATTAAATATCACTTAATTTAATTTGGTGTTATTACTCTTCTTGTTTAATATCCTTTGTACAAAAAAATATAAATATATAATAATAATATCTTTTGCAAAATACTTCATTAACATTAATATTTCAAATTACTTTGAAAAATTAGTTGCTTCTAAAATAGGTCTTAACTCTTTCGTGACCGAATTAATATCTTTTAATCTATTGTTTATCTACCGCTCGTCACGTCTGTCATGGACGCTCAAATGAAAAATAACAAATATCGTTAAATTTTCATTTCATTAAATTCGCCAACTACTGAGTGATAAATAACAGTATTATACTTCAAAATACAATTGGTAAATTATCAAAAAAAAAAGCGATTTCTTATAAACATTTGTCCCAAATATTCCGATCAATTCGTTCAAGTAATCTACGCTGTACCAAAAATTTCCTCAAGCTTTCCACCGAACGGCCATCCAAATGGCATGTTAATTTACCCAACCACTTGCCGCACCACTGAATCCGCAACATTCTTGCTCCACCGACACAAACGACATCGAACGGAACGAAATCTCGTTGCGCGACGGTGTCAAAGGGATCAGGACCGGAAAAAAAAAGCGATCTCCATCCGACGTGGATTGTACCATTTCTACACGGGGACACCGAAAGCGACTTTCGAGGAACCGTGTTCCGCGACGCAGGGCGACCGAGTTGAATACTGATGCACGGGGTCGTCGGGCGTCGCGTCAAGTGAAATCAAGTGTAGTCAAGTCGAGTGAAGGAGAGTCTGTGTGCCGTGGCTGGGACACAGACGGTAATACATCATATTAATGACGGAACTGGGTTTCCCCGTTAATTCGACGATGTTGAGTGCTGCACCAATTAAGTCCTATATCATTAGTAAGGAAAAGGTGAGTCGCGTCGTAGTGTTAGCGTTTCCGCTGTACGCTTTCAGTCTTCGCGTTACAGAGATGACAGAGAAGGTCCGTGTACACTACCGTTCATAAGTATTCGCCCTTGCATCGAAGAAAGTTTTACTCTTTTTCGCTGTACCCCTCGTGTTGCGAAATGTCACTAGATAGGGTCAACGCCCCTATTTCTAATCATGTAAGAGTTCTGCTACCCCAGAAATTGATTTTTATTATTTATTTATGCAACAAACGACAAAAAAACTTTTTGGAAATAAAATTTAAACCTCCCTTTATAATTGAATTTAAATAAACGTATTTTTAAAAGCATTTTAACTTAATAATAGTTAAGTTAATATGAAGTATAAAATGTCCCTATTTCTTAGCGAAGTCCATTTATAGCGACAGTCAAGGGACGGAGAAATTACGTCGCTGTAGACGATTGTTGTTACGAGCAGAAAGAAAATATATATAAAGTAATCTGTATAGGCACCGAACTTAGAGAGTAAGTAGATAACCAGAGTAAAGAGATAACCAGACTCCACTGTACAAGAATTCATTAAAAAACATGTTGTCTTTATAACAATTTCAGCCTGTGTATACGGATAAATACTTATAAACTGTAATGTACAGCAACGAGTGACTGCCACGTTTCAAGATGCGCGCGCAACTCTCCGACGGTAGTTTATTCCGCGGGGGTGAGAAATTCCCTGTGTGCTCCCCTTCGCCGTTGGCGTTGGCGCGAAACGATAGAAGAAACTGTTTTATCGCGTTTAATACGTTCGAAACGGCTTGGCACGCAACCGCCTGCCGGATGCGACTGTGAAAAACGCGGGACTAATTAATATTTGTGTCGTTATTAAAGCACACGGGGATTTAGCCGCGTGTAAACGTTTCATAAGGAACGTTTTACGTAAGACGCGGTATTTCACGTCGTCGTCTCGCGATAAATTTGAAAGTTCTACAGGCCGGTCTAGCGCGCGAACACGCGTACGGTTAATTTTTCCGCGGGACTGCGAGGGCTGCTGGTTTTATTTCCGTCTGTTATTGGTTTAACATTACGCGGCAAAAATCGCAAACAACGGCGCAACGGGACCAACGATTGAGTGCCTCGTTCTGAACGGAAAATTGAAACCAACGCGTACACCCAGACCTGGTGGAATGTCCCACGATGTGAATAGTAACGAGAATTCAGTCCTGGTATTTATGGGTTACGTAGATTGTGTCTGTATGTTTGTCTGTTTCCTGTGCCATACGGACGAAGTACTGGAATAAGTAATACTACTGTATAGATGTTTATGTAAATATCTCCGAAACGAAGGGATTGTTATTTAAAAAAAGATATTTTAACGTTCAACTTTAAAAACTACTCCATTATGTAGTAGGGACCCTGGGAAGTATCCATCAATTTTTTCAGATTTTTTGTAAGCCTACAAGATAAAAAAAATAGGTCTGGATATAAAAGACCTAGGGGGATGACGGAAGCAATAAAAATAACGGGAGTCACGGAGGGTTAAAGGACTGATTTATGAAAATAATAATCGAACGGAAATTTATTGCCTGAATTAATGGTTTAAACAGGTAATGTACTGATAAAAAGCCCAGCATAGTTTGAAGTTCAATCCAAAACACATTTAAAGACTGATGAGTCAATGTCTATGGAGACCCAAGTATCGTCGTCTATTAGATCATCGTAAACGTCCATCTTTCGAGGGTTAAAAGAAAAGAAAATAGTCTTTGTAAGTATTACATACAACTTACTGAAAACAGACTTTTACTTCTGGTATTTAGAGAAATAAAATGGTCTTCTTTCGTCCTCAAACACACAATTACTCATTTCTGTTAATACCGTTTTTCACGCAGGTGATCTGTAATTAAATAAACCCTCGAAACCATTAAATCCCTGTTCGATTCCACGCCCGAATTCTCGGCTCTCGAGTCGTAATCAGCCTTGTCCACGGAAGTGGCAGGAAATCGATCGTTACAAGAAACGAATCACATTTTTATGGAGGCACGCGAAACTCATTTCCGGTACCACCGCGATCGAATTGTCCCAACACGTCCATTAAATCCGCCGTCGGGGTTTAATGCAAAGAAGAACGGGGGTAAGGGGACGAGATAGGAAAACAAAAGTGGCGACAACCGGACGGAAGACGGGATTGGGGGGTGGTGCTTTTGGTAGCCCCGACGACGACCACATCCACCTGTTCAAGAAAGCGATTAATCGTGGCGGCCATTCGTGCGTCGGAAGCGATTCGAATTAGACAGCGTTCTCGCGGAGGCCACGTTCGACGAATGAGAATCCAATAAATCGTCCGTGCGCGAGAAATGAGCTCCGGGCAGGAGCAGGTGATTCAAGAGAAAACGGCGTACCGAGGAATGGGGTTAGAGAAGAAGCCAGATAACGATAAATTGCCCGTAGAATGCATTCGTATTCTCTTTGCGCGGCGGACCACCACCGTTGGCGGACTCGAGCATTAAAGAATTCAGACGAAAATCGAATGACGTTCGTCTGCCACCGCAGAGACCGTGAAATACCGTAATTTAATAAATAATCTCACCACTTGGCCGCGGACTATAGGAATTTCATTCGGGTGTAAAACGTTAATGCGTCTTTCAAATAATTCGAATACCAGCTTTGGGGAGGAAACGAGTGTTTTCTGTATAATTCGTGAGAGTAATCGTCTGGTGAACGGAAAGATTGTATTTTTTCTGGAGGATTTTTTTATACCGCAGGAATTCGATCGGCAGAGTCGCCTTCTGATTGGTCGGGGTTTTTCCTTAATATCTCGATAACAAACCCTCGGATAATATTTTCGCTAAGGAAAAAGTTATTTCAAATCATCCCAGGAACCCCTTACTTCCGACAGTCGAAGCTATTTTTGGACACCCTGTATAATACGTATGAACTACCTCATTCACCTCACCGGCAAGTATTATTCTTAAGAAAATCCGCAACTGCATGAGAAACTTCCAAAGTTCAAGCACGGTGGAAAATAGCAGTGTTGCCCCGCATAACGATACAACCCGCGCCAAATGTCAGCGTCGCGTGGATAGGGCGGAAACGGTGAACAGAATAATCTAAAGCCGCACAGTACTAACCCCGATTGGTTCGTAGCGTAGAAATTAGAGTTCGCTGCGGCAGTCAAGCAGCGCGGGCCGCATTACCAGATTTACTGCTAATTACATAATGCTCGACAACTTACACCGCTCACATAAATCACGAGCGGAGCCGTGACACCGCTTAACCATCCACGTGCGCGCACCCCAATCCTTTCGACGCGCGCCTTTTCGACGAACAAGTTTCCTGGCCCTGGCGATTTGCGCCGGCGAGCAACTTTGACGGAAACTTTCCGCCGTGATTAATTATTTTTCGACACGCGCGAAGAACGCGCTGTATCGGAATTAGTAGGCTGGAAACAGTTCGTACTTACGATGAAATTGAACGAATTTAATTGGACCAGCTCTTCCGTTATCTAAATGTTCTGTTATTGGAAAAAGAGCGTGGTCTTGGGAGCGTATCCCTGCTACCACGGTTGCATTCTTCCGTAACGATCGAAATTAGTTCTGGTCGTAACAATTCACTATCAGTGCGGTGTGTACATACATGGTACTGGAAATAATAGTGGCATCAGGGACTCAGTGAGTATGCTAGTCGTGAGGTAATTTGTGTGTTGGAAACTGTTGAAAGTTCTTTATGGGTGGCAGAGATGTACATTGGAAAATAGAAAACTGAGGTTAACGATAATGAAACTACAGTAGAGATTCTCGTATTCGAACAGTTATTTTTTGAATAACCTAATATGAAAACGTTTTATTGTCTGACCAAGATGTCTTCTAGTAACAGATGACTTCTCCCGTTGCAAATATGTGGTTTCACATATGGTGGATACTATCTCCTGTTCGATCAACCTCATTTCATGATCAGATGCACTTATTTCTGTTGAAAAATTTAGGTAATTTAAAAGTTTCAAATTCTTAATCAATTTTTTTAAATCTCTATTTAAGTAAATGAAGTTTAACATCAGAAACGTGATTGTTCTATTATCTGAAAATTCCTTTGTTATCAATATATCCGAAATATACACAAACATTTAATTACCATAATTGTCGAATTTCGCCTTTTATACCTTATTTAGAATTAAAAGCTTACTTGTCACCATGACAAACGACATAACCTCGAAACGCAAATTTCGTCCATTGCAACACAAACTGAACCACCGAATAAATATAAATCCTAAGGATTCATAAATCTTTGTTAAGAATACATCAGTTGTCATTTTCAGAAACAGCGCTATAAAAATGTCCAAAGCCTATATTTCCCGTACATTTAAATATTTTTGGAGTGCAAAGGGTTAATATCCTCTAAACAATATTTGTTTCAGACTTCCAGCAATTTCGTAACGAATTATGACATTTACTACATATACGATAACTATCCTAATACTTATGAGCGTGAGTGCATCTGTACATGAAATTTGTACTTTCATAATTATTTATATATCGAAGTCATAACATTATTGTTATTATTTAATTCTATGCAGAAGGTACGAGATGTTAATTAATTTAATTAGTGCATCAAATGCTAAACACATTTAATAAAAACTCCAAGTCATCCGAAGCAAGTCCCGAGAATTAATGAAAAACTCCCCGAAACGGAACATCGCGTAAGCTCCACGAAGGAAAATTACAGGATCGCTTCGAGATTCCGTATTACAAAGTTGTAATAAAGTGGCACGCACCGGAGGCTAGGGTCTATATACCATGTTTTCGTGTAAAAATTCTTGTGGGATCTTCGGAAGTGCTGGGCGTCACGTGCAGCGGACCGAAGCGCGTTGGGTGCAATAATGTCAGCCTTGCCATGTGGACGCCCCACACGCCGGAAGAACATTAAAATCTCTTCATACATATGTATAAATGGAGCCGGAGAAGGGCAATATTAAAAACGAGTTCAATGAAAATAGCGAAAAAAGAAAAGGGGGAGCCCGGACGGAGGAGCCAGCTGGAACTTCAGGCACGACAAATTGAATTCTTCGGGGGCTGCAGTAGAACCGTTTCTTCGCGTGGCACGTCATTAAAATGGAGCAACGAACAAAGGGAGATCTAGCGATTCGTAATTGAAGTTTATGAGGATCGGTTTCTTGTCGCGCCTTGCCCGAGCATGTTGAAGCGAAATATAGTTTCGAGACTTATGCGGTTAATCAACCGTATAATTACTATTCTTACCAGGTTGAGTAAGAGCACTTAACGTAGATCGAAAAGTCAATCCTTTATGGCGCTATAAAATTATAAGGAGAAGAGTTTTTAAAGGGAAATATTTTTAAAATATGTCTATATTAGAGTTTTATCGAGAGGAGTTAAGACACAATATAAATAGATGGGTAGGTATATCGTTGCTATTTTGGAGGACTATGATTCTTTGGCCATAATCGATACCGTTCGACATAGTACAATACTACTTTTCCATAAATGTTTGTGATGGAATCTGAATCGAGTTAATCTGGAAAATCTATATTAAAAGCAATACAAGGACCAATAATATTAAATTCATTATACAGATTCAAAGATTAAATATATAATATACTGTCGTACTTTTACTAGATATAAATTAACTTTTGTAGATAATAGTGGTTATTATATTCATCAAGTAAGTAATTATTAATTTATATCGATATACGTATTGGAATCCTGATATATCTATGTAGTTTAATTCAAATTTCTTAGAACAGAAATAAACCTTTGCATCTTTTTAAATAATCCTGTTATATTATTTATGCCTGTACGAAAATAATGAATAACAATGTCACATACACGATACTGACTTGGAAATGTTTCTTCCATTTTCCTCGAGTAATCAGGGTTAGGCCAGTGAAGCGATTAGAAGTGTTAATGTTATACAAGTAAATAACTGATATTTTACCACAATAATGTACAGGATACTCCGAACGGATACGATAAGTCTATACGTACGGCTTGTTCCTGTCAGGAGAAATCGATAAGTCTTTCGCCATTTTCTATCCTGAGACTTCGTTCCCAAGATATCGGCAGTTAAAATTTAGGGGTCGAACCTAGGTTCATGCTGTTCAAATCCCAAGCGGCGAAGCGCAGAATGGGGCACACAGAAAAGAAACGGTACACCAGCTTCCCTGATGATAACTACCTATGTATTGTTATCAGAGTATTTCGATCTAAACACATAACGTTACTGTGCTCCGCAATATTATGTAGCATCGCAGAAATATTAATGTTTTAAAAATAAATTAGAAAGACTTTTAGTTGTATAATAAATTCCAGAGTCTTCGTAATTCGATAACACAATTAAGTACTTCATATATTCAATAAAACGGCTAATATAAAAAGTTCCTAAGATAATCCAGAGAATTCATTCAAATTTACAGTGACACAATCATACGAAAATCATATAGAATAGATAAATTTTCGATCCAAACTTTCATCTCTATTGATGAAGTTCTAATTAAAAAATTAATAATATTAAAGGATAGAAAATCAATTTCTGTGAATGGTTTTTTCTTAAATTCTATAAAAATGCCATATGAAGCTAACTCTTTCAGCTACAATGTTAAAAAGTTGGTAACTACGACAGTTCACAGAAAAATAGAAAAAACATCAGAAAGAGTGGTCCTTTAGTACCTGTCTCACATTATTTTGACGTCTGTTTCCGACCATCGTTCCGGATGTACCACCACCAGTCCAGAAACATCCTCTAACTCTTCCTGTCGGTATAAAATTGTACTGCGACAGGGGCTCTACGGAACAGGACAATACACTAAATATGCCGGTTCCTCCGTCGCGTCGGTGTGGCTCGTGGGGGTACAAATGTAGGCCAAGCCATGTTTCTTCTGCGTTTTTGTCCCAGCGATGCGCCTCTATTTATGGGGGAGGGCCGATTCCAAGAAGACGCGGTTGTTCTACCGGAATGGGTATTTTAGAGAACACTAACGACACTTTATGGGTGCCGTTTCTCAACCCACGAAGAGTACGAATGAAACGTTTTTACTCTGAGAAATAGTTTGGCTAGGTGAAAAGAAGGAAAAGTGATATGTTTCGTAGGCGAAACAACGTATGCAAGTGATTTGCTACTGTTGCGACGAAATTAAAGACAATACAATGGGAACAAATTCATCCTAATGCAGGTGTTTATTGAGATCAATAATGAGTTCGTTCGCCTTTTTATGTATAGTTTGTTACGAACTTTTAGCAGAGAGTTAGATAGTTAACGCTTTGCGGTCCAAAGTGTTTTTCGTATTCAATTTTGGCGCTTGCATAAATATTACATGCTTAATTACATCCTTATGTTGTACTCTGGTGATATTTCCATAACTTTTGAGAAGTATTAAAATAGTATGTATTTGGGAACATTACAGAATGTAACATTAACTACTAGATTACGTAGTGGTAGCAATATAATTATATGTCGGGTCAGTCTAAACATAGGACTGCAAAGGGTTGATATTTTTTTTTATTCGAGTTGTTGAAGATTTCGAGATAGAGATTATTCAATATGTTTGAGCACAATAATAGAAGAAAAACGACCATTACTATCATCGTATTCCAGCATGACAATACCAGACTACACGTTTCATAACTCTAGACGAGTCAAATGTTATCGCGATTTGATTGGGATGTGTTACCTCATCCATCATACTCGCTGAACATTGGCCTTATCTGACCTCCATGTATTCCATGCTCTACAATATTTTTCTAACGGGAAACCATTTGATAATGTAGATACCATAAGAATACACGTGGTTGAATTGTTTTAATAAAGAAACAGAAAAAACTTTTCCTGGAATAATTAAATTAGCTGACTAAATAAAAACTTTTCTGCGCCTCTTTCAAAGGTGGAAAATATTTTCTCTCTTGTAGAAGACTAATTACAGCTTCCCGAGAACTTCCTAAAGATATTGAAATTATTTTATTTGTTTTAACTTATATTACGTGAACTTCAATAGTTAGATTCTATTAAAAGTTAACGCTACATATTATTATCTCGTAATATTTAGACAGTAATAAAATGAATTATTATTTAATGAATATGAATTAAGTATTTCTTACCATTGATAAAATGAAAGGAAATCATATTTCACATTGCAAAATGTATCGTGGTGTATTGGAAAATAGTAAAATATGCTTATGTTCAGAGAACATTCCGGCTCGTCGTAAATTCCAACGATCGGAGTATCGTTTTAATGAAAATGTCACTATCGTTAATCGGGTATATTAAAAATTATCGGAAAACAGATCGTTCCGGAGCACATTGGCGGAAAGAAGAGCAGGCCATTGCTCTTATACGTGCCTCGACTTTAATGGGTCTACGCGGTACTCTTTGTCGGTTAGAAATTTCGCACACAACAATTCCTAAGGAATGCCTACGACCACCTACAGGCTGTTTTAAAATTGATGACCACAATTTTTTACTAAACATTATTCGACATCATCACAGTTAAAAACTGTAACATAAATCTAGTTAATATTTTCAACGTGATATAAATCAGCGAATCCAGCAACAAAAGGGACAATTTTAAACATATGTGTTATGATGGAATAAATGGTTTTGTTACTACTTGAAAACATTGGTTCATAGATACTTGTGAATACATAAATACAAAAATCTTAAATTATTCATTTTAGAATAACCTACAGAATTAAATTAGATTTCAAACCTATAGAATTAAAATAGATTTCAAATAGTTTAGTAAGATGCTTTAGTGTGAGTTTCCAGAGCAAAATAAATTTTATAACGCATTTGTCATAGGTAAGATTTTTCTACAATCTAAATGTATATGTACAATGCTCAAGACATACAGTTTTAAATACCTTTATTTTACTTTTGATTGTAAAGAATGATCCAGAACTAATTAGGTACGCTTCCCTTATTATAGATCGTACAATCATTAATGAGGATAATATTCTCTGTTATCGGATTTTCACAGATTATTTCACTCTATTGACGACAATAAACAGCGTTTTCACAAAGAAATTTTATTCACGGAGCCGAAATAACAATCCCTTGATGTTCAGAGAGTAAAAGTCAAGAGCCAACCGCATGTATGTATTACAGTTCAAAGCGAAACGCAAAGGAAAGCATCGAAGCTAATGTTCCGAAAAGAGCGCGGAAATACAGGAAAGTTCACTGAAAACGATAAATCTTCATACTTTGGAACGCTTCGTAAGTTTTCCAATAAAATTTTCTTGGTTCGCCGAACATTAACTCTCCCTACGTCCTTCCTGGTATAGCAAAGTAGCAAGGGTAACGTAAAGCCTGTCCGAAATCGAAATACACATCCGGTTGAATCCGAGTCATATCACAGAATTATACTTTCTATAGGGTGAACAATGTGATTCGAGTACATAGACGCTATTCGTTTCTGGTCAACCCAAACTACCCTAAACTAACATATAAAATATTATTAACACGTTACCAATTTTAATTTTTCACTGAGAAAAGAAAAAGAATTTTTTCTGTGGGTTTAAGGTCACATCAGTTTCTCTGTTATTGATGACCACAAGAAGTAGATAGTTGTTTTATATCTTATAATAAAGGTTTACTCCAAGGATGAGTTCGATTCATTTCCTGATGTTTCTTTCCATTTAAAAAATTTCTCTAATACCTTCGAGTATACTTGGAGTTGATTTCGTTGGCTGTATGACCAATTAAATCTACACTTCATAATTCAGCATACTCTAAAAGGGAAATTTCTAAATTCGTTGGGTATCGAGTAAAGATTAGATCGATCAGATACCAAGAAGAAGGAACCAGGCGATCCGGTTACGCGTCACACCCCGTATAGAATGAAGTTGTAATATTCCATGCGAGGTCGCGACACACGAATGCCGTTATAAATACACACTATGTATCCGTGTATACCTCTAGTTGGTCGAGTAATAACCATTCGTTCCGCTTATAAAGGCATGCATCAAGGAGGCAATAAAACCAGCACACGCGGGGGAAAGTACTTGTTTTCATTTACATGGGCTCGCTGCCAAAATGGGACGCAGGGAAACGTACGTGCGGAAGGAGACTAAGTCGACGGAGGTTTTAGGGAAGACCTCGAAATCCCGCGGAGCTATTTATGGAATGGTTATTGAAATCTTACGGAACGGTCCACATTCGCAAAACACGTTTCCAACAGACGACTTACTAGCGCGGGGACCACGCGCCATCCCCTATGACAATCGTCGGCTATTCGTCTCGATTTGATGGAACACACGAAAGACGTTTGTGAATGGGAATCAGTTCTTATCTTGCGGATATCACATTAGTTAGATTGCAATGAATTAAGTAGCTTGTAAATTGAATTTTAAATTTATTTACAACGAATTCAACGTTTCACCTTCTTATTAGAAATCTGTCTCACGTGATTGTGTCCTTTTTAGATTAGGAAACGACTAATCGTTCGGTTAAACATAACTGAATGTAATGTATGGAACACTGAATTGAATTTACTTAAATTGAAAGTATTATTCTTCAATCATATTTGTAATATTTTAATAATCTTTTGGATTTTATGTAGTTTTGTTAGGAAAGTTACAAATTCATAATCCTTAATTGGATGTAATATACGGTGACCAGAGAAAGATATTTAAAAAAAAACAGTCGATTAATTGAAAGCTTTTTCCGATTTTGTACAGTCAATGAAATCGCGTTTACTTTGGTGAATAACACGTGTTGATTCAATAAAATGTTTTTTTTTTATGTAATCCACACTTCAATAATTTTATTCAATAAATCTACGTTTCGAATTTATTATTTATATTTCTGAACTTGTTTTACAAATATTACTACATAAAACAAATACACTTTATGGTAATAATAGAGTTTTTAGAACTCGGAAATATTGGTTTCACCGCTCTAATCTTTTGTTTTATAGGGAATGCGACTTAAAACAGATTTCAAAATCTTGAATATCGCGCGTATGAGATTCAGCAGAAATAAAAAAATCTGGAAGAATATGATGGACAGTAAAACCGATACATCACTTTCGAAACACGTATATCATCGAATCAGAGTTAATCTTCCACAAACTCGCAGAGAAAACCTTTTGTAACAAAAATCGTAAGATAATTCCCACTAATACAGAAATAACGAAAACAGTTCAATAAATAGTACGTATTTGTTATAAATCAATGCTTCAATGTGAATACAAATTTCACTGTAAAAAGCAATTTTTAAGGAATTACAATTCTGGGGAATGACTTTTACCAAATCATTGGAATTACTGAAAGATTAAATTCACCATTCATGAAACCGTACTATCTCGATGTGGCAATTTTCACTTTTTAAACAAGACAAGACCTCGAGACGTATCCCACAGCGTATCATTTTGTATTAAGCGTCAGACTGAAACCTGTATGCTGCGTTTATACTAAATGTCTAGATGTGACGATGCTCTGGGGCATGAGTCTCATCGTCCTCCATGTTGTTGGCCACCCATATGAACGTCACATTATACCGTTCTATCTCGGATCATGAACCTTTTGTCAGGAAGAAGGGAAAAAAATCTTGCTTTACCGTTTATCGTCCAACGTGCACGATACGTGGGTGCTCGGGGACGGAGAAATGTATGTTCTTCATCTAGAAAGGGTGATAGCGCACAAACAAAATCATAAATCAATTAAAGTGCAAATGTGAAAATCAAGAAGAGATCAAAATATAAATAAAAACCATAACTATTGTAGTAACACTTACTAGACCGTCGATGTTAATGAAAATTTATACTGTTAATGATTTTTGCACTAAAAACAGAGTAAATTAAGTATTAGAGTGTAAGTGAGAAAAATATAATTATATTTTACTAAAGTTTTTATATCCATGTGATTGGCTGCAACTTCTGTATCTATGAAGACGAAGCGATTCTGTGAGATGTTTTGCACAAAAGTCAATAATAACAATGAAATATTATTAGAAGAAATATTAGTACAAAATATGATCCTTCTATACTACTTCCATAAAAAATAGTTTTGCATTGATATTATTCACAAAGGTAGGAATATTAAAGGTCATAAAAGATTTGTTTCCTTAAAAGTCTCGTAACTTAAGTCATGATGAATGGAAATAATACCAGCAAAATGTGTATATGTTATATTTAATATGCCTGAATTTCAAGGATTTTATGAAAGAGGAAAACGCCATTATTTTTCATTGCTCTACTTTTCACGGCGCCAATAACTTCAAAATGTCCTTATACAAGATGAATAATTTCATCTGACGATCCGCAAGGCGTCGAAAATTCTGCATACAAAATGATTCGTACAATGGACCTGATTTTATGCGGCGGCATATTTGGGAACAGTGCTTTTCCAGTCGCAGAAAATCACCAGCCTTAACGTTTCGCGCCTGGAGTTCGTCACCGCCACTCCCAGAACATTAACCCGTCAATAACGACTTCGATGCAGGTTTATATAATGCACCAGTTCTGCCATCAAATCTCCAGAGATTATAGAAAAGATCAATTTTATTTTTCCTTCATATTTTAGTTCATAGAATAAGAATAAGAAAGTAATTACTATAGTTGCGAGTAATTAACGCAATTTACAAAAAAGTTACTAATTAAAAATTGACAATACAGAATTGAAATATTTGACAGAAAAAGAATGTTAGAAAACAATAATAAAGTCTGAAGGTTACATTCAGGGAACAACAATAATAATAGCCTTTTGACAAGAAAAACATAAAAATACGATGAGCTAAGAATAGAGAAGAGAGGTCAAAGGACGGAGTAGGCCTTCTCGGATGACAATTATTCCTTGAGTGTATACTGGAATACAAGCGGGATCGTACAGTGGACAGAGAAACCGACTGAGGTGGGTGTTCTGCCTACCTGCCTTTTAATTTATGGTGAAAATTTATGGACCGCCGACATTGTATTCAGATGACTAAGAAATCCGTGAGAGATGCATGTTTATCTTTTCAACGTAAGCTTAAAGTCTGGGTCTCGACTGATTCATGTTCGTCATACGAGGATTAATCACAGAAAACTAAATAACATTCGTTTTTACATTTCTGTGCTGCCGTTCAATAACACGATAGTCTCTGTTAATATAATTGGCTATACGTATACCCGTGAAAATTCCTTGTCTATACGTCCCACTTAATTTGTGTAATGGAGGCTCTACTTCGCTTTAGTTCGGCGCGGCACCCGAAGGCTTAATGTAAACGTTAATTAAGAAAAGTGTCTCCAATGAGCAGGAGATTTAAAGCATCGTGTTTAACTCCAGTTAATTCTTGACATTTAAATATCGAACACTCTGGCGAACTGGTTTTTCTGAAATGAGATTAATACATCTTCACCCCCCCCCCCTCCAACTTTCCACCCACCACTTTGAGTTCGCGAAGTGAAACGAAGATTCTTGTAAATTATTCATTCGAACGAGGTCGTCCGCGACACTTAACCGTTGTTAAGGTTATCGACAGAACAGACGGCCAAGCCCTTCCGCGAATTTGTCTCGACGTTTAATTACCTAACCAACTTTTTACGCGCTATCACATTTTAATTCAAGGTATTCCACCCCCCCCCCCCTCGCCGTTGCCGCCAGGGTGGAGAAAGGGGGGAAAGTTTAATTAAAGTTCGCCCTGGCGTTTTCTCTACCGTAAAATTCCGACGGCAGTTAGAAAAGTTTAAACATCATTAATTGTACCATCCTAAAGAAGATCGAAACGGAGACGCCCCGGGAACTGCGCTAATCTCTTAACGGAGTAAATCTCTTTTGAAAGTTAAGGACTGGCTGGACACTGCCAGTCGAACCCCTCCCTCTTGATCCAATGATGATTTAAACTGTATTTGCAATGTCAGATCGTTCAATCTTTAGCCGACCGAAAAAGATGGAATTGTTGGAAGTTCTGTCCGTGATTAAATTTACGAGGCTGACGCCCGAATTTGCTATATCCGAGGGCCTATTTAACCGAACTCTGAACGAATGAAGAAGTTTCAGGATGGATTTGGAAGAGGGACGCACACGAATTCGTGGGAATAAATTTTCTTAATACGGTGACGATCTTGTAAAAATTTAATATGCTCCAGGAATAGGTAGTCTATGTGTCTCAGAATGTTGTTCATTTTGGGATTTGCTATTTCTATAATAACTCGATGAATTTTTATTAATATACTCTGGACGTTCTGGCAAATACAGCTTCATGGATTCAGTTACCGAAAATCGAGTCAGACAGAAGTCTGTTTATTCAGCTCAGGGCTCTGTCAGATACTGGATAAAATAAGAAACCTCATTAAATGTTTATTATACTTGCCACTGTACTGGGTTTTGGACAATCACATAACCTTGAGATGCTTAAATATTCAGAATCTAGTTAATATGTTCTTGTTTTTAATCGTAATGATTTTACAGGTACAAAATAGAAAGGTATACCAGGAAATATTTTGCAGTTTTAGTTTCCTTGTTTCTAAACAATTTTTGTCTGTTAATTTCTTCCGAAAGAATGGCAGAAGATTCAATTTTCATTATTCAATTATTCAATTATTCTTTCTTGTATTTACAAATTATTAAACCGAAGTCTCGAAATGATCAATATATCTTGAAACATTTTAAGATTATACAAAACCAGGTTACAATAGTTAATCGATAAGAAAATAAGTTTCAAATAAAACAGACCAGTAATTGCAAATAACAAGAACTAGATTCAACACAACAGCGTATCAGCTAACGAGCGAGCAGAGGTGTGTTTATTCAGAGAACAGATTCAATCACGGTACAGACTTCATCTTCAAAATATTTATTTCCATTACTTCCTTTTATCCACACTGTTCACGAATTCTGCATCATTCAATCACATATTCGTCGATGTGCTAGAAGAGCGACACAACGAAGCAAATGTAAATTATTCAGGAAATCGCTTCAAACTTTTTCACGGTAAAAAAGTTAGTGATCACTCAACCATGTAGCAATGAAACAATTTCTTCTCTTTTCACAATTCCCATTTTGCCATATAAGAACATATCTTATCTATTATTAACAGATTTCTGAGATATCTCTTCCAGCAATCCAACAATATTATTACACAATATAGATTAAAAAAAACGACTGTCTGCATAATAAATAAACAAATTCAAATTCCTTCAATTCCCTTGCACACCATAAAAAACAAAATCGTCACGAAACTCGAAATCATTGTGACCCATCTCCCGACGAAACGTTCCATACATTAAATTCCAGCAGTTCCAGCCGAATCACGATTAACGTACACGTATGTGAAAAATTCTGATCGAAGGAGGGACAGGTCTTCGAAACGTCGGACGATTGTTCTGGGCCGACTTTTCTGCGTTATTTGACAGAGCAAAAGGGAGCGTGTGCCCCTGGTGGGCTCGTCCTTCGCGTAACTATTGATTTCCGGAAGGTCGGCCGGGGTTCCTCTGCTGGTGCGAAACATTCTATTTCGAGGGGGTAGGAAAAGCCGGCGGAAGGGGAGAATCGTCAGAGGGTAGAAAGAAACTACCACCAGGCGCGCGGCGGGGCGAGCGTCACGAGCCGACGACCGTGCATCGCGATGCCGTGCCGGCAGTCTGGAATTTCGAGGGGTAAAATCGAGTCGGACGAATCAGCTATTTTGGACAAAGAACCCGTCGAACGTTCTCTCCCTGCTCTAATCGACTTGATAGCCGTGACGCAATGAACGTGGCACGCGCGAAGAGGCACCAGATGCATCTTTTACGAATTTCATGGCTTCGCGGCCGGATTCCCGAGGCAAAAGGTAATCCGGCCGGAAATTGCGGACCGATTCGAATAGGTAATCCAGTTTCTGGTGCTGTTCTACCATGGCGCTAGCATCCCCGTTCAGATCTGTCTGTCCGCGGTCAAAACGCACGCGGTGTGAATAATTTCGTACTACAATCGGGAAATCTGTTTCGAATTCTGATTGGAAAATACTTGAATGGGTCTTTAATTACTGGGGGACATTGCGCGGGCGAAGAACCGTCTTTTTGGTCGATCTGAAGACGGTGACGAGTAGTTTAAATACTAAATTATTATCAGTTAAACGTTTTCGTGGAATTGATACATTTTGTATGTTTTTGTTTTGATTGAATGCCTTGTGAATATTGATTGTCATTGGTGATGCAGTGCACGATAAATTTATTGAGTAACTTATATTTGTGTAATATTTCATTTTGTTTATGAAAAAAGTTACTGGAATAGACTGAAGTTTTACAAGTATGGGAACACAATCACTATAGAAATTCTTTAACTGTGCTAAATACCAAAGGAATTTAGGTACGAAACAATATTATCATAATAATATAACAATATTATCTATAACTAAAAAAGTTACAAGTAAATCGGTTACATTTTTGCTTGTGACATATTGTACCGTCTCTATACTATCCAATACCTTATTCTTATTAACAAACACGTTGGCTCCAATTAATAACCCTTCGATTTCAGTAGTATAAAAAAATCTGTTAAATGCGTTGGATTAACAAAATAAAAATTTTGTTTTCTTTTAAAATAAAGTAGAAATCAGAATATTGCAAGATGTTCCACGAAATCGAGAAAAGATCAGACAACACAGACAGCAAAAGAAAATACTTGATCGGACGTGGACTTTGATAGGAAACGACAGGAAACGGATGTCCAGCGCGAGAGGTTACAGGATGATCTTGATCACGTTCTGATGGGTGACAAAAAAACCCCTATCGTCGACGCGTTTCATCCCTCCACATGCTGGCCGGCGACAGCGTTCGCAATAAAATACAGACACGGCACGCCTTCTGTGTGTACCGTGTAAGACACCGTCGTATGAATACATGTAAACAGCGGGCATTCCGCATGTCGAAACAGGCGGATGGGTATACGGGGAACAATGTCTGAGGGAAGAGTAGAAGTATCCCTATTACACATAATAGAGAACCAGACTCCCCTCAAAATGGAACGGCTCTCTTGGAAGCAGGTGGTGCAACGATGTGTTTCATTTTATATATTTTGCTGGTTTAGCACTGGTTTATAAAAAAGAGATTATTATTTTAAAGAAAAATTTGGAACATATGGAACGACATCATTTTGTTTGGTCCTAAACGTTTGAAACCTTACGTTGATATAAAAGACATATGATCTGGTGTATTGATAAGGTTTGAATATCGATTATGAATATAAAGTTTAGAAGCCTGTGCTATTTTGGAGACCTTATTGGTACCTTTTTAGGAGGCAGTAAGTTTGTTAGAAAATTGTGAAAAGTTACAGACTTCTGGAACTTTATAGTAGTTATGAAAGCAACTGGAATCATGAAACAATGTTCAACGGGTACTTGGAATTGAAAATTTTAGTTAACTGTACATATTAATGTGAAACATTTTATATATTACTCATTGTTAGTTTGATACGTAATCTCGTAGTTTTGTTTCCGTGAGTGAGTAACTAATTTTTTTGAAAAACTGAGTTAGAACAGTTAAGAACTCGGGCGAGAAATGTCTGAAATATATACATGTATTGGTCTGAACCAACTCGACAATCTACAATATAAATAAATAACATTCACCCAAAGACAAATATAGTACGACCATACAATAAGCGTTTCACCTAACGTTACACGTTCCCTGTATAATTTTTGTATTTTGACATATCACTTTCATAAATATTAATCTTGCTTACTGGGCCTAAAAATTACCCGAATACGTTATTACGCAACTCTTACGAAACCCTCAAACAGTGGAATGTCGAAGCTTCATTGACCAGTAAGAAACTCCGTAAACATGTGAACAGCTTCTTGCCCCACCCTATTTACACGATCAATCATACAACAGACCTGTCCTTGCCGCCCTTTGACTGAGATCCCGTACACCTCGAAACTCGATCTGCCATCGTCGGAAGCCAAGCAGACCAAGTTTATCCTGTCGAAGTGGTCTGTCCTCTAGCACCTTCAAACATTAACATTCGTATCTATGCCTACTTTAACTGTCTAAGCACATACACAGAGACACACACACACACAGGTACACGTGGAAGCAAACATTTGGGCTGCAGGGCAATGTATACTTACGCAGGCTTCTGTACAGAGATAGCCATTTACGGACGAAGCCCACTTGCCTGGGAGGCACTAGGTGGACTTGGCAGACGGTCTCTCCACCCACGTGTTTCATCCCGGCTTGATCCACGTGACCCTACCCGGACGGTCATTTACGATGGCCTTTCCTCGAATGCTCAAGAAAACCCCCTCGTCGTCGTAGGCGACTTTCGAATAAAGCTGCCGGACCCTTTTCCGTTCGAAACGTTTACCCAGCGTTCCGTGATTCCCTCGGAATAAATACCGGGATTTTCGAACATTATCGGTCCACTGATATTTCGAAACATTCGGTGGCTTTGTACGAATTTATGAAACTCTTGAGCCGTTATTTGTGCTGGTAAAGAGTATCACGAAATGGTTAATTAATTTCTCGTTGAAAGTAATTATTGAAATGCGGTAGCTTTAAAGCGGTGCAATTATTTAATTGGCTAATTTTGATTTGTGGATCTAATTATGACAGAAACAATGTATCGCTTTATTATATCATCATACTTTAAACTCACTAAAGCTTTATGATCGGAACTTATGTGCATTTAAATAGGTAAATAGTTGATTGTAATTTTGTTTTTACTGCTATGTTTGAAATAGATATTGATAATAGATACCTATTAGGTGAATTCAGAAGTTCAATCGGTCACGAGTATTTAAACATAATTACTGTTTTCATTATTTTCATTTATTATTTATGCATCTACGGTTATGTTATGATTTAAATCTCGAAATCTCTCTATTTCTCAACTTTCTCGCCAATATTGATGAAATTAATTATTCACATTATTTTCCCAGGCTATACTAATTTTTAACAATTATACTCTTATACTTCCTTAAATTTTCACAAACACGTATATCGTTTAGGTTTTTCAAATTACAAGACAGTACACATAACATTCTGTGATACGCCATTAAATTAAATCGCTTTCGAGTTTTATTACCTTCATTACAGTACTTTATTAACCACCAATGGGGTATTATAACAGCTTCTTGTAACAGGTAATGGAATTCCAATACATGATCGCCGCAGCAATCTTGATTTTTCTCAATCAGATCTTCAAGGTTAAGAAATTATCCCTGACACCTGCTTCAATATTGCTGAAATCGTATATTCTTAATGGAATGTTGTAAAAACATACGGAATTTCAAATCAAATAGCTCGAAAAAAATTCATTGACATATTGTTACCTATACACTTATTAATTTTTTTCTCTACGTGTTTCATATGCTGCAGTTATACAAAAATATCACTTTGAGAATTCACATTATTCATGCATCAACTCAATATAGTCACCAAGTCCCCATTAGTCAGGTGATCAAACTCTTCTCGCACAAACATAAATTTCGATCATTAATAAAAAATATCGATACAGAAGCGTTGTGAAATAGATGATCAAAGAAAAAAATAATCACACTTGATCGATATACTCCGACCGAAACTTAGTTAACGTTATCCAGGTAACAATGCCTTTCATTGGCAACATTCTTCGCACAGGAGAAAAAAAAAATCAAAGAACCCGGTCCGCGGAAATTTTCCTTACGAGAGGAGCAAGCTCGAAGCGAAGGAAGATCCGCTTGCTTCTTAATGAAAGTGTCTCCAGCGTGGACTCAGCCTTTTGCCGCAGCGCCATTGTGATTACAAGAACGTCCGTCCTATCGGCTTGCCGGGGCAATTATAGAAGCGTAAAGGCAATTACGTGTGCAACGGACGAAAAAAAAGTGGCAGGGTTGGAGACTACCTGGGGGTGGTATGCACGAATTACTGTACTTAGTAGTCGATTCCCTTTTCTAATACGTTAGCAGGTGAACTAATTTGGTAAACCACTATTTTTGTTTAAAAAGTTCCACTTTTGTACAGTTTATTTTACTTTTCATTTTTAAAAGTGTTATTTCATTTTTAAGTATTGTATGTTTTTGGACTGTTGACATCATCGGGGATTTTTCATGGGGTAATAATTTGGTTTCGGGGAGAGGAGCAATTTTTATGTGATTTTAAAGACCAATTTATAGAATTGAAAAGTAGGTACACAGAAAGTTGTTTCCTGTATTACCCACATGTTGTATTTTGTCAGTAATAATATATAAATCATGAAATCATTCGTTTGTATTTTCAAATTAATAAAATCAAAGAAATGAATAGATAAATCTACTTATAATTAGCCTTAATGAATGAAAAAGTTTAAACAACACGGTATTACTTTGGAGAATATATCAATTGTTCACGAGCATTTTCAAAACTACTATTGTAACCTGAATGTAATATTTCAAGGTCTTCGACAAATAAGAGACACTAACGTCCAATGTTTTTTGTTACTGAAGCAAAATAAGGCGAGCCAATGCTCATCGTCAAGATTCAATTTCCCCAATACATATTGTGTACACAAGTACATTACATAACTGCGTGCAAGCAATACGGCTCGTAATCCAATTTACTGCCTGAAATTAATCGTAATTGCAGGCAATGCGAAATAACACGAGGCACCAAAGCGATTAAGCGTTTCATCGCGGTGGCCTCCTCATTGAGGATTGCTTCGCCATGCAAACGGATTCATTATGATGGAAACACGGCCTACCAGGCCCGAGCACGCGTGGTACTTTTCTACTTTCCTGATTTCGCTTCGAATCTTACACAGAGCAGACCGAAATTCGCGATAGTAGTAAAAAAATGATTGATTTTCAGACTAAGAAAAAACTGACACTATTGAATAACTATTTTTCATATGGACCTTCAAATTCGAGAAGTATCAAAACGATTTTTGTTACTCAAAATGTTGTTACCAAAAACAAAATATTATGAGCGGATAGTTATAAAGAATAATTTTTTAAAACTTTTCCACGAGCTTTTTATTCTAATCTAAAATCTAATAGTTAAGATTACGTAGACAAATGAACGATTTTATTGGATTTCAAGAACACGATTTCAATATTTGTTTTAGTATTAATTTGAACACACTCGGATCAGAATAGAACTGAAAAGTAATAATATAAAGGTGTAAACAGAAATTATAAACTACACAGCGTGGCAGTCACCTTTGTTTGGATTATATCAATCAGGAACTTTTTTTCATCAATTAATTTGCTTTATTTTGTAGTAAAAAAGGGAAGAATTATAGTCAATGTGAAGTTTCTAACTCATTAAGAGCAATGAAGTCCTGGAGAAGTCTCTTAGTAGATAGGTACTCTCCAGACAAAGCAGACTCACACAGAGAAGGATGAAATAGAGTAGAAGGAAGTTTCGGTTTACAATCTGGTTAGTTCTATCGAATTTCTATTTAAGGGATCAGGAGTCGCGGATTCCTGTAATTGCAGATGGTAAATTCCAGTCGAATACTATTACCTGCATACCATCCAAGGTTTCTGGTTTATGACGGTGTCCATCGAAGTTAAAGACGATATTCGTGGTATGCATTTTCGTGGAAATAAAATAGGTTTCCTTGATCTATTGAAGATACTTAAAGCAACAGTAGCACCGGGAACCGTGACTGAGATTCAAAGTAATTCAGATGGTAAACAGCGAGACAATCAAAATAATTCTCGGAGATAAACTTGGTTATTGCTTGCTTGAATTTATTCACCGTTTCGGGGCAACTCTGACGAACTTGCAAGGATACTGTGATCGTAAACTAGGAAATTTTGTAGGTAATTAGATACCTTGAACGGTTTTCTGAACATTTGAAAGTTACAACAATGCTTAGTGTTAAACCTGATTTACGATGAGATACTACATCCACAAAATCTTTAGTAGAATCTTCGTAATTATTAATATTCCTCTAAAGTTTCAATATTGTCAACACAATCAAGATATTTCAAGTATTACATATTGTCAAGAAACAACCAAAGTATTTCCAAACTCTACACTTTTGATTTCATTGAACTTTGACAAGTCTGACTACTGGCATTCCAATAATTTATTATTAGAATAAATGTTACAGAAAACTGGTCCAAATGGGGATACATGTAATCAGCGATTTGCTAAGGGTTGGTGAAATTTTTATTTAGATAAGATTTTCGACGAAAAACGGGAATAATAATAATGGAAACAACACAACTAAATTAGATACAATATAGTAGGTACACAAAATAGTACAATAAAACAAATACACCAATAGCAAGTTGAAGCTTAGAACTGCCATTAGATATAACCGTAAACTTTTAGTCAATAATATGTAATTCTCGAAGTTTGTAACATGCTTTACAACACCACCTGCACACCAAAATTCGCGAGAATATTGTTAGTTGGAAGATGAAGCGCGCATCGCTACTCGCAGTGTGATTTGACGGTTGATTAATGACCAAGCTTATGTAGCGCTTGCCGACAACAGCCGTTAGAACCCAACTGGGAGTGTAACAGAACGAACAACATTGTGAAAGCCAGGGTAAAGTAATTAATCAGCATTCTAACTGCAACCAGTTAATTAATGCGGTCTAGTGTTTGATACGTGTCCATCTTTGTATCCTATCTGAATAAACAAATACACTAAAAGTTGTAAAATACAATTGCAACTGCATCCGTTGAATATTTTGCATGTTTTTGAATTAAAACTTCTTCGTCTGGTTCGTTTTATAATTTTTTTTTTCAATAAAATTATTCAAATATCATAATATAGAACATTTTAAATTGTACATTATTTTATTACTTTAACTTCTTTCCTTTAGAAATTTCACTAGATAATTTATCTTTTATGACTATTTAGATTGCGGATCTTCATCTAGATGTTTATAGATTAATTTACTGGACTGAAATTATATAGGAGACCTTTTTCTTTATTAAACACTTATGTTGTTACTTACTTAACTTACTTTTTTTAAATATTTCTTTTGTTTTTAAAGAAATAATTCCGGTTGAAAAGTGTTAATATTCACATACATTGCATTTATAATACACAATAAACTCGTGACTACATCATATTTTCATACTGATAACAACAAACGCTAGTTGAAATTTCTCAATTCAAGATTGCCCCCTGCATAAATCCATCCCGTTACGAATAACACAATTCCCCGCTGCATCCTCCATCAGACAATTATACGAAGAAGATCACCCGTAACCAATATATTAAAAAAATTCAATACGATCCCCAGAAGGGCAGAAAGACATAAAGAACAGCATAACGAACAATTAACTTTAGAAATTTCCTCGCGAGAGCCGAAGAGTACGGTGCATCAGTGGAGACACGTAATAATGCGATGATCGATTACAATGAGTTATTTCTGTGCGCTTGGCACGGGTCTGCGGTATTAAAAGAATAAAGAAAAAGAAGGAAAAACGTTCGGCTCAATTACCCGACAATACGTCGCGGTAATAACAATAATCCAGCATCGGCGAAAAGATCATTATGTGACACGAACAACCGAGGCCACGGAGCAAATCGGGGGATGAAGGGAAAGGAACGACACTCGGAGAGCCGACCCCCGTACCCATTATGATGTTACAATCACGTGGAAGAAAATGTTCGTGTATCGAGACGGAAGGAATGGAAAAGAAATGGCCGCGGATTGGAACAGAACGGAAGGGGGTGGGGGATTAAGCCGGCGATGAGAGCGTTAAAGGCTTCGGGAATGGAAGCCCGGTGGAAATTCAGGAAACGATAGGACGCGGCCCAGGTCCACGGATGGCCAGTCGTTTAGGTTCGCATTTCACGCAGCACCGGACCGCTAGATGGCTTGGCATTGTGAAGCGGATATTTTATACTGTATAAAGATGAAAGGCAATAAAGATTGCGCGGCCCATTGTGTTGGCTCTCAGTTATATTCAAACCCCCTTGATCGTTGTTTTATTTTTCAACGGTGGATGCAGGGGAGGGAGGGGCTTTGAGGTTGATGCCATTCGCTTTAGGTAGCCGGGTGATAATGTCTTGTTCCTGATCTCCTTTATGTCCGGGCGTTATACGATCTCTGAGAGTATCGTAAATTAATACCGTGACGAAAATACAAAATGTCGTTCGAGTACACGTGGTGCACAGGGTGGTTCGTTGTAATACGGTTGTAACTTTCAGAGATGATTGAGCATTTAGACGAAATGGAAAATTGTTTTGTATTTGTGTATAGCTTGTAACTTTGGTTTTAATAGCTTAGGGTTCGCTGTAGTTATTATAGGGAACGATCACTGGGATTGATGAGGGATGAATCCTAAATGTCCGACGTTGACTTTAAGGAGGTTTTGTAAGATGATAGTGTGTGTACAGGTTCTTAATGATATACACTACCGGTCAAAAGTATGGGACCAGAGCTCATGATTGATGGAACAGTAATTCATTAATCTGTTACGTTGGAAAGAAAGCCACGGAATCAGTACATATACAAATCATTTCCAATCAATTTTAGCACGATACATTTACCATATTTTTGTAGGATAACAGTTTTCTTGTTCTTTAATTATCAGTCCTGGTCACACACTTTTGGCCGGCAGTGTAGGTGAATTATCAGGTTTAGAGACTCGATAATTTTAAGGATATAAACAATTAAAGTTACGAAACTTCAAGATATACTATGAATTATAAGTCAATATTATCGAAGTTGCATAGGCCTAGTGAAACAAAAATATTTCAATGAACGGGAATCGATCCCAGGACCTCCGAATTTACCTGTCAAACAACCTTTATACTTCGATAGATTCGATTTATGTTCGTAGTACGCCTGAAAGGTGCGTAAGTTTAATCGTTTATGTCTTTAAAATTATTCAGTGTCTACACCTAATATTTCACATATATCATTAAGAACCTGCATACTATAATCTTATAAAACCTCGTTAAAATCGAAGACAGCCAGTTAAGATCCTTCCCTTGTGAGAGATTAAAAGCCAGCTAAAAAATTGAAAAGTCTTGAAGAGGCTTTACATGTAATAGCAAAGTACCTACATTTATTTCTACGGTCATTAATGTACTACAGGTTTTAGTGCTTCATTAATTATTCTTTGCATTAAACTCAGATATCATAAATTCTCAGTAGTTACTCATAAATAACTTAATTCAGTCATCTTAGTGAGTAAGTTAACGCTCTCATTAAATTGTTTGAATTTAAGCGCCACGAAGAACGTCGTCTTGCTATGAGACGAGACGTTTTTGTTTTTCTTTTATCATTTATTGAACATTTACTGGCATGTTCAGCGTTTATATTAAATACAATTGATCGTTAACTTAATTTTCTTACGCGATTTTTCAAATATTTTTATAACAGTTATTAACCCTTTTCACTCCACTGGCGCTGCTACGGCAACATAAATCACCGTAAAGTCTGTCTTCTTGATTCAATACAAACTAAACTAACGAATAAAACTTCACCTACAACCACTTAGAAATCTTTCTTGAGAAAACACAAATTATTCAGTTTTTACTAAATCTTACAGTCAAAGGGGGAGAGTACAAAGGGTTAAGTTACAACGTTCAAGAACAACAGTATAACGGTAATATGTAACAACTTGGAACCACGCAGGTATTAATAAAAATACATTAAAGTATACCAAAAGTTAGTATAAGATAGCTAAGTGCATCAACATTACGCGTTTTAATGTAAGTACATTGCAACACAACTAGCATTCCCATCGTTCCAAATTATCCTTGTACACTGTACACAGAATATGGTCAGTCTCGTACCACTTCTTGCTCCCAGTGGTCCTTCCTCGCTCGCTCGCGCGTTCTCTCACTTTTGCTTCAAGCAAAAACAAAACCAACGAACCACCAACGATCACCTCGTTATAAGCTCGCATCCATTGTCGGTCAAGGAACCTTTTGCTAGAAATAAAAATACCATGAATCAGAATAAACGAGCCCCATACATCGAAGGATTCCGTTTCTTTCAAACGAAATTAATAACGATCCTCGACAATATCCGCTCGAGCAGTATTTCTTCGTTTCCAGCTAATTGATCTTTCCTAAACCGCAGTACCACCCGCGTTGACGGCCAGTAAATAGTCTGTTTCTTCGTGGAACTAGCGAAAATGAGGGAGACAGAACATGGCGGGCACAGGGTCGAAAGTAAGAAACAGACAGAAATGGCGAAGGTCAAGGAAGAAGGGAGAGGACACGCACGACTGATGGGAGGGGGGCAGCAATCCTGCACTCGGGCTTGGAGGAAAGATGCATTTGACGGGCCTCTCTCCGGCTACATTGACGTTTTATTTCCCATTATTTAAGTGCCTAAGTGAGTTAACAAAAACCAGTCGCTGCGCCATGGAATTATTCCCCAGCATCCACCACGGTGCACATGCTTCCGATGAATTTCTTGAACGGCGCGGAGGTCTTGTCGTCGTTTTCGCTGCAGCGGCCTTTCTGCTTAACCATTACTCTTCCGAGCGATGCGTTGCGTCCAGAATAGTGGACAGATGATTCGCATACTACGTGCGACACACCTTAATAGTTCTCAACTAAAATTAACTTTAACCGGTGAATTGTAAAATACGTAAGGATTCCTTTGGGATACGTTTCTGTTCGAGCTGTAGGGACTTTTATGACAAACGTTATTCTGTCGCCGTTTCTACGTTGCATGTACTACTATAGAGTCTATTCGCGACGAAGTTCAATGTAAATTACGATATTTCAAGGTGATTAGATTTTAGAATAAAGGAATGGTGACGTATAGAAAATTGATTGCGTTTCTTAAATTGTCCTGTGAAGTGAGAATTTATGTTATATAATAAGGAAGTTTAAATTTTTTTATTACGTATTCGTGAGCAATTTTAGAGTGATCTGTCCTTAGTCGAGGACTAATTTGTATTTTCTTTTTTATTTATATTGATATTTTAGTTATCATAATTGTGTTTTAATTAATTTTACAAACTTGTCAGACATTATTAAAAGAATCGTAATAACATTTTCTATTTTACTTTTAAAATTCGTTATAGCACAGAAAAAAGTTATGGTATAAATAATCATTATGCAGACGGTAATAAGGACAAAAAATGAAAGAGCACACAGAACAATACGAAACTACCCAAGAGTACGTGTCGTGAATAAGACTGTCTAAGTAACTGAGAGAATATTCTGAACTGGAAAAGACAAATTATTTGGATGAACATTTGGAATTCCCAAAAAAAACAGCAAGTTTGTTACTTACATTGTTATGCACTGTGAGTATAGTATATTTAAAACAGTATACCCAACAAATTTCTGAGAATAAACAATTTGTAATATTAAAATCGTAATGCATTTATAGCCTGTAGACACGCCACGATAGTGAAACCTTTTATCCGGTCGTAATTCTTAACTAAGCAACCGATCTTAATATCCTTCTCCAGACATTCTCGAGCACCCTACTATCGTATATTCCAACGTGATTCAACGTGTTGCTTCGATTAGATAATTATTGGTCAGACATTAGGTTTCGTTGTATCACTGATTAAGTAATTTTGAAGCGAAACTTTTACTCTGTTAACGAATTTCATGTCCTGTAGCAAACTTCGTTTATGGAAAAAATAACTGAATGAATATTTTATTTAGAATATTAGGCAAGTCATATTATATAGAAATGTAGATTAAGAAATAAAACAATACATACATGGAAGAATAATTACTCATTCGCACTTGACAGTATTTTGTATAGAAGAACAAATAAATTAAG
This sequence comes from Dufourea novaeangliae, assembly GCF_001272555.1. Classification (NCBI taxonomy): domain Eukaryota; kingdom Metazoa; phylum Arthropoda; class Insecta; order Hymenoptera; family Halictidae; genus Dufourea; species Dufourea novaeangliae. The sequence continues at coordinate 3,547,626 of NW_015373988.1, read as the reverse complement.
ACCGAACTTCATAATATACTTTTTTCATGATGTTGTACTGCTTCTTATTAAATACGAATTTTGTATTACCATATAGGAGCCAAAAAGATTTGTAGCATAAATCATTCATAAAATACCATTTGAAACTGGTTGCCTAACTTTTCCCTTCCTCTTATATTGTTAAACAGTTTCGAACGGGAAATGGGTCACCGTGGCCTGTTCATATTCTATGGTAAAGTTACTACTACACCCAGAGATTCTGAAGTTTTACAAGTTCCAACAATACTCTGAACTTTCTAAAATTTTCCGAATTTCGCCACAAACTTCTGCCGGTCATCGCATTCATAATATATTCCGTCTCGAATTTCCCCAATTTTGGGATTGCATTTATATAGGCTGCATTGGAATATTTGCATTACACATAAATTGGAATTTTAACGACTCATTTTAAATAAATTCCAACAGCAAGGTTCGTAACGTCACACCACGAATATAATTCTTGTACCTTATATAAGATTTTTTCCTAAAATAATGGTAATCGCGCAATCATTTGAGATTAATTTTAACCACAAGATCAAATGTCATCGCTAGACTCCGGATGTTTATACATTTATAGCATCTCTTAACTTGGAAAATGCAATAAAATAAAGGTTTCAATAAAGTTTCATAATACTTATGTGTTATTCGTAATATATTAAAGCCTCTAATACAGAATTCAAAATTCTGATCCATTTTAAGTTTTAGATACTGCTACCCGAAATTTTGAATTTGCATACACTTCCGCAGTCTAGTCATCACTAATGAAGGACCAACCAGTTATTTCACATCGATTTCATGAATCTTATAAAATCAGTTAATCATTCAAATCGTTTCCGTTCACTTCTGATATATTAGCCTCATTCAATATTCTTAGAATAACATCTTCTTCCTTAATTAGGAGACCCGGTAGTATACTCACAGAAGCCACAGTCTAACTCGATGACAGAAGACTTCCTAATCACAAAAGAACGAATCATGAGAAATCATGAGAAAAATATTGCGATTGGAAGCAACCAGCCAAAGATAAGATCGTAATTACAATAATTTCAGCGGCGTCCGTGAAAGAGCATCACCTTAAAGGAGAATGCGACAGCCATTGATGGATCGAGAAACGCGTCGTTAGCCCCCGGTGGATCCCGTTATTAGGATGGCATGCAGACAAACTGGCTGGTCCACCCAGCCTGGCCCAAGACTCTGAAGAAGTGTCCACCGGCGCAAAAGGCGGCAGCTGGGCCGAATAGCCGAGAGGCTGACATTGATGCATGATGCAGAAATTAAAAGTGGACCGCCAAGTGTGCTTGCAGCATGTGTTGTCGACAATAAAGTGCGAACTGATTCGCCTGGGAAGACACGATCTCTCGGGGGGAGGTGTTTCTTGGCCAGGGGATCGGTCAAATTTTTCCGACGAAATCATCGGGCTTTTCAAAAAGTCTTGAGACCCTAACAAGATTTCTCTCGTCGCGTTGTAATAGCTTATAGAGTAAAGTAGCCCAACATGAGACCTATTTCTTTAAGTACGCCTAATTCTCGATTAATAATACTTTCATTGAAATACGATACACCTTTTAAAATGTAAAATATGTACACTTTTACAACGTATTAGAAATTGTAAGAAAACAGATAGAGTTCTATCATAATAAAGTGAAAATGAAAAGTATGTAAACAGATGAATTCAAAAACTGGTCGGCTAATATGAGACCCAGGTTTTATCTTGTCAAAATTTATTTTTTTTAAAGATTGTGTGTTTTCTTACTGTCATGCAAAAAGCTTCGAAGTCATAGATCAAGTATAACCCGAGCGCACAAGGTGAATACTCTAATCTTGGTAGAATTGGTGCACGTTTTATCAGCATACCGCCAGCTCCTATTTAACATTACTCTGTAATGGCGCGGTGAAAGTACACGAACGATGGGGCAATAATCGTTGTATATAATGGCAAGACCGAGCATGCTGTGCGATACGTTTCAACGTGGAACGTTTGAAATCGAGCGTATCGAATAACGGCTAGTAAGCAATTTCGCTTAGCTGCTTACCATGCTTCTTGAAGAGTGGTCGCGCCTCGTAAACGCCCCCAGAAATTAAAACGATGAAGGGAATGTAATGCACATTATGTATAAAGGCGTTCAAGAGAAAGAGAGTGGCAGAGAGAGAGAGAGAGAGAATGTCACTCAGGGAAAGCGATCTTCCATTTGGTGGGATTGGTCTTTGGCATTTTATTTAATATAATCTGGAAGATGTCTTCTAAGAAGATCGAGATCTTCTATGACAGTTTTCGTGTCAGATTATAGTAGAACCTTGGTTATACAAAGTGGTCAAACTACACGAGGCAATAAATAAAAATTCAAATATTCTACTCGAACATTTTTCTAGGTAAAATAATTTCTGAGCAGGGCTATATTCAGAACGATTGAAAATGTTTACTTAGGCTATACATTTCTTTTTTCTTATGGACTTTTTCTAGTAATTGCATTCTATATTACAGAATTCCTCTAGATATCTGGAGGTAGTTATATCTATTTATATAGGACGAAATAAGTCGTAAATGTAGAATAACATTGTTTAATATCAGGTTTCATTTGAACCAAGAAGCAGCAGATAAAACATAAATAAATAAAATTGATAAAGGTTACAATCTATTCCATAAGTAGAAATGACTGGTATGGGACCAGACAGCGTGGTAAATGGTGTTTAAATACTCGCATACAGTTTGTACGTATTGTTTCATCTAGTGTAACTCCCTTCTCTGTTGCACCATCAGTTACAGTACATCTTGTATAAATTTAAAATTCCCTCAACATGTTTCTTTTTCTATCAATATTAATATTCAAACTATCGAATCTATTAATTTACCTTATAATTCTTCACCGAACTTCCAGATCAACATCTACTATTTAGACAACTGCATTCTATTAATTCCCAAATTCTCTTGTTCAAAATCAAGCTCTCTTGCTTCTGAAGAACTCTACTTTTCGCCAGTTTGAACCACCACACAATTATTTTCACGCCAGCGCAGCGTTTCCCATTTCAAAACAACGGAAAAAATACAAACCGAACGCAATAAAGCGTCCTCGTTATCGGCGACCGATAACATTTTTGAAACATGCATTATGAATGGGCCAGCCGCAATTACACTGCTGAATACTAATAGGAATCTCGGTTGCGATTCGATGTTAATCGGCCCCGGGGGTAGATTCCGGTCGATACTTTCGAAAGCACAATAAAGCATTTCAACGAGACCGCACGCGATATGCATAACTCGAAGACGCAAGGATAAATCCGAAACGGGATCAACGACAGTTCGACGTCCTTCGTAGGGGAGAACCTTGACTGATCTTCCAGGCTGCCTCCAATTAAATATACATTAACCGACACTGTCCTTCGGCAAGGAAGTCATGAATATTAATTAGACCTTGCTGGAGGACTGATCAATGACCGATAAGGCTTCCCACCCCCCTTTCCGACGATCGTTAAGAAAACCGCCGACCGCGGCCTCCCCATATGACGATTCCGCAGGCACGTAAAACCGACGAACCATAAAATATGAACGTTCTATATCGTGGTTGACTTCAATTTCACGTTCACGGTTGTTTCCTTGAAAAACGGTCCGCGCCGCTCTAAAATGCTCTCGTGCATCGCACTGGCACGGGAGAGCTGACGATTAGAACGAGGCCGCCTCGATAACGGGCACGCGAATTTCTCGTAAGCGTCAGAAACACTGAATCCGACGAACAAGTTCGTGAACTTCGCCGGGGCAATATCTTACTTTGAAAAATGATCATATCTTTACTCACCCCCGGCCAGGGGCCTCCCGAAGATTGGATAGACGAACAGACAGCCGGAACTATTAGAAACTTACCTGAAAATAAACGAGAATTTTTATCAGCGATTGTAAGTCATCGAACTTCAAACGATCGACGATAGAACCGTTCTCCAAGAAAACCGAACGAAAACTGGGGTCATGAATCCTGGTCTCTTGGACGAGTACGCGTCGACCGGAGTTGTAAGGGTTTGTTATGGAGAATGGTTCGATCGTTTGCAAATGTTAGGTGTATTAATAAGGAATCAATAATTAATATATATTTCCTACGAAATCGAGCTTAGGAAATTGAAATTAGGATTTTGAAAACAATAATATCCTGCATTTTAAGAAAGAAGAGAGACGACAAAGTTTTGATGTTTAACGTTAGAACTACCGACGATAAACGCATATTTGATTTGATTGGTGGATAAACGTGAAAAACTTTTGAAAATTTAGAGATTTAGAAATTTAGAATTTTAAGGCTTGGTAGTTCTAATGTTAAACCACGGTACTAATTTATTAAAGAAAATAGTGGTTTACTTATTGATTTACCTAATACATATACATGTAAATATTATTTAAAAATATAGTATTCCTTGTAGTGAAAAGGTAAGACACTATTTTAATGAACATTTGAACACTATCAACATTTTTAATCATTTATACAGGAAGTTACGAATCAGTCATTCTTACCGGTTCGATAATTCAAGTGGCAAAAGTGCTCGTTATAATTTTCGTAGCGTGCAAAACTTCCCCCCATCGGAAATTGTAACGCGGATCATTTCAATAAAAATTTCAAGGCAATCAGCTCCCTTTCGAAGGACAAAAGAGCCGCAGTGTCAATTGAACAAGTTCTGAAGTGCAGTTTGTCGCGCGATAATGGCCGATCCTTTTTCTGCAGGGTGAAAATCGAGGACACCGAAGGAAAGACGAGTTTATTGTCGTTAATTGAATCGTCGAATGACCGTGGGCGCGAACTAAATTAAAATACCTGTTGTCTAGCTGTCTCTGCGGGTGTGCATGTAATCGACGCCGCGCCAAGGGAAAATTTCTCGAGCTGTTCACGGAGCTCTCTTTATTTCCATCGGTATTTGCGGTCCACCCAGCCCCGTATTACGGCTGTCAATTAATATGAAGGGGTCATTATCCATGATGGATATTGAACCGCCGAAGAGTATAATATTTCTAAGAGGCGATTCATTTGTCCCCCGACTAACGTAAATTCGTAATGGACAAAGTTCTCGAAACTTGGAAAGTGAAGGAATTAAGAACTTTGAAAATCCAGCAGCCACCTCGATGATTAATACGCCATTCTTTTCGCTGCTCCCATTCAATGTGAAGTGTTAATTTTACGAGACGCCAGTCTGGTACTCATTGCGACACCGAATCAGGAAACGTTCTTTTCTCTATTTGACATAACGTTTACATGAATTTCATTCGTTTTATTTATACTCGGCCCTGATATTTGCCATTTTATTTTGTTCAAAGCTGAATTAACCTTAGATTACTAATCTATTGTAAGATTTACGACCTCGAATTCGCAATTCTCAGAAATCGACAGGGTTGCTATCAATGTTGTCAACGTGTAAGCAACTTGTGCTGGATAATTACTGTCTTAAGTTTTCATCATTTTTAAGTCTGGCTATCATAACTACTTATAAGGTAGGTTTCTATCTCAATAAAAATAATATTATTCTATAACATTACGTGCTTTCTTGAAGTTCTAATTTTTACGAATGATTAGTAATAACGTAAGTTACAAGTTAGTTTAGTGATCTACTGTTAAGTCTAGTTACAGAAAGGTGAAACCAATGTCTGAAAATTTGGCTGTATCTTGTATTATATGGCAGTTCGCAAACATTATAAAATAATTCGAAGAGGAAAATAACTGATTTCAAAATGTTTTATAATATTGTCAATGTAAACTAAAAAGTGACAACAGTGATACATAACAATAACGTAACAATAATGATCCTTTCTTGACCATCCATCTCAAATATTTGTAAAATAATGTTTTCCAGGATGAATATGTACGAAACCATAGACTTTCGTGGGATAATTTACAGCAATTTAATTAAACATAAATTTCAGTTCTCGATTTCATTGTATAGCATAAAAACGCACAAAATCTGTAACGTATCCATCAGTTTCAAGATCAGGTCGCATACTTTACAAAAGAAGTTCAGTCTATAATATCTGTTGGAAATAGTTCAACGAGTATAAATGTATAGAGAATGGCGGATGCTTAAGAAGTTCGCCGTACCTTTTTATCGGATAGCTTTCATTAATATAAATTCCACTTCGAACTCGCGTATGACCGAGGTAGAATCGATATTTTCAGCGGACCGATCGGCGCAGCGCCCTTCGTTGCATATTCATTATCCGTCAGAAATAAACAGAAGTTCGCGAACCGAAGTTTCTTCAACGTATTAATCTTTCCGCTCGCTTCCACTTCGAGAATTTCGCAATTTCGCGAAACATAACTGCCTCGAGCGTTGAAGATCTATTCCGCGTACGGGCGTACGACTGTCACGAATAAATGAACAGGTAACAATTAATTCGCAGATTTCTGGTGACACGTTATCCACGGGAACTACGAGGGAATTTACGACTGCATATGGTTCTAGTTACAGGTTATTCGAATTCCACGAAAACGCGTAATTATACGCGCGATTACTGGCTGGAAAAGGTAGAACGTGGGCTCGCCGGTGAGCAAGTATGTACATAACATGTATCGCTACATGTATGTATACATACAAACGGCGCGTAACGTGTGAAGTGACCGATCGTTTCTCAACGCGGTGCTTTCAATTAGACTGTACGATTTACGGATCCCACTGTGAATTTCTGTTAGAGATGTTCGAGGTACCATAGTTGTCAGATGTATTCTCGATAATTGATAATAATAATGAATTCATGCTTTCTAAGCATTACTAAAAGTAATGAATTAGTGCTTTCAATTAGACGGTATGATTTACGGTCCCGCTGGGAATTTCTGTTAGAGATATTCGAGGTACTATGTCACAATTATGTGTGAGATGTATTCTCGATAACTGCTAATAATACTGTATTAATACTTTCTCAGCAAAAATTAACGTAATTATTTAACTGCTTTTTTTTACAAATACCACTATTCCAAACTACCTGCACCGTAACAAAATCGTAACTTTACGTTATTTTACAATTAGACCAAAGTTTTAATTCCTTCTTATTTTCCATTATTCTTGACAGTTTAAAATATAAAACTTTATTAGTTTCCCTATAATATTATGCAGTTTTATTTGTTCCCATTCCCCACGATAATTTTTTATTCACCTTAAACAAACTGGTATTCCAAATAAGCTGTACTACCTCTGAACATTCAACCATTCGATTCAGAGAACAACCCCCCACACGCAAATTTGCAAACGACTTTCCAAACATTTACAGTGTCATCGTCTTCGGCGTGTCCGATCGGCTTCGAACGCGTATAGATCGCGAGTCGTTGCGCGCCGTGTTTAATCGTTCGCCGCAATTAGATTCGCCCATAAATTACGTACTAGAACGACGAAAATTACGCCTGACGTCTGGCGGCGGCAACTGCGCGTGGTCATAGGCGCGAATTATTCGGGGGAAAATTAGGATCGTCGGTGCGTCAATGCGGTCAGCCGGCCGATTTTGGATGCAACGGTAGCGAGAACGAACGCCGCGGCGCCGTGCAGGTAATCCGGCCGCAACGGGGAACGGTGTCCGAGCAATCGCGGCTGTTCCCTCGCATTCTTGTCGAATGCGTAATTATTCGCGGAGCGATGCTCCCGCCGCAAACAATGCGTGCCCGTGGATCGCGAGCAGCCCGATTCAGACGGCCTCGGCCGACAACTGTGAGCCGGACTTCCACGAGACCCGTAATCGCAACGAGATCCTTGAATGGGCATTGTTTTCGGCTGGTATACGAGAGAGTCGAAACCCTGAGGAAGTAAGAATTCGAATGCAGCACAGGATTGAAAAACAAAACTATGGTATGGGAAACGAAAATGTACAACATGAAAAGTTCTGAAGACAATTAAAAGATGCAGAATTAGGACACCATAATCTCACCTTTTTACTCGCTTGACACTAACTGTACGGTTGTCACTAAATGACCGGTTTTAAATGCGGTAGAAGTAAGTATATAAAAGTCTTAGTACGGTTAGTGTTAAGGTAGCTCATGCAAATTTTTAATAATTATAAATTCAGGTGGAAATTTAACAGAACATTCTTAACAGCTTTAATTTTTGCTACCAACAAATCGCAAGGTCAACGAGAAAATTATTGAAAAAGAAACGTAATAAAAATGTCTGTTTAACACAAGCCTTATGGAACTGTAGTTGATATCGAGAAGTTAATCACTTCTTATTTAGTTAGAAAAATTTATCTTTGCATAAAAAATTAGGTGGTTATAGATTTTTGGACGGAGATCATGATGGCACAGAAAAAGAGGTATGTTAACGATCGAATAAAATTAAAAATTAAAATCAATTTTTTTCAACTTTTATTTGAATTTTAAAACTATTTTGAAACTATTGTTTCGAATACGTCAATGAGCTAGTCCTTACTCTGATTATTACTATGCAGTTAACGCTATTGTAACCGAAATCCGGTAAAATTTGATATCATACAAGCTGGATATAAATTTATGCAATGAACTTGCACTGCGTTCTCCAAGTCCGATTACTAAATCTTTACTGTTGATTCAATGTTGATACAATTTTCCACGCATCCTCGATACACGCATTACAAGGAATTTATGGACGAAACTAAACCAGAACAACAACCGTATTTCAACGAAAGAGAATTTACATAAAAGCTGTTTAAATATAAATTTACATTACGATGTTAAACGTGACGTGGCTGCGGTTAAAGAAGCATTTGTACGACCTGCTCTTAAGCGGCTTACTTAGTTAAAGCGCAGCTGCTAATTAAGCGGTTTAACAATGACCGTTGGAAATACGAAGAATATTTTCTATTCTTTTCGTTACAGACCGTTTCGTCGGCTTTTTTCAAGGGGATTAAAGATAAAATGTGTATCAAACATAAATTACTATAGTCGCATTATTGGACTAAGGACGTTTATGCGATTAAAGCGTTTCCTTTCCCTGCAAACCAGAGTAACCTAAAGATTTTAATACAGTTCAATATTATCTACGTGATACCATTGACACTTAAAAACCCCTAGGACAAGAACTGCCATAGTAATTGCAGTAGTCATACCTTTCAGAAACCAAACTGATTAACCGCATTAAAAAAACGAAGAATTTCATTAATATTATGGGCATTGCTGTTTTAAATCTTATCTGAAAAGTACAAAGCCATAAATCTTACAGGATAAATTATTTAGGATGCGAGTTTAATATTCAAATACTTATAATATGTAAACATAAATAAGTTAAGAATTTGTTCATTTCGCTGTGTTCTGTTTTTTATTCACCTCCCTATTATATTGAAACTGTTTAACTTTAAGGTATTATGGCGATTTGAAACGAAACTTGAATTGAATTCATCTACAAAATTTCTTTACACTTCAACTGCCGCATCATCCAATTATTAATTGAACCCATATATTTTCGACGATTTATGTCTTAAAACACGAAATACAGTAAATCCTCGATGAGTGTTCGAAGGCTCCTCGGCGCTGACCATGAAATATTTCATAAACTAACGGCCATATATGTCTGAAACAAATATCACTGGCTTCAAAATTCTAAACTCTATCACTGTGCTAAACCATATTAAAAAGTCATCGTTAGACCTGGAGACCTCTTCGTGTCATTGCCAAGGAGCCCTCGACCACTCATCGAGGATTCACTGTAATATATATCCAACTACGGCTTTTCCACTCTGGCAATCAACATGTTAAAATAAAATCGATTCACAAACGGATAATCTCCACTGTTCAACAAGAAAATCTTCAAAGACACCCGGCACGAGGGCACGTCAATAACAACAACAGCGCGGAGCGTCTCAAGCGATCGACAAGACAGTTCTGTGTCAGGAATACACTGATGCTGACCGTCGCCGCGCGTCTTCGCGTTTCGTAGGGGGTGTACAGGGTGATCAATAGAGTTCATTGAAATCGTGACGCCGAGAAATTCCAGGCTGTCGCGAAGGGTTTATGGCCGGTTTATAGAGTCAAGACGAGACGAAAAAGGAGAAAGCGGAAAAAGAAAGAGGCACCGGAGGAAAAGACGCGACGGGTAGACGTCGGTGCCTGAGGGAAGGGGAAGGGAGGAGAAGAAAACGGACCCGACCGTGTGTATAGACGCTTAAGAGGCAGATATTACGATGTGCAGGCGCGTGCACGATGTTCCTTTTTACGGGCGCACCCACACGAATATCCGCCTCTCTTTTCCCGTCGTCGCGACTGTCTCTCTCAGCCAGACGAACCACCGCTTTCGCCGCGGCGTATCGTCCAGGTTACTTAAACATTATGTGGAGTTGCTTCTATAAAATCACATTTTTACGGCGACGCACTTCATTCGCCACGGTCAAGTCCGTTTGCCACCCACATTTTATGGGTCGCTCTTCGTATGAGGGATCCATGCATATCGCGATTCTTTTTTATTTTGGTTGAGGTCTGGGCGAACGACAGGAAAACTTCGGCCGCCGTTCAAGTTCCAGCCGACGGAACTTTCGATAGTCAACTATGTTCACAATGGAGGTCTGTTGGAAAAGTAACGAGACTGATGGTGCAGAAATTTATATCATTGTCAAGTTTGTGGACGAATCAACGTTATCCCCTTCGCGATAGTTCCCTTGGGAAGCCACAAATCGCTGGAGATATGTGTCGTTCTCACTTCTTGAAACAGTGCTGGATGTCTTCGACTGGAACAACTTTCGGTTGATCTGTCACAACCGATTGGATGTCCACAGTCTTAAGATGACGACCTCGAAGTTGGCTTTTATTTCTGGGAAAAGAAAATAGTCACACCACCAGGGGAGTACAGAGACTGTAGTACCAGAAGGATATCCTTCTTGTCCGAAGATTCATTTACAGGGAGAGTTCTCTTGGATGATGCATCACGACGACTATCACAGTCACATTGCATTCTATTTGAACGACCATTTTGGCGATAAAGATATTCCGATGAATCCATAGCCCCTTCCATGATCTAAATCCATGTGACTTCTTAATTCCTGTTCCCAAAAATCAAAACCCACCTCAAAGGTAATACATAGATGATGTCCAAACTGTGGACATCCTATCCAAAAGGTTATGACAGACCAATTGAAAGCAGTTCCAATCAAAGACTTCCAGCACTGTTCGAAGACGTTTGGTAGCTTCCAAAGGGAAGAATCTTGATAATGTTGATTTGTATACAACTTAGCAATACAGATTTCTATGTTATCAATCCCGTTACTTTTTCTGACCAATGTCGTACCATAGGTCCATGGTTTTAAGGAAGGGGCAAGAGACATTACACAGGTGCGTACGATCATCAGAAAATGTATACGCCCAATGATAAAAATGTTCACGTAAACCGATGGAAGCAACGTCGGGTGATCAGGTGCGGCCAATTCTTTGAAATTGGCCGCTTATAACACGAAGCACAGCCTTGAAACCGCACTTTTCACTCGACGATAAATTTCACGGTTTAGAGCTTATCGGGGAACGCGGTCGCAATTCGAGCATCCTGAAATACAAACCTCCGTACAAATGCGCCGTGAGCCACGAATGCGTTCGGCGCGGCCCATGATCTCGCCAAAAGAATGATTCGCGCACGTGACTTCGATAAATCGGCCGGCATAGGTCACGTACCACGGGTATATACTTTCCTTGCCAGGCTGCGAGTATATTCGCGAGCACGATTTAACAGTGGAGATTCATTCCTCAAACACTCTCGCAGCTGCGTCTCGATGCCCGATCGAGTGGCTTTCGAATTCTTGCGTCCACGGGGGCTCCAAGAGATTACTTTACTGCAAATTAAACGATACATCTAATACCACCGTTTTTTGCTGGTTCGGGTCGGGTATTGAAAGAGTACGAGCTCAATCAGTTGTTATAATTTTAGAGAGTAAATTCATTTCTCTAGATTCTCCGAAATATTCGATGCCTGAGGAAAGTACTGTCCTTGTTTTACTAGCAATTAAGCCGAATTTCCACTGACTAATTTATTAGAGTATTATAATGTCGCGACTGTAATTCTACAAATAATAAAACTAGAACTCGTTTCCCTAAAAATTGGATTTATATCACTTTAAAAGTTTACCTCAGTTGGGAACACAATTAGAGGGGATATTGCAATAATGATTATACATTAAAATTTGGAAAAAGTGAATGAAGGTACCCATGAATTGTCGATGTTATAATAATTTTTTTACACGATAGCGCTTAACGTTTATTAACCCTGTAATTGTTTTATTTCATTTTGAAAACGTGCACTTGTATGCTTAATCATTTTTTAAGCTATGACGAGTATACTCGACATATTTCTTTCTTTAAGTGATGTTTTACCCCTGCATCGTTTCTTATTTTATCCTAAAATATTCTAAAACGTGTTAAAATTACGACTATGTTTTTGTTTCACTTAAATTTAATTCTAAATAACAAATGCAAATTTTTCTGTTTAATGACGAGTATACTTGACATAAACATCGAAATAATTGAAAATTCTCAATACTTCGAGGCCTATCTTCTTGATTGGTTTCTTGTCTGTTAACACTAAAACTATCAAAGCAGTCAAAATGACTGGTTGATACATTCTTATAACGACCATTAAAATATTATAGCTATGTATTTTCTCAGATCGTTTACAACTTTCATTCCACTACGAAACTGAAAAAACCAATTGACTTACAAAATTTCTATATTTTCAAAAATTTGCCATGTTTATCAATCCGATAGAAATCGATCAAAGTTATCATCGGTAGTTCTAGTATTAAATAGCTTATCTGATCCATTCAATTATCTACCAATAACGCTATTACAAAAACGTGTATCAGAATGCAGAACTTCGAACAATGCCACGGTAAAATTCGCGCGCGAATGGCCTCCGGGCGAAAGTATCGTCATCGAGCTTTTATAAACGTCACTTTTCCTTTCGCGTGGGTTCGATTATGCATATACCAGCTTACGGAAGGGTACATCGGGTGCAGCATTCGTGTGCACCGCCGGAAAATCCGTCGGTCCGCCTTGCGGAGACAGAAACAGGGTAGGAGTGGGCGAGAAGGGTCCGTTGCGCGAGCAAGAGGGTGAGACTCTGGGAGGATGGGCGGGTAGAATGGTTTGATATTAAATCCCGGTGACTGGCGCGGCCTAGACGCGACGAGAGGCGACGAGAAGCCTCGCAACACCAGATGGTACTGACGCGCTGAGTGACGTCAAATTAAAACACATAGCAGTGACGCGACGATTCGACATACCATACACAACTTCGTTCCCGCTGCCACGGATCGTGCGTATTCGATTCCTTTTTTTATTTTCTTCTCTCTTCTTTCCTCCCTTTTCAACAACTCACTAAGTTGTACAAGCGCTGTCCCAGTCTTCGTTGATTCGCAGCGTTTGTTTTGGACAATATGTTACCCTTTATGTATTTTATTTCAAACCGCGGTCAATCGACCGTGTATCGGTGCACCGGCGAACCGTGACATTTGGGGGACGAAGGCTACAAGTGTCATGGAACGGTAATTATTGGTACGGGGTATGTATTATTTGTGATCATTTGTTTTTTCTGTGAAATGGCACGTTAATAGCACATGAAAAGTTCGTGGAGTTTAGGTGATTTTGTAGATAGTATTTTTATAAACATTGGCAGTTGGATGTTGTATTAGGGGTTTTAAGTAATGGTACAATATCTCTTTTACCAAAGTTGCAATATAAATTATATTTGTATTATCGTTCAGGTGTTGTAGAAATAAGAGGTGTTGGAACAGAATAGAGAATATTTTTAGGATAGTGAAAATCCCCAATTTCTTTAAAATTAGCATTACATTTGGCTAGAAAACAGTGGATCACTTAATGATACCCATACTAAAAGTTACTTTACTCTGTGGTTCTGATCTAGAATTTCTGTCATGAAGTTTCTGAATTAATAGATTATTATCTATGTAGTATGTTAGGTTCACCTACATGTACAGAATTGTCATTCTATGAGTAAAGGAACTTCTAGGATGAGTTTCAGCAAGTTATCCACTATCTTAACAATACCCCCACCCCTATTTTTACTAAACAAGAACCGACAAAATATATAAATTCAAATATAATTGCAATCTTTAGAAAAAAAGAAAATAATGTATATATGCAGAAACACATAAATTTCCTGTAGAATATACTTAAATCAAGTTGAAATCGAGTGTGTCGAGTTAAAAGAATACTGCAAAATCTTTATTGATTCTCGATAAATTTTGCGTTTCATTCTGTATTCACACATTTGCACACGCCACATATACAAGATCTATCAAATTCAAAGTTTGAACGTGTCCCTTCGGACGGTACCTTTTTTAAAGCCCCGTAATCCTAGTACAACCTCCACAGGTAGCGAATGCACAAAGTGCTACAGAAACACACTGATAACGACGTGACCGTCTAATTCACCACTGCCACACGGCCATTGTCCATGAAATACAGAGCAATCCCTTACAAATATCGACCGCGGTGCACCGCAGTGTGAATGTATCCCGTGCACGATAAAACTGAAACACGATACACAATCGCCTCGATTAATCGACACGCTTGTATACCCAAATACCAATGATATAACATTCTTTTACGCCACATAATGGACCCCCTTCGCGTTTATTGCCCTTTTTGTCATTTCCCATACGAACATATTTTTGCGCTCGCGGTGGACACCTCACTGTGAGCTACCCAATTACCTCTTACTTTTTAGTTTATCGATAGAAAAGAACATTTAGGAATTTTAAACGATAAATACGATGGAAAAATTAGCAATATTTATCGAGTGTTGTTTTCTCGATTTTGCACAAATCAAAGCCGTGCGACTGATAATTACACACAGGAAACATGAACCGTGAAATTCGGATGAGCGCTATTTATGGATAGTTTGACATTTAAAGATCTACGGAGCAAAATTGAATAGTTTCCTGTTTTGAATAATGACTTGTCTGCAGTACAGCATATACTGATTTAATATCCACTTATCGTGATGTAATATCTACTTTTACTACAGACACTTTTTGATCTTGCTCTGTCAGTTCTCTTGTAATTGATTCGTATCATATTGTACTGGTGCTACAAAAGTGACATAACTCGAAAAACGTGTTCCTCGAGTTATCGTTACAGAGAAAGTTGCAGAAACACTGTTCGACTAATCATCGAAAATGTAATTTTTTTGCTTCATAAGTTCGCTGGTAGAAAGCAGTTGGTTACTCTTACTGTTCGAAATGAGTCTGTGATTTGTGGCAGTCCTTTGAATTTTTTAAGTAACCAATGTTTTCGAATGTTGTCACTTTTGTAGCAAAGATGTGGTGTAAAAGTTCTCTCTTTTGACGAGAATACGCATCACAAGAATTTCAAGGAAAATGTCGCCCCATTCGAAAGATATTACACTGTTCAATTTTAATTTATTTCATATCATAAAAATCTGTTCGCGAAATGGCACATCCGAGGTTGCAAAAGGGTTAAACAGTCGTCAAACCATTGACTTTTATATAATAACTCAACATAATTAAAGATTATGTTTACCAAAGAGTATAATTATAATAAAAATATTCACAATTTCAGTTCTTTAACAATATCTTTTGTTGTTCTCCAAAATCCTATACTATTCTACTTTCCTCAAGCATAAAATAGTAAAATATACTTAAATCTCATTTCTTCCTTACTGAAAAGGAGAATGAAATAATCAGTGACACATTTACCCTCGGTTGTTCCAGAGAAAGTTAAAAATTCAGTATCGTGAACAGCCGAGTACCATTGTGCAGAAGAAATACAAAATACACAACGAAAGGTGGTCATAATCGATCAGAAATTTGAAAAATTCAACCCCCTAAGCCTTCGATAATTCGAAAAATTACAGACAGAGAGTGCAGGTGGGTGGTAGCGATTGCTTAAAACGCGACTCGTGTTTGCAGCTAAACGAGAGCTTAATTAGTTTTTGCCGGCAAACTGTAGCAGCAGCCGCCGCCGCCGTCAGCGGCTTAAAAAACGCCACGGCGATACGGATCCGCGGTTATTACACTTCGCTACGTCGAAATGAAATTTTAATTAGAATCTGTATAAATTCGTGCAAACGTTGTCAGTGCGTAATTAGTGTCGAACAGTTCGACGTCCTAACGCGCGTGTGTGCGCGCGGCTATTATGGCATTTCAACGAACGCGAATTTCTCGCGTGGACACGCGGCGTGCGTTTACACAAAGTTCCCCCTAAAAATTTTAACGGACAAAAGGGAATCGGGTTTGAATTCCAGGAATAAAAACTGCATACGAAAAAAGTTTCCCGAAATTCATAAACACGAGAGGAATAATGTATTGGATAGTAACGTGATTGCAGGTGTCGAGAAATTAAATTGGATACCAATAAATCGTATTTCGTAATACAGACTCCTCTCGATTATTGTCTGGCTTGTTCTACTCGATTATTGTCCAAGCATTATCCCCATCACTGGGGGGGGGGGCGTGGAATCTGTTAAACGTATATTTTGTTGCCCCTCTGCTTTTGTAGCCGAGGCTCGGGCTTTGGGCGGAAAACGAATTTACGAGGGTCTGAAGCATTTCTCCTTATAGGATTATTGTCCCGGCGCGGACCCGAGTTCGGGACGATAATCGAGAGGAGTCTGTATTAGGTCGGTTGGAAAGTTCGTAGCAGTTTCGAGCATAGTGCTTCTGTTACCCTTTTAGTAGGCGCGTAGGGAAAATTGTTTGATCTGGTGAGACAGGTAGACTATTTTCCAGGTGTGAATTTAATTTTTTTTGTTATAAAGGTGATACAATAAAGGGGTTCATAACTTCTAGAGGAGATAATACTAACGAAATAATGAAGAAAAAGTCTTAAGAAACATAGGTCGAAAAATGAATATTTTCAAAGATATAAAAAATGTTTTGTTTCGGTTAAAGCGAAGGACTTTCTCGAAGACATTTTTCATTTTCCTGGATACAGAAGGTTATCGAGAATTTTTATTAGCTATATTTTTTACAATTTTCTTCATTGTTTTGAACACGAAGTAAGAAAGTCACTCGCTTTAACCTAAACGAAAAATCATTCATAACTTTGGAAATCTATTAGAAGAGGATTGAAGAGTTTTTTAGCCAAGACAATTGAAGTTGCAACTGGCATAACGAAATTAATTGGAAAGGAATTATAAAAAAAAATATGGAACACAATCCAATGCAAATACGAAGTGCAATTCATTCGTTCTGAATCAGTACGTTCGTAGATTTCATTCTTTGAATAGAGTAAGTTGAATTCTCATTATACGTGTTAATGGAATCGTTTGATAGGCTCCGCTGGAGAATTCTTCAACGGGGTTGTTACACGGACAGTATGAATAGCTTGGAAAACTCAAAGAGGAATATTTTGTATAGTAGCATGATAGTGATTAGCAGCAAGCCGGTTTAACGAGCAACGAGAATGCTGCATAAAAGGAATGTTGCCCAGAATAATCCAAGATTTTTATGCGGAAGATGTGTTCCATAAATTTGTCGCGAGTGCCACGTATGGACAGTTTAACGGTTGAAGAATGTCTATACGCGAAAATTGAATGGTTTCTACACACGTGCATGGGAGATACAAACGAGTAACTCAAGGTGTTTCATAGTTCATTGAAGGTGTAGTCCATGAAAGCACCTTTTGTAAAGGCAGCATCAAATGGTGTAGTACAAATTATGAATTTATATTTATACATAAGTAAATGATAATATAGAATACGAATAATTATTCGATATGGATATGGTTTCAATTCATCTTAACGTCTGAGACAACTTCAACACTTCTTGAACGGCTTGTATACCTAATGCTATCACAGAATAGAATCTTGTTTAAAACAAATACATGTATAATGTATTGCCTAATCAGTATACTTGTAATCACACCAGATTATTATAAGAGGTCATATTAGGAATAAGTTGTATCGAGATTTAAAAAGACCAAAAGACACTTTGATTTGAATTCTATATCCTCGAATTTCTGTTACACTAATTTTGCAATTTTTAAAGAAATAATTTTCAGCTACATACTTTTTTTCTAATTATACGTTGCGAAAAGTACATACTTTAGAAATCATTAAGAGTGCTGTAATGAATGGCCAGTGTCTATTAAAACATATCTATCAAATTTTCAGTGAAGTATCTTGCTATTTGTCTCACAGGGTACAAAGGTGAGTTCTATAAGAAAACGGTAATCAATCTTAGTCAATCTCCAAGTTAATTACAGTTCGGTATGAGATAAGATCTGTCAGCCA
Organism: Dufourea novaeangliae; assembly: GCF_001272555.1. NCBI lineage: Eukaryota > Metazoa > Arthropoda > Insecta > Hymenoptera > Halictidae > Dufourea > Dufourea novaeangliae. Next base: position 3,529,437 of record NW_015373988.1, on the reverse strand, counting down.
AAACCGAACCTATAAGTTCTCATCATCCATATAAGTCAAATTATCCACGACTACGTCTGTATATTCTCGCAAAGATGATGGTCAGAGATAACTGGAAAACCTACAATTCCGTCTCCATTTCCACTGGCTGACAAATAACGTATGAACATAGCACGCAAGAAGGTTAGAAATAGAGGGCTGAAAATGTTCAAAAGCAGACGTATACAAATGAAGTTAATAATAGTGAAACAAATGAGAGAAATGAAGTTAATAATAGTGAATCAAATAAGAAAAATGAAGTTTTCTGAAACCTTTCAAAGTAGAAAACGTTGGTGAAATAGATACAAACGATTTCCTACACAATGAAAGTATTATGAGTAAAGTTACCTTAAATCTTACGAGATTAAAACCATTTCAAATTGGTTAACATTGGAAACGCATACATCTTCGACTATTTATGACTTAAAAAACGAAATAAACTGTGTCTGGCTACGAACGACCTTCTTCACTGTGGCGGTCAACGTGTTAAAAAGTAATCCTGTATCAGACATTCTAGCGTACAAGAAATATACAAAAACGATTCAAAACAAGAAAATTTCCATCTGAAATTCTCCGCAGGACTATTAAAAATTAAAAAATACATTCTTATCTATCAGTTTCTGATAAAGAAAAATGCGTTCTTAAAATTTCGTCAACTTTCATAGGTTTTTGAACCACTGTGTGCCCCACATCCGACCGTGTAGATTTATAACTAACGCGAAATTATCGCGGGGAAGGTGTTGTACTCTCTCAGCGCCGCGCGGCTCGTTACGAATAATTAATCCCGAACGTATATCCGCGCTACGAAAATTTACAATTCGTCGGGATGAACGATCCGCTGGAACTTCTAACGGGCACATTAAGGCGGATAATCGCATTATGCTTGCTGGAATACAAAAGTAATGGAATCACCAATTACGTTCTCTCCCTCTCTCTCTCTCTCTCTCTCTCTCTCTCTCTCTCTCTCTCTCTCATCGCCAGTGCGAAGTTCAGGGAACTTCGATCAATAGCGGCAGCTATCAAAAGCAGCTACGAATCGGCAACCTACGTAAATCTCTCGTCGTTCCCCAAAGGTTCCGGTGGGTCCAAAGTGGGATCGATGTACTTAGACGAGTTGGTCGGCAAGCAAATAAATTTCGTGGCAAGTTGTGAACCGATCCGTGGCCGAAACGAAGGAGAGAGGAGAAGCGACGCGCGACCTGGAGAACCGGTATGTGTACTCGGATTATTCGAATATGCAAAGCGAGTAGATTGGCGAGACCGGAGTTATTGTTATTGGTGTGTCGACGTAACAACAACGACGACGACGACGAGTCTTTCGATACGCGATCGGTGTTTCCTCGTTAATGCTCTCGATGGAGATTGTAAGCCGCGCAACCGACGCACGCGTGTGTGTTGACTGGCGCTCGCTCTCAAAGATGAGATTGCGGGATTTTAGGTGTTCCCTATCATCGTGCATATTGAAAACCGTTTACCCGTGGAACTGGGTTGGCAGCGGTATGTGTAACGCAACGACGCGTGACGCTACTTTAGAATATCTACTTGTCACGAATCATGATTTAAAGAAGGGAGCCTGGTGTAAAAGGGCTAGAAATGAATGAATTTTTGGGAATTTCTTGTGAAGACATGATTAAACTGAGAATACTTATTTGAGAAATATTACTTCTAGACTTATAAAGAATTGAGAATAGTTTATCGTACAATTTAACTGGAGACGAACATTTTTATTTCCACGAGGAATTCATAAATATTATAGTTGTAAGGATTAATGTGCAGCCGGTGGGCAAAAAAAAGGTATTTCGCGCCGGGGAATGTAACTCGACAAATATTCAATCAACTGACCTGACTTTGCGTGTACGTATTCTTTAACATCTGCTTCGTAGCATGAGCCTACAATCATGATTTTATTGTTTGAATAAATCATATTCTTTAGCAATTTTTACTTGAAAGAAGTTACAAATTTTCATTTTTTAACTTCGAAATAGCTTCATGTTGTGAAGAAGATGGTAAAGAATATATTGTACATACAAGGCTGGGGCAGTTGGTTGAATATTCTAAGCACTATTAACTATGATACACACAAATGAAGAATATTATTTAAAATGATAATAGGAAACGATTTAAACTGCAATATAATTAAATAAGATTCTGTTTTGAAAGTTATTTCAACAGTTTTCCGCGTCCACTTCAAAAAAGAGGTAGAAAGGATAAAAATAGAAGTCGTATTTGCGCGATTCAGATTCAAGAAAGTGGCTCTCAGCATTGAAACGAATTTAATAGGGTTGTAGTCCACTCCCTCCGATCCTTCTTTGCTGAGGAATGTCGGTTTGGCACAGGAATGTTACACGAGTGGTGCCAACTCACGTCGAATACCTTTTATACAATTTATACACAATGATATTATGACACCGCTACTGCGTGCATTGCCCAAGTGGAATTACAAATGAAACAAAGTGGGATACCGGCTTCTGGAATGTCAAATATGAATCTTGTCGAATGTATCAGGACTGCATCTTGTGGACAATACAATGGACGGAGCCTCGCAACGATTGCCACACTGCAGATGCTTTTAAAAGAATAGATCAGTGACTATACTTCGAATGTTCTAAAGCATAGCATGTCCATACTATTGTCTATCGCAATATTTTCGATACACATGAATTTTAAACAATATACATACGCAAAGTGAGAAAAATCCTTGTTACAATCGAAAAATTTTATATGTAAAGAGTAATAAAAAAACCGTAGACAATTTTTTGTATGGAGCTACGTTCTTTGAGAGATTTACATTTGAAAATTACTATAAATATATAATACAAATACAGTATAGTACAAGATAGAGTAAGTAAAGAACATACACATTAGCCACATTTTACTCAATTGTAAGAAAAAAAACTCCATACGAAAATATCTTATTTTGTACAGTGTGTTTCCGAAATCGAGGTACAACGCGAAGGAATGTGATTCTACATGGAGAAATAAGTCGAAAATGTAGAAACACATTTTTTCATACGATGCTTCATTTCCGAGAAAAACGAATTTGAAAATCTGCTGGTCACGCTTGCAATTGAACAGGACTTGGTTAACGCGTCTGTTCATTGAATTCTGTTTCTACTTATTGTCGCTATAAATACATACACGCTTCTTCTACATTTCCTAATTTACATAATATTATCTCAATCTGCAACTGATGTATAAAATGTTCACATCTAATTAAATACGAAACTGTATAAATCAAAAAAGTGTAATCAGAAGCAACATTAATGTTAGTTTTTTTTGTTGTACATCTGCTCTTGCAACCTGCCTTGCCACATATGACTCACGAGCAGATAGTTGCAGGAAAAGTGGACCCATCCAGTACAACCTGTTTACAGGTATGTCATGATTTTCCACCGCAGCGTTGCTAACGATGATTGCACAGTTAGTTAGTGATTGCGCTGTCTGTTGAAGTCACTGATTGCATATGTCACCGCGTAGATTTATAACACGTGAATTGCTATTAAGGACAGGGACTTGGAACGCAAGAAGTGAACGTTGCCACGATGAGTAAACGTTTCTTTGATCCGTGCTTAAATAATATGTTCAGTTTAACTGATTCTCTGCAGTTTAGCTAAATATCCTGCTGTTGAATACCAGGTCAAAGTGACAGTACTAATGTATCATAGACATTTTTCTTTCGAAAAAGTTAGTTGTGCACAAATGTTAATTAACGTTGCATCAATTAGCTAGAATTAATTAAAGTTAACATAATTGAAGGTTTATTTGAGTCATATTACGAAAGTACATGGTCGCATTAACGTTAGAAAGAAGGTACCAGAAGCAGAAGAATGATCAAACGAAGAAAAGGAGCCTTAATTGGACTATTACAGGAACAATTATAAAATATTTCATTCTGAAAAAGTAATACATTACACAAAAGATAAGTTCCAAAATGATAAAACCAGTATGAAGATCGCTAATCCATTTGGACTTAAATATTCCATTATAAAAGAGTTTATTCAAGAGAGGATTATTTCATACTAGAAGTACGAATACCGTTATGTTATAGTTAAAGCATAAGTGCAAAGATAAAGATAATTACTCAGCTGTGAATGCTTCCCTCATTACTTCCTATTACGTACTTATGTAGTAACGAACATTTTAAACAATTTTCCCAGACATTTTATTCACAGTCTCATTATCTGTAACTTAATTTTAATACATTCTAAAAATACTTTGCATCAATTTACATATCTTGGAAGCACCTTTTAGTAGTTTCTAAATTTCATTTCGGTGCGTAGAGGGGAGAAGAAAGTGGGACCAATAAATAATGTCCTAGGAATTCGCAAATAGCAAATCATGTTTTTTATTTGGAGGAAAATTATTCGTTACTCATTATTTGACATAACTCCGCGGCAAATAACTGCTAAAAATACCAACCCTAGATCCTCCGTCACGGTACTTTGTTTCACTTCCTAGATGACTAAACTCAACAAACTTCCCACCAACCGCTAACAATCTTTCTTTCAGTAACCGTTAAGAATTCGACAACGCAACCGTATCGAACTTTCCCATTCGAGGCAATATAGAACGAAAGCAAAGACGCAAGAGTGCACAGTGAACACATACATTGTACTCTCGACCCCCATTCCTGTATTCAACTTCTATCCACCGCTGGCTCGAGGAGACAAAACCAAATAACGATCGCACGAGATCCCCGTGTAAATAAACAGTGTAACACCTATTCGACGTGAATCGGACAATATCGTGCAATATACCAGGACGGTATCGACGTTTCTCAACGATCAAAAATCGCGCGCACCCGCGGAAAATCCAAGAACAGAAGGGCATAAATACGGAATTTCTCGATGTTACCTTTTTTGCGGTCGGGCTTGGAGTTGCCACTACGGGGCCAAAAGAAATAATTCTCTCAAGGGCGAGAAAAACATGACGCTCGAGCCGGGGTATATGCAAAACGTACGAGCGTGCAACGGGGTGAAATCGATAGCGTCGTGGATGGCGAGCCGTAGCTGAGTCGCCGGTGATATTTTTGCGACGTCGCCATCCCCTCTCATCTTTCACTGGTGGCCGCTTTCCGCGTGACTTCGCGCTTCCTCTCCCCCCTCTCCAAAAGAAACTTTAATCTATCAGATTAAAGAGTCTTTGTGCCCGGCGCGGGTAACAGATAAATGTCTTTCTCTCTCGCTTTCGGTGTGCACGCGCCCAGAGGTTTACGCAACGCCAGCATATCTCCTGGTATTTACGCAATTGTTTGCGGAAACTTTGCCGTGTGGTTTAGAGATGAGCTGAAGATGGAAACGAAGATTCGCCTGGACGGTTTTCCTCTGGCGCCTGTTGTTTGGCGAAATGTTTCTCGAATTTACGGGAGCATAACGTTTGTCGCTTTTTAGAATAGTTGAGTGTGATTGTAAGTATGTAGTTGAGTTGGGCAAAATTTTATTCGAATGGTACATATTACACACATCCGGATCGTGTCCGTCGCCATCCGTGGCACCGACAACGCCCGATCGCCCGGTTCGATAAAACCGATATCGGATATTAACGATCAATGAATAATATTATTAAGAAATCATATTATTTTCGTTGTCTTCTTTGAAATAAATATTGACTTCAAGAGGAAACCCGTGGATTATTAATAGCTACACCTAATACAATTACGTAAACATCCACAGTCTACTTATCAGAAAAACTGAAAAGAATTCACAGGATAAAACGGCAGTAGACTGACCATTTTACAGACTACTGCCTTCAAAGCCTTCTTTGTTAATGCAGAACAAGGTAAAAATTTCAATTTCTCCTCAAGGTTGTACGCATCTAACCGAACGCACACGAAGCTGCGGTGAAGAGCGACTGCGATCCCTTTCAGTCCCTTTTCCCATAGGCAGACACATTTTATACATTCACCAGCCAGACACCGCTGACTTTCTTATTCTGTATTTTCATACATTTCCGTTTTTATTTTGCCCCCCCTCCCCCTCCAAATTGGGCCGCGATTCCCAGAAAAACTTTTCAAATTCAACTACGCCCGAGGTTTTAAGGAAAGCTCGAGGTTGATAGAGACCGGAGAAGGGAACCATGGATGCGAGAAAAGAGAATCGAGACCAGACAGGGGGTTGTCGGGAGGCAGAGGCGACGCGCAAAAAAACCCATGAAAACGATTCATCTTTCGCCGTGGTAGGATCCGCGACGTGATTCTGTATCACGGGCCAACTTTCTTTTGCTTTCCTCCGCACGGGAATTTTCGCGGGAGTACGTGAAGTTTCGCGGTCGCATGAAAGACGAAAATTCGTGGGTCCAATCGACGGCTGCTGCTAGAAAGGGGGACGAAATGCCGGGAACCGCTTGGATAACTGAAATACGCCGGTTGCATAGCGAATGAAACCGCCGGGGCGAAAACCGGGCGGCCAGCTTCCGCGGCTCTATGGAATGAGAAAAGTTCCTAAGCTGGTTAGAATTAAAAGTCATCTGGTCGGACCGTAATCCCCCCACCCACGGTAATGCGAGTCATTCGAGTCTGACCCAATTGTCTTTGCTCCTCCATCGGCTGCCTGGTATTTTCGCGCATCAATTATGCCGGCGATTAGTTAACGCTCCGTCGTCGCTAAGACTGGCTGGGTCTAATTGTTGTTGCGTTAATAAGCTTGGAATTGAGAAAACTGGACAGGAACGTGTTTAACGAAAGTTTTGAAATGAGGAATGGAAGTCATTGTTAGGTTCAGTTACATGCATGCTTCTATTTTGATTTTTAATCCTTTCGAGACTGCCGGGACAGAAGGACTCCCAAGGTAACTTTTACAATGTCTGGCTGGAATGTATGCTTCAAAATTCAATTGTTTATATTTAGGAATGAAATTTATATAGAAGATGTATTATGTGCTCAGTAGCCAAGGTGAAAAAAGAGGGGAACTCTATATGTTCGAGTCTATGTCAAATATTGTATACCCTATATTATAATTACCTTATTCTGTTGACTTTGTTAATCATTTTGTAAGGTATTTCAGTGATTAAACTTAATACCCAGTTGATATCATTTTGTCTGTCATCATTGGGACATATTGAGACTTACGTTCTGATTGTATAGGACTAATGGGACTACATCACATTTTGAAAATTAACCCTATGTTATTTTTTCCTTTATATCTGATTGTATTATAGCCTATTATGTAAAAGAAATATCCACCTCGAAAGGATTAAAGGTATTTATTTATATTTAACATAACGATTTCAGATTATCTGTGGGCTGGAAATGCAAAGTCTTCCTCGGTCCGACGAAATATGTGGCGTATGAAAAACAGTTTCGTACGAACATACTGTATAACCTGAGCGCGTTTTTCGCGGTAATAAATCAGATTACACTAAAAGGTTTGTTAATCACTCAAAACGTTCCTCATTCGCTCTGATACCATTATCTCTTTTGAACTGCGTTGTACGAAGTACATTAAAAAACAGGTTTGACAAACTAATACGAACTATATAACAAAATATGCACCGATGAAAGCTCCAGTATATTTCAATAAATTATTAATCATTGTCTATTTGTTTATTATATGTTTATTAATAATAAACAGTTCTAACCTGCACAATCCAGATTTCTTTCTTGCAGTTTCCGTGAAGGGTTCATTAATTTCAAAGTTTTGATGTAATATTATTGTGCGCAAAATTGGCTTGTCTGTAACCTCTAATAGCACTTTATTCTGCGCTGGTTCCCCTATAAACGCACTCGTGCAAATCGTAACATCCCCTTGCTATACCCCCCTGCGACAATTGGTACATTACTTGTAAATGAATTTAGTGTTGTACATAATTTGCGTAATTGCATTCGACGTAGTAAATCTATCAGTATTGATCTTCTATAATTCTGTAACCCTCTGTAACCCAATTTCCTTTCCCGTTTGAAACAAAATATATGTAATGTCAAACTAGAAAACATTAACTACGAATGTGAACTAACAATGTAACTACGTATATGAACTTAAAATTTACAATTATTAAACATTTTATTTATCATTTTTTTTTCTTCTTTTACGTCGCATTGACTATGTATATAGGTCATTACTGACGTAGTTTAGTTAGTCTTTATTACAAACTGTTTCCTTCAAAATTTTACTCCAGATTTGCCTGCGACTCTAAAACGCGTTAATATCCTGTGTAAAACATTCCAGTTACCACTAGAGCATCGAATTTTTGGTTATCCCACACAACTCGTGGAAGAATTTATATTACGGCAATTGAAAGGGCAGTCTTTTAAGATTATAACCTAAAAGAATGACAGTATTCAAGTATATGAGGTAATTCAGGTACATCGGTAATTCGATCGAACGTGTTTTATGGGTATCAGTATATAATACCTTTCAAGATATATTTACAAGTAATGACTTTATAAACGAAAGTATCGGTTCAGAAACTTACAAAAATTATTTTTCAATTAAATATACTAAAATAATAAATACAAATAAAAACTTATGTTTCTGGTCACTTAATACAAAAATTATGTAATAATCTCAGTGTCATTTCTTAAAGTGTCAGTAATTGGATCTTTTACCATAGGTATACATCGAAGTTATGTCCTTCGAAAATCACCGGTAAGGACTTCACGCGGCACTACGGTTTCCGTTTTCGTCACCGGCGACAAGATGGCGGTCGATTTTTGCACGGGAATTGTACATCGGAGGGTGGAACAAGAGACACGAAAGTGTGGTCGTGGCGACGACGGTGCGAGTGAGAAAGGCCCAGTTAGCCTTGAAGGCACAAAGCCTTCCCCTGGTCGTCGGTCCTAACGAGCCCACCAGCCGGTATCGTATTTCACGGGCCGGTGCATGCATAGTAAAGCTTATTAATTCCATTTAACGGGCTTAAGTCCGGCTCTCTCTCACTCCCTTTTCGCCCGGCCCCCAAGTAGATCGGGAATACGAGTAGGTAGGACTCGGAAAGAAAAGAGGCCGAATTAGCCCATGTTGCGATCGGCCTCTGCCCATGCTGGCGAGCCATGAGAAACGAGTCGAGCAGAAGACTCTAAAACGAGTGAAAAACGACGGGGGCCGCCGCCACCGCGACGGCGAAGAAAAAGGAGCAACCCGACAACAGGGGCCGGAGCAGCCGAGGCTCCTCCGTACATATATATATACGCGTGTGCAAAACCAGATATCGTCGTCGTCCGACTCATCCCGCCGCCCTCCGATCCGATGTACTCCACTCCTCTTGGTTCCCCATTTACGGGAGTGAAGGAACGCGCCCGTTCCACGACGTAACCTGCCTCCAATCTATACTCCTCCTCCTCGAGGGGTCTTTCTTTTAATATTAAACTCATGCACGTGAGATCAATGTGGCATTAATCCGTTACGGATTAATTTATTAACCGGTTTCCCCTGCGATCCAATATTATCTCCGGTTGGAATAACTCTTTTTCTGGGCGCCGACAATTGCCACTGTGGGTCTTCGCGAAATTATCTGGGGTCCATGGAAAGTGCCGAGAGTTTTTTGGAATAAATTTTACGGGTGATTGATTATGGAGTGATTTTGCGTTTGTGTTAGTGGATTTGTGGCTTGGTTAGTTTTTAGATGGGTTTGGTTCGATTCATAAGGTTGAATACTGTTGGGAGGCAAGAAAGGTGAAATTGTTAGCTCTGCCAATAAGTAATCCCTTATTTTTACACGTTATCGGTAGACTGCCGATTTTTATACAAACTCACATTTTCTAAAGTAATTCATAGAGACAAGAGCAAATGTAAAAATTTCTCTCTTCTCTTAACTCTTTCAGACCTGAATCTTCTTTTAAGAGCAAAATAAATATTTGATTACACATTTCAACTCGGTAAACTATAGATATTTTGTTTAAAAAAATGTCTTATTAATTTTTAAAAAAAGGTTTGTTTGTCCTAAATCAAATAATTACTACAGTGAATAATGAAGCAGTCGACAGTTATCGGTACGTTACAATTTATCAAAAATCAGCAGACTATTTTTCTAAAGTAAATGAGAATGCGTTATTTCTACATATACAATTTTGATTCAAGAAATCGCAATTTGTTCTTTTTTTGTATTGTCTACTGACATATCTACGAATCATCTATGTTTATGTCATAACTGCATAAATATCCACAGTCTAATTACGAGCGATACAAAACTTTCTCACACGTATATTTACAGGTTCCAACAGTCCGTGACATTAACACCTTATCGTTCCACCTCGACGGTGCACAGTCCGTGGGCGTAAAAGGGGAAGGGAAGATAAAGGGTGGAGCAGGGCGGAAAAGGGAAGGGGACGAGCAATTCTTTGCATCGGAGTGAGATTTTTTTAGGCGGCCCAGTGATTTATTCGAAGCGGAGCCCGGGAGTGCCATCGAGAACCGAGGGTTCTCTCCGCGGTTGCGGGGAAAACTAGGTTGAACGTGAACGAGGGGAGAGCCGTGGTAACGACTCATCCGTGGCAGAAAGGAACGAGACCATAGTTCAAAGCAAAACGTGGCGTGACACCTCGCCACGATGCGTGACTATTGCCGCAATGAATCGGGCGTGCACCCCTCGTACGCTGTCCTCTATCACGGCGTTATAGTGTCATTGTGTTTTCGTGAACTGATTCATAGGGAACGGTAATCTAAGCCGGCTGATAATGCAGACGTTGAAGTCACTACCGATGGGGTTTTGCTCGGGGAAGGAAATTGTATTGGGTTGCACGGAAAGTACGTGGAACGTTTTCAAGGATAGTATGGTCTCTAGTTTGTATCTTGCTTTTTTTACTTTCCTTTTCGTTTATATTAATTTAATATCTATAATATATAGTACGACGTAGCTCAGTACAGTATAATATAAAGTGTACAAGAAATTAGAGGTTACCACAAATTTCAATGAAAGTATCTCCAACAATTCAGTAATTATGAAATAAAAAATCTGAAATCCATAATTTCTTAACATCCTCTAATTCGTACACCTCCCATAAATGCATAAAATCCACGGTCCACGCAGTCGTAACTCTGTCGAAAAAGCAACGAGAATGTGTTTGTAAAAGTGTATGTTCACCTTTTATCCGCAACACTCCGAAGCTGCCCGGTCTCACGCGTTGGCGCATACCAAAGGAGTTTGAAAAATGCAACAAGGATTGGGAAAGAGAGAGCCACGGTGACCAATTAAACAGCGAATCACCGGCGATGCGCCTTGATCCACGTGTTCCGGGCAAGAACGGACCGCAGGTGGAATTTGAGGCGCGGGTCAGACCTCCGGATACCGCCGTCTGTTACGAACGTTTTCGTCACCGAACGACAAAGGTAAATTCGACGCTGGGCGAATTCCCTTCTTAAGTCCTGCCGTCGCGTCGCGGGGAGAGACAATTAAACGAAGAAACGGTATTGCTGCCCTCGGAAAGCCTCGTATTGCATTCCATTCCGGATGAATAAAAGTGGAAAAAGTATTGTCAACGGAGGTTCGGTTAAATGGCATTTCTTTTGTATTTTTCGTAGACACCGGGGAATGCATCTTTCGATCTTCGTTCGGTTATTTTTTATGGGCCAACTTGTGAAAGCGGGAATTCACGGAATTTAATGAATGGTTTTATTGGATAAAGGAAAAGGTTATGTTGTTTTAATTATTATTGTTTCATTCGATTTTTTGTACTACAGGATACACGGACCAAGAAATTAACAGTTAGAGGATTTTGTAAGTTTGTATTGAAGACGAATTTTAAATGATAATGTTAATAAATATGCTGTGAATAAAAATTAGATATTATAAGTGAATGAACAGTATTAAAGAAATGAACATTTTTAACCAATGGCGCGAAAATTGTTTCAATATGAAACAAGGAATTGAAAAGAAATCAATATTATAAATACAATTGTACAAATTACAGTATTAAGTTAAGTTATTAAAGAAGTAAATGATTTGTACAATGTATTCTGCACAAATTGTAATCATTTGCTTATTTTAATAACTTAATTTACTAATTTTTACATATAATGTTCATTTACTGGTGCATTCACCCTATTATCTGTTTGTCTTGTATTTTTAACAATTACGTTATCATTATTATAGGAGAAAGGACATTATTCTTCATACCACTGAAAACGAGGTGTTTCTAGCAATAAATGGAAAAATAAATGAAAAAATGGGGGATTAAATTTCTGTATGTGTTATTAAATTCCTGTTATAACGAACTTTATTACAGGTTCTAGAAATGAGGTGTTTCTACCAGTTACCGTAAAACAAATCGAAAAATGTGGGATTACATTTTTGTATGTGTTATTACATTTCTGTCGAAATAACTGCTACTATATTTCATTCTACACAACCTTGCATTAATTTTATTACGCTGCGCTGAGTAAATGCTTTTACAATTTTACATGCTAGAATATTCTCTTTGTTTTAGTCGTCGAAATTACTGTTATGTTTATTTTACTTCGCTTATTTCGAAATTTATATTTGCTGAAAAATGTATAACAAGAACTTGATGTGCCATAACAAATGAAATTAAAATTATTTACTGAAACTAGAAACTACCATTCCGTTCATATTTTAAGGTGTAAAAATTATTTCAATGAGTTTTCTACGTTTAGTTACAATTTATTTAAAATGGTTTTTCATATTTTCATGAGTGAAAATTGGCCATAGATGTTACAATATGTCTAATAAATTAAAGCGTGCACTTTACTGTTCATAAAGCACTACACTTGCTTTCACAATGAATTTCCTTGAAACTTGTTTAAACAAACACAGAACCTGATACGTTTCCTCGTAAAACACAAGGGCCGACGATTTTATTTTCTCACTCGTCTCTTGCAGCATTAACTCAAAACGAGAAAACTTGCGCGACTGGTTTTTTACGGTTGCAGCGTGAAACACGAGAAAGCTCGTGACTCGGTTAAGTGTTAAAATTAATTCAGACGGATAACGAATCGAAATTAACTTTGGCTAGTTTCCTTTAGTGCATTTAAACTTCGAAATTTTAAGCTAGACCCCGTAATTAAACTTCCTATAACTATATTTAAGTTTCTGTTAAAGAATAGCATGTAGCACGGAGGTCATTCAGTTAGAAGGTAGCAGATAAAAATGTCTTCGAAGAATGAATTCAAAGTTCAAAGAATTCAAGCTTCTTGTAACAACAAGTAAAATGTATTAAAAGTGACCAAAATTCATTGAAACTTGTTTTATGAAATAAAAGTAATTAAAATCGGTAGCTTAATACCAGTTGTCATTAAAATTGCTGACGAGCCACGTGCAAAACAATGTGACAGTAAAAAAAATATGCATATAGGTTCGATTTCTGTATTCACCACTTTTATTCACAAAGTAATAGAATAGAAGATAGATTGATGACATTTCTTCTTGTCCCACATCGCTATTCTTTCTGAAGTATATTCACACAGCTGAGAACAGATTGATTTGTAGTGCCTGCTGTAGACTGAGCTACTCCTGTTGACTAAGTGGTTGACAGCGATTCACTAACAGACATGGACTGCCCCTTATTTACCGACGTTGTTAGTATATAAGCTTCGTGTAGGTGCAGTGAAATCTGGTGTGTTTGTTTATGTAGATTTGATTGAGTTGACTCTTTGAGTCACCTTTCTTGGGGAGGCTAACCGCTATGTGCGTTGAAAAAGGACACGAAGGCAAACAAACTTGAGCCTCGTTTTGTGGGAAATACCAGTGTCTAGGTTAATTCATAAAAACCAGTAACAACTGATATAAAGTTAACAATTTTAACCATTTTCATTCGGTCAAATAGAAACAACGATTGAAGTACATAATTCGTATTATATTCAATGTTAACAATATAGGTCATAAAATCAATATGTGATCAAATTTCTGTTACATTAACTCAAATCTTATTGCAATTTCAATCTGACTTATTTCAAATGCGTAAGAAAAATTATCTGCTTATATTTTATGACATCAACAAAATATTGACTAAAAAGCTTTTTGAAAGTTTTGAAGAGATGATTTATGATAGACGATTTAAGAAACAAAATAAATAAAACATCGACAATAAAATTGATACTCCACATTTTGTAACATTATTTTTTTTTAAAGGTTTAATTGCAACAGTAATTCCTCACAGATTAATTACTTTATTGTTCAACAAAAATCATCTCCACTTCCATCAATTTCCCATACATTCCAATTCCCCTTGTCACTTCAGTTCCTTGTTACATTTTCGATCTGGCTTCATCAAAAAACTCCAAGATATTCTTCCAAAATTCTATCCTCACTCGTATTTCAAGAAAACCAGAGAAACCGTGTAACTCCATTTCGCGACAGTTTCTCAAACACACCGCTCATATTTCCAAAACAAGAAAATAAACTCGAAAAATACGCAGCTTTTTGTTTCACACTCGCGAAATCTTTTCGTCGCGTACCGTGTCACGGAAGCCCCCGAAAGCTGAATCTTTCGTTTCCAAGTCATTATTCACCGAGCTCCCCTCCTTTCAGCCAGTACACTCCTCTTTGTTACAGATTCCGAATGCGCGTCGCTGACAGGAGACATTTAACCGAGCCACCGAACCCGCGCCGCGTGCACTGACATCTCGGTATTCCTGTCCCCGGCGCGTACGTGCATCACGTACATACACACCCGTGGAATACGACAGATTCGTGCACAGGCAACGAAAGTATTTTTGGATTCGACGGGAATTCGTGTTTTTTTCGGCCTCTAACGAATCACCGCCGCGAGAACGGAATAAGAATTGTATCAAAGAAAAAAGGAAACAATCAGCTGGAAAATGAAATTTTTAAAGAATATACGACGAGTGATATTGGAACTGTCGAGTTAGTACCTACTTCGTCTTCGATAGGAATGTTTGCTGATTTCGAAATAGAGAATGCCTTAACGTTGCTGCGTGATGTTGGTTAGATGAATAGGAGATTCTCGAATGTGGCCTAACCACACAGACTCGAGCGAAGACTCAAATTGGAAAAACTACCTGTAATGCTGAGAATGTGTTACAATGGAAGGTGTCTTTTATTATAAGGCACTTCACTATTGGTTCCAGAAACATTGCGACGGTGTTTGTTTAAATGAAAGTGTTTGCTATTTGTTTAACACAAATACCTATATGGTGGACTTTACATTGATTTGGTTTATCTGTATAGAGGGGATACAATATTGAACTTTGTTTCGTTGACTGAATTTAGTCAATTAGTTTTTATCTGGTATTTTATGGTACTTATCAATCGTGTAAGATATAAGAATTTAAAAGAATTTCGATATTCTAAGAACACGTTACAATGTTTATTGTTTGAAGTCACAATGAGTGTGAAACCTGCAATTGTATAATAACTCTCAAAAATATCTCATTCTAGACTGCCACAAATTTTCAAGTGGGCCCCAAAAGAAGCTGATCGAAAGGATCGTAAGAAATAATTTTAAAACAAACAAGTTCCCTAAGATAC
This sequence comes from Dufourea novaeangliae, assembly GCF_001272555.1. Classification (NCBI taxonomy): domain Eukaryota; kingdom Metazoa; phylum Arthropoda; class Insecta; order Hymenoptera; family Halictidae; genus Dufourea; species Dufourea novaeangliae. Next base: position 3,514,041 of record NW_015373988.1, on the reverse strand, counting down.
TAACATTTTTCGAAGAAAGGAAACTGGTGGACACAATAATGAAAATTTACAATTTTTCAAGTCACGAGTTTTCAAGTCACAAATCTTTAACAGCAATAAAATAATTGAGACGGTCGAGGTCTGTAGTTGTTACGTCGTTACGCGACACCCCATTAACCCTCCGTTGTCCTTCTTGCAACGTAGCTGTTACACTGGGTCAATTTGACCCAAGCCAATATTCAATTAGCTGTTGTTCAAAAACTGTTTGTTAATTTAAGTCGCAAAATATTCTGTGGTGAAGTTTGAACACTACAGAATACAAATGTTCATAGTTAAAAATAAACATTAATAGTTTCATCACGTTTAAAAAACTTCTCGAAAAGAAAAACAATATTCTGAAAAAAGTTTGTTTAGGATACCTGAAATTACTGCTACATGACGCAAGTGGTACCATTTTCAATGATTCCTCAAAGATATTTTACTTCAAAATCAAATTCAGGGTCAATTTAACTGTGACAACTAAGAGTTAAACAAAAAAAAAGCATACCGATACGTTTCGATCGTTTAATTTTAATAGATCCTGTTTTCCGCAGCAACGATAGCGTGAAAGGAAATAAAAATCGGTATCGGTCGAAGAAAAACATATCGTGGATACAGGTCGGAGAAAAGAAGAAACGTCCTTTCGGGTATAGCACGAATTGGCGCGTGCAATTGCGCCCCGTAATTGGGGCTCGGACATTGAATGGAAATACGAGTGCGGGAGTGTGTTCGGCCACGCTTCGTTGGCTGCGCGCGTAATTCTCGCGCGGTGCACCGCCGCCAGAATTTTCAAGAGATTATATTTTTTTTTTTCGGGGGTCGTCGTGTGCTCTCGCGGTAACTCGTGTTCCATTAGCGGGGTTCGGGCGTCGACTCGGCGCCCGTCACATGTACTTTAGGTGCGCGGAGACAGAGCCGAGGGATGGAAGAGGGGCGGAAAAGCGGAGCCCCGAAATGAATAGTCAATCAACAGAAAAAATGCGGTAGTTTCATGGCTGCCACGTCCTGTTTAGATACAGAGGAACCGACCAAGGAAGAGGAGAAACGTATCATTTGAATGCAATTCATGAATTATGAAAACTAATTAATTCGAGGCTAGTTGATTCAGGCAGAATCTCGAGCGGATGGGGAAACGGAACGGATGGGGATAGATTCGGAGCTGTGCCCCGACTCGGCTTATTTAACCGGTCGCGATGGTTTAATTGAAAAAGTCGCGAAAACGGATACACACGCGGCACGTGATCCATTAATGAAGGACTTGAATTCTCGTGTTTCGACGGATTATTTACGTTGCCTCGAACTTCGTATTGGAAGTTCCTTGATCAGTGCTTTCAAGTGACACGAGTATTGAGTGTGTAGGGGTTTAAATGGCATTATTTAGTCGTGTCACGAATAACTTACACTGTGAAGGGTAAAACGTTAGTAAATAATAATTAAATGCGAATGGAATAATTAAAAACAGTTGGATACTGATGGAGAATGTGTAACAGATTAATATTAGTTGTAAAGTGCCTTTGACCAACATGAAGTTTAATGTGGAAAAGAGGTGTTATTTGTAGCTCAATCTCGTATTACTACGGAAAGGAAAAATGTGTGCGAAATGTAGCGCAATGGTTTTCACTGAATTCATTGATTGATATAATCACAGAGGAGGTATGTCATCATATACCTCACACAGATATAGGTACATCGCTGTGAAAATCGATAATGAATACACGTCAATCGAACCGAGCTTAGAATTTATATCCTTAGTTACAAGAATGAATGTAACTTTTAGAACTTCAGTAGAATGGTCTATCTTATATAGATCTTAGAATATTTGAAGACTAAACATATGATAGAAAATCTTTGTTAGATTGAGGAATTTATGTAACATTTTGAATATTTCAATAACTGACTGTTTTAATACATTTATATGTTCCCTTCATTTCGTACGATTGTAATAAGAATACTCCACTCACTGCATCTGTTTGGTATGTTATATAATAATTTTTCATAAAATCAAGAACCAATATTTTTATAAACAATGTGTTTACTCACGATAAATAACGAACTAGTAGTCACACTACCACTGTTTTTCTAATGTTTGGATTGTCATTTCAGGAAGGTTCGTACTGTCCATTGTCAAAAAATATTCTAAATATTATCACTAAAATAATATAGGATATATGAAACTGGAGACTTGTTTACTTTTCATCCTCAGTTTTCGAGACTTTTTCAATTAATTTTATTAAGAACGTTTGTTAGTAACATGCCTTTATTAGAGAAAATTAGTGGCACACTTTTTACTCAACCTCCAGATTATTCCTAAAAATAGATGACAAAAACTGCCCTCATTCTACGAAACTTTCCCTATGGTATCTATGCACAAGCGAGACGAACAATTATACAAATGAAGCGATTCGAAAATAATGCGGCGGAAGAAACGAAAAAGGAATGGGATGACTCAAAGGGCAAGAGATAAAACCATAGGAAGGCCAGACCATGTGCTGCATGCAAGCCTACTAGTACGATAACACTGAGTATGATTTAATTAGTGTGATCCGACCTGGTCTCCGAGCGGCACGAGAGGGTCTCCTGCATGTCTGTATGCTCCTTGTACACGTATCTTCAACCCTCCTCTCGCTCGCCCTCATTTTCTAGCTTCATGAGCAAAACCACTTCGCCCTCTAACTATCCTTCTGGCACGCAATCCTCCTTTGCATCAGGGGATGGCGAAAACGAACGACGCGAAAAAAAATCTCCTCGCCTGCTTGACGAATAATACAAGCCAGCACAGCAGATAAACGCAAGTCGTACGTTTCCGTATGAAGAATTCGCGTTAACGTCGTTAGGTGGCGGACAAGATGGAGGACGAGTCGAATAAAATGACGGCGGGCTGGTTGTACCCCCGTTTAACAAACTACTACACACGCGGTGGCAAATGGTAACATCGGGACATTAGAAAGAAAATTTGAGAAAACATGAAATTTTATTTTTTTCTGAATAATCATAGGAGGGTGTTCAAGATAATATTGAAAGAAACATGACAAGTCTAAGAGGCCATGTTGGATATAAGAGAAACTCTCATGGTGAAATCGAAAGTTACCATTTGTAACACGTTAACTGCCCACAGGTTTTACTATTCAGGTACAGGAATCGTGGACTCGTTGTTTAGATCATTATTCCGTTACTAAATATGTTTCACAGATCATTGATACTGCTTATAATTGAAATGTTCTTTCAAATAATTTAATGGCGCTGACGACCACCATGGGACTTAACGTATTAATGATCGATCACATAGACTGGTTTTGAAAATGAAATTGGCGCCATTCATCATAGAAATATGAAAAGTTGTTTCCATTAGAAGAATTGATCGTTGAGCTAGGCTAGATTTCTTATTCACTTCGCAGACTTTACACGTTTTCTTTTTGTGTATAAATTTAAACAAAAAAGAATAATTCAGTTTGTGTGAATATGAAACTGGTCCATTCGTTGAACCATAATTTTATAACTAAATACTTAATTATTCTACACTTGAGTGGATATCAAGGATACTGTATTTTTAGCTTGATATATATGCATAGACTGTATGATTGTTACACACTTGTCAAAATTATTCGACAAAGCACCGCACTAAAGAAACCCAAAAACTGAGGAAGTGGAAAATTGGCTGCGCCTCTTGACGTACTATATTTTGCTGAATCATGTAATAGTCATTGTGATCAATATGTCGGTGAATAAATCAGTCACTCGGAGCATGTTCTAACATCCTACTTCCATGTACGCAAAAACATCTATATTTCTTTTATTCTCCCTTTGACATTTGTCCCCCGTTTCACCATGTTTTTCTTTCCCATGACATAAATTAGGGCTACATGAGATATGTTAGGTCTTACTTAGGTCTGCCAGCTTCCCCTCGTCTACCACTTCTTCCTGGTGTAGTTATTTTAAAACGCACCCCGTTATTTTCAGAGGCATATTTCAGAATATAAGATCTAAAGAATAGTATTGATCACCACAGAAAACCAGAAATTGTTACCAAATCGAAGAAATAGTTGCCAAATATTTATAGTTTCATCACTTTTGTTACACTTAAGTCCCCGAATGAGATTACACGTATACTTATTTGTTCAGCGTTTTTATAGTTTAATATATTCTACTTATGTAATTATAACAAAATTTGATTAATCGGAAAACACCATAACATAAAAAATATTCGATCTCCAAGGTTGTACCTATTTTCCACTTTTGGAACAGCTGAAAATATCACTTTGAACAAGCAACGTAGAAATTTACATGGGTTATTGTTGCGCGTGTACCGAATTCCAGGCTGCTTCGGTATGATCAAAATTCTAGTGCATGCACAATGCATAACATCGTAAATTTTCTGTTTCTTTACAAATTCTTCAAAAGTAGGTTGATTTTTCCTTCATTGAAAAAATACTTATCATATTATATTAAATATTACAACTTAACTGTGTAATACTATCAAATTGAACATCTAGAGTTTAATCATGAATATTATAACTTACTGTAAAGAAAATTTCAGTCCACTTATTATATTTGTGTAGAGAATGTCCCTCGGTGGTAAAATCGGTAAAAATGAGTGATAAACAAGAAGACAGGAAAGGAAACAATGTTAAGGTAACTAAAACAAAAACAAGAAGGATTTTGTAATATCTGTTAATGTTTGTATTGTATGTGAGTAACGAAAGTATTGAGATAATGAAAAGTTGCATAAGCGAGCAGAGATCCGCTTGGCTCTTCCATTTCGTTTCATTACGAGTCGCATTTTCAATAAAACTGCCCCAACTGAATGCTGATTCGAGTGCCTCCCAACACAGGTTTCTTCGCTTCGTTCTTTTCGTAGCGCCCCCCGTTCAAAAAAAGAAAATCCGGCCCCGGAAAAGCAAACAATTGATTCATTAGGAAGAAACATTTCTCCCGATGAAAGAAAGCGCTACAATTTCTCAACGCAAAATAAAAGGGTAAGTACACGACCGGATACGAATACAACGCAAATGAAATCAAAAGTTTCAATTGTTGTTGTGCGTATGTAATGTAATTGCTGAAACGTTATCGGAATTAAGGTCAACTGCGTACAATGTATTTGTGAAAAGGTGTTTTAAGTTATTTCTGTGAATGCATCGTGGTTTCAATGAACAGAGTTTAGTTAAGTATAATTGTTAACTAATACAAGAAACAAAACTGCTATTTCGTGCAAACTGGTTAATCAGATTTGAAATATAATGAAATGTTACTATTTCTTAAGTATATTGTTTTAAAAACATTATTCTGCTATAGTAACTTAGATTGTAACAATGTTAAACAATTGCAAATTATTTGAAACTGTAATGCATTAGCATATCAAGATAATATGGACTAAATAATTGAATTTTTTTAAGATACAAATGAAGGACTTATTAACGACGAGTTAATATATGTAGTCTCTTTAAATAATTGTCTTACGGCGTTCGTATGCATAGTCTTATCACGTGATATAACAGAACAAATATTTCAGGGTATTAATCACATCCTTCGAAGAAGTCTAGGGTGATCTGTTTCATTCGAATCGATTGAACTATTTCACAGTAGCCATTTTAATGCAAATATATCCACATATTTAAATAATATTAAGGATTATTTTTAGTATACCAAAACATAAACAACTTCTACAGCCATCGAATATTAGTGAAACAACCGTAATCGTAGGACATATCTAATAAAAGAAGAATCAAAATATTCTTAAAAAATCGTATATATCTCGAGTAAATTTCTAAATGGTAATTCTTAATTATAAAGTTAATGCATAACTAATAAAACGAATAACAACTCCAAGATTTAACATTTCTATCAGGAATGAAATATTCGAGACACTATTTGTTATATTATACTTGTAGATTGAAACAAATGGACCACCGTATGCATGGTCATTGCGTATTAATGATGAGCAATTCCATCGTAACTGGTCAACGACATTGATTACGTCTGTTTACCAAGAACAAAGAAGCAGCCGGGGACAAAGGAAGATCAGAGATTACTCGGATGCAACGGAGGCTAAGGCGTTCCTTTTAAGCGTGACTAATGCCCCCCGGTCTCTGAGCTCACGGCTCAGGTGTTTTCGAGGACTACGATGAGATGCGGCTTGTCCTGGCTATTTACGCACGTGCGGCCCCCCGAAACAGTCTTCCACCTGCTCGATAAAGTATCTGCCTGCCAGCTGGTAACTGCAGTTGCTAATCGTGCTGATGCAATTTCAGGAAGATACGAACGACGTATAACATACGAGGCTCGGGCATAATACGGTTACGGTCCACGAAAGTAAAAGGATATCGACGAGCCAGGTATCGAAATTAAAATGAAATTTCTAATGAAGAGTAGATATGTTATGTATCTTTATTGGTGTTTGGTTCAAGCATATGAATTGTTATGTATTGGAATTTTATCGAACAACTCAACGAAACTAGAATCAATGAGGAACTTATTTACATACTCTATTATGGGTTCCGTTAGGTAACAAATAAAATGAACACCTGATCAATCTGCATTAAAGATTTTACTATACTGAACATTAAACGAGAATAAACGACATTTAAAAAGTTAAGAATTTAGTTGGAAAAGAGGCGAACAATTAAAAATAATGAAAGAAGAACGTTCATATTATACTGAAAATTTAAATGCTTAAATTTAAGCTCAATTACGGTGCAGTATAAAATTTAAAAGATGTTTCACAAGCGCCCGAAACAAATGACAGTCCAACAGTCATGAGAATGATCATATGGCCAGACAACGGCCAACATGTGCCTACATAGGTGCTTGTTAAAGTGTACAATGCTCTTTCTTTCAAGCACTCCACATGTCCCACATTTTCCCTACTTCGTAGCAATGACTACATAGGAGAGGAAAAGTACAGAATTAAAATTGAAGTATGTATCCACACACGGTATACCCAAGCAACCGTAACAAAGAAACTGAAGTCCGCGCTGGTCTAGTTTTCCGACGGGTCATCAAATGTAACAGACAAAAAGAGAAACAGAAAACTACATGAAAAAAAAGAACATTTTCCTTTCTCTTGTTTTTTTTTTCTTCCTAGTGTTTGGGTAGAAAATTAATATTGTGCAACTGATGAGACATTTTCCCTTAGCGCGGACTCGAAAATGAAACTACGATTTGATGTTTACCTGATGTGATTCGTATTGATTCTCGCGATGGACTATCTTCGAAGGAGATTCAAGCGCCTCGAGTATTCGCATTTCTCCTTGATTACTGAAAGTCACCGTCGAAGGGGTTTTCTTAATTACAAATTATGATTGGTTGAGCCCTGAAGGCGGATGAAAAATTCTTGGGTTCTCCAATAGTGGTGGAAATCGCTCCTTCGTGGCGAAGCGTAAACGCGAGAAGCTAATTAAGCACAGGGGTCAAGATTTTTCTTGACCACGTAGAGTTTCCGAGTGTCTCAAACGGTACGGTTTTATCGCCGTATTGGTCCTCGAGTATAAAGACGATACTATTTGAAAGAAGCGAGCTCATAAAACAATTAAAACGTTGATTAACAAACCAAAAAACAAAAATTATTCAATACAATTACAACTTCGAAAATTACATTCCTAACTATTCCCTTCCATCTTCTTGAATCTCCTAGGTCCTAACTAAATTTAATTTATTCAATATTTTACTAAAAAGTTCCGTTTTTAATTCTGACCTTAACCGATGTCATCTATATGTATATCTAAGTGACGTGGCAGTCAAAATGTTGAGAAAATATTCTATCGAAAAACCAACGAATTCCAAGCCTAATATGTGACCGTTGCATTTGGCTCCACCGGCGGGATATTAGCCGCTGCTATTAAGCAACAAATTGTACGACGCACAGGATGTATAAAATCTTTGATGAGCCGGCTGCGTGGCCCGAGCATCTGTTCCGGTCCACCAACGAATCGGGCAAGTTGCTCCTCTGCACCTGCGACGTTTAATTGCGAGCTGCTGGATCGTGGAACGTGAACAGGATCGTTTCCTTCGCGGTCTCAAAGGTCACACACACCGATCGTCAATCAACGGAGCCCGCGCTTCCAGCTAACCGGGCCGGACTGAATAACCTTTCCGTAAGTGTTTTGCCTGCACTTCCGTCACGAGTAAATTGAAACGCGGAGCGTAACCTTGTCGAGGGTAATGAGAGGGAAGCATTAAACAGAGGGGCTAATCGTATCATCAAGGATTGAGACATGTAAATATTAGTACTGGTTACGGGTTCTCAATTCTTTCTGCAGCGAGGAAGTTAACCGAGCGCGATTCAACGAAGTAACTATTATTACTACATAGCAGTGTTGGGCAGAATTTTATTCGTATAATACACAGTGAAAAGCAGTAGTATCTAAGGGTGTTGTTCTAAGCTTTAAACAGTTAATGAGATTAAATAATTGTTCGACAAATGTCGATTCATTCATGAAGAAGTATTATTTTTCTATAAAAATCGAAATTTCCACGTTTAAACAATTAAAAATGACGAAATACTTTTTGTAACTTTTATTCGTTATTCGAAATTTGTTATCTAGATAATGAGTTTGCCCATCATTGCTACATAGGTGTTATTATTACTAGGTGCACACAAAATTGTATATTTTTTATTGTTTCTGTGTAGGTTCCTACGTGATAAACAAGTTTCATTCCAATATCGAGCACGACTACGCACTGGCCATGGTAAAATTACACAGGGATGGTTAATTAAAAAACAGGGGTTGACATCGCTCCCAAAATAACTGTTTGAAATTGTTATATCGATTATCGAAATCGATTTCGATGATCGAAATTGTTAAATGTAATCTAATTAAGCAGATGCTTCAAGAGATACAGCTTTATGCACGTTGTACGATATGCACCTATTTGCTACTATTGTACTGACGATTTCATTCAACGGAACAGTTATTCAAGATTGCAGTTGACATAACACGTGGGTGTAAGTTCAATCGTAGCTGTATAAAGTAACAGTCGTTAAATTGCATTATTACGGCATAATTCAGATTTTAAACGACAGTACACAGTCACTTAAGACTTTCTAGTGCGAGTTTATCGTAGTAGGCAATCCAGTGTGCTTGCCAGATAACAAAATACATTCCATTCGTATATTTTGTTTATTACAAGGAACAGAATTATGTTTCAATCTGTTCTGTGAAAGTTACTATCAATGGGTACTGAAGTTATTAAAAATTGAAATAGAGACTATAACATGCATACTGAATTTCTAACCGACAAGACATATAAAGCATATACTAATTTCTACGAAATTAGACACAGTCTTTCTTTAAGGATATTTTTTTTTCAAACAGAAAAGTAAAACCAGCTAGATGCGTTCTCCTCATTAGCTAGACAGGTTGCACTGTTAATCTTCAGTCATGGTTCATGTCTTTCTGACATAATAACAAAACACTTCCAAGTGTTACGAGTTATTTATGGCAGCTAGGTGATCGATAACGTCAATACGACAAGATTGGCCGCCTGTCGAAGACCCCGGAACTCTTCCACTAATTCCTTGTAGATGCTACGAACCTTCAGCTCAGTAAATCATACAGAATTGAGAGTGATTGAAAACATTCAAATGTCTTTCCAGTATCTGAGACCCGCAAGAAATGTTAGCCCTGATAATGTGTACACGAAAGGGGTGGTGCATACATTGTAAAAAGTTTTCAGTTAACATTCAGGCAAGTGTGCACGAGGCTTAAGGAAATCTTCGATGGACAACTGCTACCAGTCGTTAAAACGGATAACCTCTAGTTATCGTGGCATAACGCGGGGAGGAGCGCTCGTAACGAAATTAAGGCCGCGAATGAAAACTTTAGAACGTCGTTAAAGGCGAAGATGTCGCGAGTAGTGGGCGGAGAAGTCACTGACATTTTCATTGAAGCATCAGCGTTGATGCGATAGCAAATAATGGAAGGGCGAAAACGGTTGCCCGACGAGAAACACCATTAACGGTCCCACCCGATAGGAAATTATACCAGTATTTAATTACGTTTCTCAATTTCACTGTTATTGTGCGCGTAGCTACGATGTTTGCGCCCCGTTAACGGTGTTCATATTATATTGATCACGGTTCGGTGACATCAGTTGATGTGTTTTTATCGATTGTTTATTGGGAATTTACACTAACGCTCATAAGAATTTGACATGGTATTCAAGAATTGTAAACTTATTTTTATTTTACATTTCATTTTCAGAGTTTTCAATCGATCATCGTAAATTTTGCGTACTTTATGGTTTTGATTATGAAGAAAAATTATACATTTGAAAAATGTGGCACATTGTTAAATAAAAGGAATCTAATATAAATAAATGAATAGTAATGAATGTTAGTGTATATTAGATCAGATTTGAGTAGCTTCTCTGAGAGTTGAATTTGAAATAATATTAATTTATCGCGGTCATTATTAACCATCTAGGTGTGTATACTTCTATGAATAGGTACTTTCAGACAATGTTGCTTCAAATATTCACGACGACTATGGATCGAAAATTACAATTATTATAATTTTTTAAATGAAGCTGACAAAGCAATACATTTAGTTTGTTACATTAAACCAGTTTAACAAACGAATTAAGTTGTTTAAATACATTCAAACGAACCTCTGAGTTATATATTGTGAAGGAAGAGAATAATACAAGAAGCAGCTACATTTCCACTGGCTTGATCAAAAAAATAGTTACGTAATTCGTTTTAGGACGCAATCCACTCAAAAAACTTCAGATCGTCTGTGAGATTCGAAGCGAGACGAATTTCAATGTCGGAAGTTTCACGGGTTATGAGCACCAAACTGAACGGAAATGTTAAGTCCATTTCTTAATCAAAAACACGAAATCTTCTAATATATTGCAATCCGATTTCAATAGCACCGGATAAATAGTGTAATACAAAATAACACCGTGATGTTATTGAAAAACGACGTGGTAAACTTTTATTTTGTATCAAGATAAGGTGGTTGTTATATATTTACATCGTTTAAACTGTTAATAACAGTTTCTTTCTCGAAGTCCATCAACAAAACATTATACGACTTAAATATTTGCATTTGTTAATCAACTTTTACGAATTGAAATAAAGAAAGTGAAGTGATTTATCGCTGAGAGAAACTAATTATATAATCAAGGTGTCACTTGTCCAGTCAATTTTGCATTATAACTTTTCGACAAGTATTAAACGTATTTCGTGTTAATATTTTAATTTATAGAACGATGTCTTTTATTGGAATATTATATAAATATTTTACGTCGTGAAAAAATGTGGATAAATATCAAGATATACGCGGATAACCTTGAGACGTTAATATCTTCGTATAAATCGAAAGATTTTCCGCACGTCATAAACGTTATTACAAATGCCATTACATTTTGAAATGTATCCGAGTTTATGTCGATATTTCGATTAGTAGTTGTTTCATCATCCTCAACGGTGATACGTATTGTTTGCGGAACCCAGACATAAAATCGTCATAAAAGGCGAATCCATTTCGTGCACCGATACCGCTCGTACTATTGCAAATAATAAAACCTTCTCTTCAGACTTGGGTATTACTTGAATAATGTTAAATATATAATCGAATAAAATACCAATACATGTAATAATGTTTAAAAAATTTCGCAGATTTAAACTTTTTGAAGAACATAAATACACTTCCTATTTGAACCAATTCTTATCTTCATCTTTCTTTGGAATTCATAAGAATTAATGAATATTTAATACTTTTTTTGGTTTCTGTTTAATCTCTTCAGGCTTTTAATGACTAGAAATAAATTTCTACTCAATTTCTGTTTGTATTAAAAAGTCTTCAGAATCGTAATTTGCGTAGATATATTCCATAAGAAGTAACGAAAAAAGGAGATTATAATTAATGCAGAATATAGGTGCCCTTTCGGAGCAAGCTTTTTGTCCGTAGGTATGACATTTTTAAACGTAACGCATTTTAAGAGCATTACCTAGCGATAAAGTTTTCTTTTTATATTCAATCAATCTTCCTGACCTACGTACATTAATGAAATTTTTTATGTATACAGAATATTCAGAATTATTCCCATATTGTTGAATTTTTGTATTGATATTGCATAATTCCAAATATATTCGGGTACTCTGAAAAATATGTATGAATTTTTATTAAAGTGAATCAAGACACCTGTGTGGATTCACACGTTGATCTTTCTTATAATGCATCCATTGTTTGAATTTTATACTATTTTCATGTGTTGGGAGAAACTTCGTTTGAAAAATTTACTATTTACGTAACAATCTGATCATTAAAAATATGAAGTATGGAGATTTTTTTATTTTCAAATAACATAATATGACAATTATTAACGATAAAAATTTCTCTGACCTTATTATTTTGCTGCACCTAAATTATTTACTCCATTTCACTTATTGCGTATCTGCATTAAAGTATGATATAATATTGTATAAATAAAAATATGATTACGAAGTATCTTAAAAATAAAACTGAATGATAATTGAAATATTTTCTATGGAAACTACATATAACTTGACAGAACATTTTTACAGTTCACGAGTGTTCTAACATTATGAATAGTACCGGTGTATATACTTCTTTGCTAGAAACTTTCATGTTCGAAACACGTACTGATTATTTCAGTACCCTAGTTCTGGCACATACACTAGTTTATCCTACTAATTACACAGTAACAAAGTAATCTGTATCTCGGTTAATGGCAAAACTTGAACCTATCATTAGTGCTGCTTTGCAACCCAAACTTGCATCAGTATTCCCTGCTTCGTTACCCTAAAGGTAGCATAACATAAGTTGGGACATATTTTCATATTGGTAAAAAGTTTTATTACTATAAATAGAGAATAATTATCCGGAGTACATAATTATAGATGCTCTATAAATACCGACTGGTAATAAACTCCTTACATGATGACAAAGTACATACACAGAAAATAATAATCCTATAGGAATCAGAAAAATAGATTTTACTTTTGTTAATTAACACTTGTTTAAAAAATAATATTTCTCATCAGTAGACTATAGTTTTGCAAATTATAAAAATATTTCCTCGCTACTTTCAACACAACGAAATTCTTATTAGAATAAATGAAACTATACCTAAATCCTGTTTCTATGACTATGTAGTCTAACAAAAGTATAAATTTAACAAAACGTTCTTTAATTGTAGTATATTTGGAACAAATTACTACGGAACCGTGGAAGGTAATTATCCCCAATTATAGAAAAAAGGAAGGTTTAAAATGCATATGGTTGCAACTTGGAACTTCGTTAATATCTTGTTACGCCGTATAATGGAATTACCGAGTGTTGTACAAACAGCTTTCCTGGAATTAGTACCTAAAGATGTACTACATATCACATAGGAATAAAGGAACAATAACTTACGGTGTAGAACCTACCCTAAAGCCGTTGCTGAGGCGAATATTACGATACCATGTCAGAGGTGATACCAATTTATTATTCAACGGAAATTGAACAATTCAAGTCGAATGCCCATGTGATATCTATTGTATTTTTAATAAAATTCACTTATACATTTGTAATGGAACTGAAATTTTGATAAAGACATGTTACATTTAACCCTTTATGATCGACACTCGTGTTGTGCATCGACCCATAAACCCTCAACAGAGTAGGTGCACTTCTTATATTCATGAATGGAACAATATCGGTTTCTTTCTATCGTATCTTTTCTATTTACAAAAATTATAAGAATTTATATATCAAATTGCAGTTCATTGATTTACCCTGATAGCTCCACATTACGAAATTCATTCCAAATAATTTATTTAAGACATAATCTTTTCAAAACTCCATCCACAGATAACAATCAATATTAAGTTTCAACACGAAAACGATAACGTTAATTATCGTTAGCCCCTGTAAAAAATTATAGAACTTAATGTTGTATACAACCATTAATATTCTCACCTTACAACTAAAACTTCTGTACCTTCATCGACATCAGACACCAAAACCGCAATTTACACGTGAAACTGTTTCATTCCAGACGATCCCGAATTCCACAGAGTAGCGTGTACCCACCGTTCGATCGACGCGCGCGTGACCTTAGATTTTTTCGAGTCAGTCGAAATTCCAATGGTCGAAAGGTAACCTGGTCAGCTGTCCGTGTCGAGTCACGACGGGCCATCTTGCACAACTACTTCGCCTTGTTTCGTCCGTCCCACCCCTCCCGATTCGCCGATCAGGAAACATAAAAGTCGTCACGTTCGAATGCCTCGGTTAATCGGCTCCGATGATGTAGCACGGTGCAATAACGACATGGGAACGGGATCGACAGGTAGCACAAAGGGTCTCTCTCCCACTGCATATTACACTACCGTGCGAAAGCATTGACGGTCCACACACCAGCAGCACACGTTCTCTGTTGGTATATTAGCCCCCTGGTTTGGCCTGACTCTGCATGCAACTGGCGGCAGGGTGGAGAGGGTGGGGGGGGGGCGGAAGAAGCTGTCTAGTTAGTACTAAATCTTGGTAGCAGCAATGAGTCCCAACAGACCTGTAATTTTCGGAAAGCTACACGCGGAACTCTCGCAATTACAAATTAATAAACGGTCCACGGGACCTTACTGCCCTTTTCCTCTATAATTTATATCCACCGTGCACCTTAATTACCCTCGTGGTCGGCCCCATATCCCATGCACGCTCCCCGTGCAAAGTTCACTGGACAGCCCCCGGTATTGAATCCGCGGCATGTACCTATTCGTTGTAATGCACCGTGGATTTTCGTACATCCGACGGCGTTGCCGAAATCATGGAATTCGTTTCGATGATTAAGCGGTCGACGATTATGAGGATGGAAACGAGGCAACGAATTATTGGCCGGCTGAATTTCATTGCGGCCGATCGTCTAGTGACGCATTAATTATGTTTCCATCAGCAATGGTACACCGATTACGGTGCGTGATCGCGTTATAGCGTTATTACCGTTGTAATTGTTAATAATAATAGACCGGAGGACGTAAAACTGACTGTCGAAAGTTAATTTGTTCAGCTTAATATTGCTGGTTATTGTGAATAATTGATGGGACCATGATATCGCGATAGAAGCTTCTATGTTTTGCTAATAGCAGGTAAAATAAAAGTACTCGAAGATAGAAAGAGAACACATTAGGTATATGTAATAACAGTGATACATAGAATGCGGATGTTTACGCAAATATCGACTTTTGTGGACTAATTTACAAAGACTGGAATAAAAAAGAAATTTGATAGCCCTATTAAGATTCTAGAAGAATCAGCATAAAAGAAAATCCTGAGTAAACTTTATAAAAAGTTTAACTGTACTGAATTTTAGACAATCGTGTATGCGATAAATGCATAAAATCCGCAATCTAGTTATCAGTTTATGATATTAACACAAAATGCACTATTTCATAACTACTAGAATTCTGATATGTAAGTGTGAAATATACTACTCTGAAGTTACAATGCATTACGCTGATTGATAATTGAAACAGGCAAAAATCTGAATGTTTCCGATGCTAGCTGAATTGTTTTAGAAGGAAAGCTGAATAATGCAAAGCTTATCAGCCTCCGAAGCTGCCTATCCGAAGACAGTCAATAAAACGAACTGATGCATTTTAATGGCATGAATATCTAAGATCGAAATCGAAGACGATATTTAAAGTCGACCGTGCCCATTAAGAAATCGCAAATAATACCCTGTCGGAAATTTCCACCACCTCAGAGTGCATCGCAAAACTTTCATTCTAATTTCTCTCGTTAATTGGAATTACATCTGTCACAGAATAAACCGCACTGATGTTACATACGTTAACTGATCCCAGGAATCATTTTACCCATATTCTATATTATTGTTTTTTTGTTTTAGTTACAACAATGCCCCGTCAGTATGAAAGAAAAACAACGCGTCAAAGCCGTTTTTATTTAAATAAAATGAAATCAAAAAAATGCTTTTTAATGTTCGTCGTATTTACTATCAGTAGGTATAAAATGATCCCCGGAGATCATAATATAATTGATCAGATAGCTAAATTTTATTTAAGCCAATGATAAGATAGATTAACTTATAAAAGCTACTTTACTTTTATTTAAATAATAAGCATTTGTATTTTTTATATAAACTACGCCTTAAAGGGATCGTTTTAGACACCTTTCCCCTATTTATAACGAACTTTCAAATATTCCAACGTTTGAATATTTTTGTCCTTTGTTGCACCCCGAAAAATCCTGATATCGCCAGGTTCAATCAGCCGCGCGTATCAGTAAGTCTATCGATCAGGTTAAGCAACGTTATCTTGGTTTGCAACTCCGAGATTGCGACGAGGCACTCCGGGATACCCTTTTCTCGACGAATTTTTCATTTGTTATCGTCTGTCAAGGGAAACGACGAGACCTTTCCCTTTATCCGCTACGACCCTTTACATAACCGTCCAAGACTCACCCCTCGACACATGCCATCGAGGAAGTTTGCTTCCATGGGGCGACGGTGTGTGCGATCTACGTGCCGCGTATCAAACGTGATGTCATATTCCGTCCCGGTCCCTCGCCGAGGTTCAGACTCGTACAAAAGGTATTGACGTGAAAAGCATTGAAGGAACCGAAGGTAAGATACACGATTTATAGCTTAGAATAATGTTTCTTTTCTGATTCCCCTTTGATTTATGCGACGAACGTTAACCACGGAAAGTTTGTTGTTCGGCTGTTATAAACATCGTAACGTCCTCTTGAAAGTACTATAATTCAAAGTTATATCACGTTACGTGTACACTAACGTACAAAAGTATTGCTCATTTTTGACAGATTTAATTCAAATGATGTAGTTAGTAATTGTCATATACCCAATATGTTGGTTTGTTCAATTTTTAAATTATGGGTCAAATAAAAAAGATTCTTCCGAACCTTGAAAAGGACTGATAGAATACCTCGATTACTGAAAACGAATTTAATTTGCTTTTACATCGCTTTTCGAGTAAATATAACTTATAATCGATTCACACCAGAAGAAGATAATACAAATTTTTCTTCGATACTATTGCTACAAATTCAAAAATGTTTGAATACTTATAAGCGGTAATATCCATGTCTAAGCCACTGATATTTATAACTGTAACTATCTAACCTCCATTTTATTTGTTCGAAATTTCTTGTAATCTGAATAACACATGTTCTAATTCTATATTTTATGTATGTACAACATATACAAAAGTGTATGATTATTATAATCATATTACCCGAAGTTCTTGTATTACCAAATTAATTAAATCCTTAATAAAGAAAATAAGTGCATCTTACCACAAGAAAATTGCATCGAATAATTCTACGTATATAACTGAGACTTGCTAAAAAACAGGCAATACATGGAATGAAGCACAGAGGTACTTAGTTATGCACACGAATTACGCGAATGTGATCGTACGAATGGGATGGAAGACAGAAAATATAAATCCTGCATGTGTACGGAATCAGTTAAACGGTTGTTTCGTACCATTAGGAGAAACGCAGAAAACTGTTCACCATTTTTCATGTATTAGTGCACCGTTCCGAAGGATTGTGACGTACAGTCCGGTTGTAAAACACGATTTATTACGGCGCATATGCGATACACCGATATCGAGCATGCTAAGTGTACCTCTCCGGAAACCGTAGGAAAAGTGTTTACGCAAACGCGGCCAATATATTAGGCTATTGTTCTTAAAATACGCATCGCGAGCCGTTCTATTCACGAACCGTCGAGGTAGAAGTTATGGGTAGGTAAAAGGCTTTAACCGCGATAATATCCTTTTCATCCGCATGCCATTTGTACTATTCATTGGTCAAAGTGTACGAAGCGAACCGTCCAATTGAGTTGTTCGATACGATCGATAGAGCCATTGGAAAAGTCGGAAACCAAACGATTCCAGGTATCATTATTTACGGAATCTTTATTTTACACGCTGACTCGTTGAATTTTATGCTATATTAAATATTCCTGAATTGTATATTGCAAATATTTAAAGGATAGATTCAAGCAATATAATTTTCTTGATGTTTCCAAAATATTTTCTGTCGGTACTCGTTCAGAACATAGAAACCAACCAATAGAATTTTTGTACCCTGTTTATAATTTTTTTGTTGAAGCTCGTTGAAATTTAGATACAAGGATTGTTACAGAAATTTCATTCCAGTAATTAAATAAACATAATAATATGCGGTTACTAAAACTGTATTAATCTTAACCTTTAAATGATAGAAGAACGGCCTTGAAAATTAGTATCATTCTTTCAAGCAATAAAGGTTTATCTTTAAAAGTATGTTCATTATAGTGTTCTTTCCTACATAGGAGTACTGTTTATCAAGCAGAATAATAAATCTTAAAACTTATTCTCAAATACACATACACTGTTCAAAAGAATTAGAGGATAATACCTGGAAATTTTCTTATGGCATCGAAATCGGGTGTTAATATTGCACGCATAAGATATCTATTTACCAGATCGACGAGCATTCGTTTCGTTTCGTTGAATTAACGATTGGACCGTACACGGATAGCGATCGTTTAATTGTTTCAAGCAGTACAGTTTTATGGATTAAACACGATCCAACATTATCTCTGGCAAGCTTATCCAGTGGAGGTTAATACGAGCTCCTTTCTTGTATTTCTTTTGACTGCTGAAACCACCCCTCGAGCTTACCACGCACTCTTAAATCCTATAACATTCCAGATACGTTTTACGCGTTCAAAGCGTGCGTCATTAAAATATGTAGAAGTAAAGTGCTCCCTGAAACTTAGTTCATTCCCCTTTATCAGACACGGAGAGGGGGGAGAGGGGGTGGGTTAGACACACATAAATACATCCGATATACGAAAGTGCTCCAAGAGTAGAAGTGCGAATACGCCACTACCACGGGGAAGTTTTTAGCCGCAGGGGTTAAGGATAGATAAACCCTCGAAGCAGGATAAAAAATTCGGATAAGGTTCCGGACCGACGCGACGACGCCGGAAGCAAATCGGTTAATGACTAGAGCCGAAACAAACGCGCGGGCTAGGGGTTAAGGTTTCGGAATGGCAACAATGGTGGAGGGCTGATCTAAGGGGAGAGGAACCCGCCACTTCTTTGGCGCAAATTATTGTAATTTGCATCAGTTAACTCCGTAATCACTTGGGGTTACAGGTTAAAGGGCCATTACCCGTCTCCTCGCGGGTACAATGCCGCGTGAAATCGGCCTCCGTGTTCCTACGCGCCGTGAGCACAATCAACACCTGCCGCCATACGGACTCTTAGCACTTATGCAAAGTGTGTTTAATGCGCCCGTGCTCGGAACCTATGGCGGAACATTTTTCTGGAAATATTAATGGGTTTAATGCCTCCCTCGTGGAAAATGAAATTTTGCATTGTTTTGGACTATTTCGAGGAGACTATCTTTCGCAACAATGAAGTTTTTCACGTTAACTCTTTAGGGTTAAAAACTGTTCCACCTTTTGCTTAGCTTTTTATGCATATTCTAACCCACCTCGAAAAGTTGAAGTTACTCATAGTCATACTGTATAATATTTTATTTTCATATATATTTTTTTATATTAAAAAGAATTCTTTGTCACTAAGAGTCATATATAATACTTTTCATACATTTTTGAATTTTCAAGAGCCACAGAACATATTACGTTACATACCACGACTATAGATTATGAATATAAATGTTTAGGAAAAATAGCAATGACGCTCTGTATTGTCTTCGAAGCTACATAGAGTAGCTTTGGGAGCCCACCATTATGATAGACGTTTGTTTTAGGTGTTTAAATGTTGTACTAAAACTTTAACAAGCTCTTTTGTAAAATCATACATTTTTAACTTATGCCAGTATTGCAGCCGGGGTGCGATATGTAGATTTGATTACACACGATAATTTAAAAATTCTGACTATAAAGAAATAGTTATTTTAAATTATTGATATATATTTACCCTGAAATTAAGGATCAAAATATTTCGAAGTATATCACTACATACATGGCAAAAAATTTTTTAAAAAATTGTTGACAAAAAAATGATGAAAGTAATAAATACTATTCATGTAGGTACTTGTGTGTATTCCCCGATGTTTTCAGCGCCTGTATTTTTTATTCATCCAAAAGCCGCTATCGTTAATTGCATCATTCCACATTCATTTCCCCATAAATTACGTTATACACGTTCTCCTCTGGCCGCGTTAAATCACATTTATTTGTTTTGACCGTCGCGGGAGGGGGGAGGGGGTTGCACAGTAGCGATCACGATCAAAAAATGACGCGTTTAACAGGCGCGTGATGAATGTTTTTATCTGAAAGACATTATGCATAATTGTTCGCGCCTCTACGCGGTTCTGCGTTCACGTCGAGTGACGGATAAATGTGAAAAAGGGAGTCGCCCGCTTCGATGGCGTCGCATATTTTTCCCCAAGCGTCTGTCCCTTGTTCCCGCGGAATGACCTGTGAAGCATTTCACGTTAATTGGTTATTCGCCACGCCGCCGCGTCATATCGTTGAAATTAAGCGCGTGACCGTGCACAGAGACGCGTACCTACACACAGACAAACGTCAATTCCGAGCCAGGAATTGTGACAGCTGTTCGCCCGAGAATTAATTGTGCCTTTGAGTATATATACAGGCTCGTTTATAAGAACAGGCCGAAATGGGAACGAAGTTTGTACGTGTACGGCATCGGGGAAAGTTACCCCACCCCCCTTCCATAGACCGGAATTTCGTGTCTGAGGCGTTATGGGATCAGTTTTCTTCCGAGGCCAACTCTGGGAACTTTGATATAAGTGTCAAACCGCAGAAGTTCCCGCGAGTATCTGTGTATTTGTTACGGGGGTGGGAGAAGAACTGAGGCGAAAATACTTTATATAAAGTCCGGTCAGCATTGAATCGCTCGTAAAGAAGCTGAGAACGCTTATAGGAACGAAAGAAGAGAAACTATTAAACTTGGGTGGATCGGTTGAGACCTTAATTTCTCTCTGTGGACGGTACAATTATAACGACAATAACCGACGAAAAGTATGCGGATAAGGGAATCATAATTTGGCTGTCGATATTTATGTGCATTTACATATATTTAAGAGCTATTTGATCTGTTTAGAGATTTATCAAAATAAAAATGAAGCAAGAGGCTTATTAATGTTTAATAAACTTGTATTTGCATACGTTATAGATACCATAAAATCTGGGACATAATCGGAAGACTGTTTGCAAGTGTATAAAATTATAAAAAGTATTAAAAAAAAAGATCGATTGGAAACCATTTTTTAGAGGGATATTAAATTATATGAGACTGTACTGATCAAAACATCTAAATGTAATAAAATCTAGAATGTATAACATCTCTCTATAAAAAATATACCTTCAATTTTGTGATAATAAGTGATAAATAATCAGACCATACAGTAAATCTTTAATGAGTGTTCAAAGGTTCCTCAGCACTGAACATTAAATATTTCATAAATTAATGGCCATATGCTTTAGAATTCCAAGCTATATCACTACGCCAAACCTCATTAAAAAGTCAGCGCTACACCTGAAGACCTCTCTTTGCCAATGCCGAGGAACCATCGAATACTTATCGAGGATTTACTGTATCATATATTAACGAAATGGCGTCATTTTGTCTAGCCGTGCCATTACAGAAATTCGTAACCCGTCAATTATCAAATGCATAGCACAACATAAATATGAACGAACAATTCCCACAGCTTTTGATACTTCGCATCACGAAAATTCATTCGAAATTCATCTTAAAACAACTCAAGCGACATTTCCCCTTTCCGTCGTGGACACAAACGGGATGGATTTCAGAAAGGGTGAAACAAAAGTCACGGAAGTAATCAGAAACCTGAAGGATCCAGCGCGATGGAAGTCTAGTAATGGTGTTGGTTTGCCTCTCTTTCTCTCTCTCTATCTCTCTACCTTTTTCTCTCTCTTACTCTCCACGTCGTCGTTGGAAGGATGAAGGCTGCATAGATGGACGGTGCAGTTTCACCGATTTTCACACAGCGCCCGGTTTTCTGGCCGGCAGGCAGGCGGGCAGGCAGAAATAAATCTGCCTCGTTCGCAAATCGGTGGAAATCTTGCTTGGTAAGAGAGATATCCAGCAGCAGCTGAGTCTTTGGAGGAAGCTTCGCCGCGAAACGAAGTTAAAGAGGCGTGATATATTGTACAGCCCCTTCCCCCCTTCCCCCGTACGAAGCAACCCGGAAACGGTAATAATTCATGACCGGTTAACGGAATAGCATTAAAGATTCCCCGACTTACTGTTATTCTTGCCTCGCAGCCGCCTGCTTCCCGGCCACACGGGGTCCCCCCGGGCGGAATGCAGTGCATTTTACGTATTCCCGCAGAAAGAAATCGAAATTTCACGGTATCCAATTCATGTTGCTCTCGAATCACCTGATACATTCTTTATCTGGGTCAAGCTATACGGATTTCACGGACGATGGTTACCATCGTTGCGCGATCCTACAAGACGGCGCGGTTCTCGCTGTTCCAACAAAAAGTTTGAAATACTTTTGGAGTAAAAAAAACGCCACCTTTAATGAGTCCCCGGCACATGGAGTCGCTAACGGAGCGTTCCTGCAAGCGAACGAATACTTCCATACCGTCGCACGACCATTTGGAGGAATATGTGCTTCCTACGTGCAGGATGTAAAAAACAATGCTAATCATGTTTTTCACATGTGCTTGTGAAGACTGCGTAATTTACTGTAATTGTCAAATACAAGATCAAATTTTCGGTTAATTTTCTTGTATTAAAAGAATAAGTAATAATCTATATGTTGTAAGCGCACCACTTTTGTATGAAATATTCAATTTTTTTTATTTCATTAGCTTGTGTTTCTGAAAATAATTCTGAAAATTTTTCGAACCTCTATTAATCCCACGTCAGACATTACATTTTTTACGAACAAGTGCGTTAATACTTGTGAACCGGAATGTACCCCGTGCAATCGCACGGTCATACCATTCCTCCGTTAAGAATGTTTCTTTTTTCTTTTTTTTTTTTGATTTCAGATAATGCGACAGCTAGAGCGTTATGCGTTCAAAAAGTGGCAGCTGCCGGTTGACCCTCCCCGTTAAGCCTCTTCGACCACCGATCGTCTCACCCCCCGATCCAGGAATCCTTGTTTCAAAGAAATCTATCCTTGGCCACGCCACGCCGCACCCCTTTTCCTGACGCTGTCGTCTCCCTTCCTTTTTTTTCGGTATTAGCCCATGGAGCTTTTTGCCTTCGTCGGTCTTAATCCTCGGTAACGAGACTATGCTTTTGTTTCACAGGCGGGTCCGAGCCTCCAAGTGTCCCACCCTCTCTACGGCCGATCGATCGGTTACAGCTGATAAGGGTGCTGCCCAGACTCGCCGACGATTTTATCGGTATTCAGTGCGTGACGGTACTGATATACTGGGATTGATAACGGGGCCGACCACTGCGAAGCGAAATCACTTAAGGTCGCCTTTCTTTCATACCAACGCGCTGCGGAGTTCTGCACACCGTGAGTTCGCGATTCAAATCTTCACTGGCTCTCTCTGATATTTTTAATGCAGCGCGAGCATGGGATAGGGGGCGGACGCAGGGGATTCTTAACGGGAAAGGGAAGTACATATTGAAGTGTATTTCTTTAGTCGCTTTCGAGGAAAATATTTTATTTCAAGGTGTAGTGGTAACTAAATTGCAGATGTTTATGCACTGCAAATTTTACTGAATTAATAGATTTTTACATTTTAGTGCTTATAGGTAAGTATTAATTTACCCTCAGATCAGGGTTAAAGAAGAAATTGTTGCGTTATTCTCTTAGAGTTTTTGCTATTTTTCATGAATGTAATTTTTGCCTGTGATTGAACTGTTTAATAATAGTTTCTCGGCAGCTGATCGTGGGTTTACTAAACCTATTAAATAGCAGCTGGCAGGTAATGTGTTAACTTGCAAAATGCAAGAAGAAATAAAAATTTCAATGTAGTCTAATAATATTTATCTGTTATCATCCATGTAACAATACCTGTAGCACAAGAAATGAATTTCTGTGTTATTTTCATTTGTATAAATGAATGTCGGAAACTGGTAGTCAAGAGTAGGCATGCGACAGCGAAGGGTTTAACTAGTTAATCAGGAAAAATATGTCATTATTAGATTGTTGTATCCGGTACGTTGTATTATCAAAAGGAAGGGAACAAACGAAAATTCACCGAGTACTCGATAACAGAGTACTGTCAACGGGGTATGTATATACGTTTTAAACGCCTCTATTTCCATCAGACTGCCAAGTTCACGATCGTTTCCCATGGCACAATGATTGCCATCGTTACAGAGGGAACTTCTGATGTCGGTGGCGTTACATGAAAGCAGACACTCGACGAGCCATAAACCCTGATCACCGGCGAAATATCGTGCCGGTAAAGCTTTTAGAACAGGAACGCACTGGGCGCAGACCCGATCGATTTGATCGTATTTTCCATACCGATCGATTGTCGATGTCCCTCCTCCTTTCCTTTCAACGGTAACGACGGCATTCTGGCGGAAAGCAAAGCCGACGCAATGGGTTTAGACTGTTGCAGGGACACGAGACAGGCTGCACCCCCGCCTTAACCATTAGCGTTGCAATTAAACATGTTTATTACCCGGCAACCGTAATACAACCCGGCGAGTCCTTAATGTTTCCTAGATAGCGTTGCATGCGTTGCGTGCCAACCCGCCCGACCCGACAGGGGAATATTGTGCACGGTAATGCTTCTACTTAACTGCAGGCTGCATGTATGAACAGAGAGAGAGAGAGAGAGAGAGAGAGAGAGAGAGAGAGAAAGAGGAAGAGAAAGAGCAAAAATGCCTGCGTATACGGTCGTTTGATTCCTTCAATTATGTGTCACTGTTGCGGAAGGTCTTTGTTGACTTTTCATTTGATTATCATCCTAGACTAACATTTATGACATACACACGATTCGTCGGCCGAGTTCTTAACTGTTCCTGATAACCAGTTGTATACAAGTTTCGAGGAAATTCCCAGCAATAAATGACAAAAGTTGTCTAAAATACCATAGCCACATGTTATCCATCAGGTGTGACAGAATTATTAATGATAAGATGGGAAATGTTATATAAACTTGTTACGGACTTTTCCAGAAGGTATAATTTTGTAACAATTTATAAAAACATGTTGTATAACAATTTATTATACAGGGTGAACCACGAATCGTGATCAGTAGAGATTACTCTGTTATTAAATTTTTTGTCAACTCTTCTGTTTCATGATTTTTCAAGGTCACCTTCAATTTTTTGAAAATACACCTATAATTGTTTTACGCCTAACACATGTTATGTTATGATAATTACCGAATTCGTCTCGAAATCCTCTACCAGATAGGCGTCAAAAAATTATAGGTGTATTTGCAAAAAATTGAAGGTGACCTTGAAAAATCATGAAAAAGAAGAGTTGACAAAAAATTTGCTATAATCACATTAAAGCTCTCTTGAAGCCATGCTATACCTGATAAAAAGATTTTCGATCGGACTGCTAATAACAAAGTAATCTCCACTGATCACAATTCGGGGTTCACCCTGTATAACATTCTTTTGTTACATAGTGTAAACGCAGCTTTAGACTGTGCTTCTAATTACAAAAGTGGCTTAATTCAAACAGTATCTTGAAGAAATGAATTGCCGTATTTACCTATGTATAAGATAATTAAACTAAACTACAACTAAACGAAATGTGGACTCTTTCAGGAAAGAAGCAACGTTTACCGAACAATAAGCAGGCTCCACGTCATTAGGCATTTTGTCTTCTCCCTTCGCGAATAGCAAACGCATAATATAACGTAATGTATCTCAAGCACACACCAACGAGATACCGTTCCTTGAAATAAACGCTTCATCGCTGGTGTACCGGCTGTACCCCCTTTCTTTTCATCCTCCTTCCATCCTCAGTATTCGCCTTTCCCTCTTATTCTTTATCTCTTACATTCATACGACGACTCCAGGCATCTCCCGGTTTTCTTGCCTCTCTTCCCCGATCCTCTTGCTCCTGTAGAGCACAATGCGGATACCGGAGCGGCCCTGTACGCAATAAACTGGAACTCCGTAAGTAGCCACTTGAACCAATTTGCGGGGGCATGCGAATTGTCAGACGGGGAACACCGGTGTTCCCTCGGTTCTGATACGGATTGTCGAATAGTATCAAGTAACTTTGAAACACTGGGCGCCACGGTACGGGTTCCGTGACGTTATAATGTCCCGACACCATTTCGAGAGCCGTGTTTGTCCCGCGTTATCGAAACGTTACCTGAACTTCGTAGGTACTGCCCGGAAACTGGCGGCATCGTAAGCCCCGTGTCCTCAAATTTCTGTCTCGTGCTCGGTAACGCTCTGTCTCTGAATTTTCCCTCGCTCTGTTAAGTGCCGCGGTAACGCTCTGCTTCGCAAAACCTTTGAAAAAGCGACTCTTGCAGAGGGAACGTTTAAACACTGAATCACGAGCAATTTGTTGGTACACGTATAAAGGTACGTAATGGAATATGTAAATAGAGGAATTATGTAAAATACTTCGTGTAACCTGCGGTACTTTTAACGACCTATTTGAGTCTACGGTGGTGTAACAGATAGGTATTCGTACGTTTGCTTGTTTTGGTATAACCGAGAGACTAATGTGTAGTATTTCTTTACTAAAACGATATTAAATTAATATTCGAACTCTGTATTTTACTCGGTTTCTTTGCAATAGTCGTGGAATATTAGTGTAATTTTTGTTTTGTTTAACCCTCATCCGTCCCTTATTTCTCGAAGTTAATTTATTTCTCGGTGTAAAATTGGCATAGTGATAGAAGATTAACGAAAGGCGAAAGAGTCTCGATTTTACTTGGCGAAAAGTAGGCATTGCACATGATTGGCGGGCTTAAAGCGTGCATGGTTATACGGATACCCGAAACATAACCCGGACCAGGAAATGATTGGTTCCGGTCAGATTCCTGAAGTTTCTTGTCACATAAAATTCCTGGAAAATCACGGTTCCCCGGAGCTTCCTTCAGGATATGCATTGTAATTCCGAGTACGACATTTCCCACACTTCACTCCATAATGGCACGTCTTCGAAATTGCAGATAAAAGTGGGAGTAACCTTTCGAACTTTAAAGCAATCTTTCTAGAGGACCCAATACGCGAACGAATTCAAGAAACTACTGGGTACAGCGAATACTGTCACGTACAGTCTTATTCAAAAATACAAAATTTATCTTTTAAATTAAGGATTTGAAGAGGTGAAAAGTAACATAAGTAAATACGATCCACGGATTTCTATGATAATTTCCATATTAATACAGTTTGTTTTACATTTTGAATATGTATAATTGAACGAATTTTTCAATTTGAGTGAAACAACATTAGAAATTATATTTCTTCAAATACTTGATGCTAACATTCGACAAGCACTGTTCACAACGTCATTAATTTTCTCCAATTACTATTTCGTGGAGTTGGTCAGTCTTGTTTCTCGGCAACTGACATTAGTCAAGTAAAGTCTGTCATTTCGTATGCAATCAATCAAAGAGAAGTAGAAGCTTTTGACTTTTACAACCCATAGAAATGACGTTGCACGACCTACAATCACACGCAGTTTCCTATTTCAGAGAGTCAAAGAATCAGCGGATCGAATTCCTGGATCCGGATGTGAACCCGTATTTTTCGCTTGTCGGCCAACTGCTTTAACCAATTAAGCTATACATGGGTCGACGAAAGAATCGACTTGGGAGGCCTCCCGCCAGTCTTGTTCAAGGGAATTCTGGCCCCTCTGGCTTCCTTGGCCGGTGACTTGTATACCCAGAGCTCGACGATATTCTATGATGGTAATAATAGGACCGAACGTACGGCATAAATCCTTCTTTTTCGAAATTTAACTGGATTTCAAGGAAATCGAGCTTTGGTTCACAAATATGAAGACGTAATTTATGTAAATTATCCTGTAACTTAGAAGAATTGCTTCTACATTTTTCAATTCGATAATAACATGTTTGTTAATTACTATAATCTGTTACTCCAAACTGATAATACTGTAAATAAGGTAATTTTATGTTCTAACCATCAGTAAGACATATTGCTTGCTTTATTAGATACTAGAGTCATAATTTATTTAACCTTCTTTTTGTTTAGTATGTACTTGCAGACATTAGAAAACTATTACGTTCAAACTTTCGTATCTAACAATAGATCAATTTCAATCAATCAGTATTGATTTCAACAACACATCTTGAATAGGTAACAGAACTGGATTTACAAGAGTTCGCGTCTTTAATCTAGAAGATGTTTCAAGTACTGCAGTAAAAGTGTCCTATATCAATGAAGTACGGAACTATTGTTAGGAGTAAGCAGAAAAGATGAGATTGCTCTTTTGTTGACTCCGCTGCATAGAAGTCATCAACGAATTCATCTTTTCTTCACTTTCACGGTAGTGATGGCTACTATTTACACTATATCGGTAACAAGAATAGAATTTTTATTTTGTTTCGTTACATTTTTTCATCTGTACACCATACGCAACTTTATAAAGCAACATTGGGCTGTAATGTAAGACCAAAGACATACTAAACGTATATCGCACCATATAGAACCTTAATACAGTTATATTTTCCATCATAATATATCCTTAAAATTTCATATTTATAAATTCATCCAAAATTTCTCCTACTGATATAATAAACACTATCAATTAATAATAATATTTTTTATTAACCTTTGTGATTCGTTCTGAACTGCGAAACTATCGAAACTGCCGAACGAATTCCATTTCAAAATTGAACTTCGAGTCTGAAAGCAATTTTACTTGGCGAGAAACTTTCGAAATGTTGACCCGATAAAAATAACGAACTCCCAGTGTACACTCATAGTTACCCGTAATCGAACTCACAAATCCTTGTCTTCGAAAACTTTTGAAGCGGTATAGTGAGCAGACGGGCAAAAAGGGATTTCCAACGAAATCCTCTACAAGGCACAGCCTCGCTACGCATTTGCGTTCCTAATCTAGGCAGACATTACGCGACTTTGAGATAGATTTCGCTGCTAACTCTGGAAAACAGGGACGTATACCCAGGATTCTAGAACTGCAATTAATTGTACAATTTCCGAATGCATAACAGTATTACAAACTCTATCTGTTAATGTGTACCAAGCTCCAAAACGTATATCCCATGTGTAATATACATTAATTAAAAGAATTAAATTTTTTACAGTAGATTTGTTATTAAACATGTTAGAGCTCAGGAAGATTGCACTTTTAAATATCTGACTCTAATGTATAAATTTACGATGAGTACAGTTTTATCAATGTTACTTTTACTGATATTGTAAACATTTACTTAAACGTAAGTGTACACGAGTACTGAAGTAGTTGTTTAATAAATTGCCCACCGATTGCTCCAAATCAATCAAAGAGTGACTTTTAGACTTTTTTTGAATGCACTTTTTTCTTTGACAAATTAATATTATGTATACCTACTGTCTATAGCATTTGTATAACGTATAGTTTGTTAGAAGTTACGTTCTAATATAACACGCCTTGGTGAGCAGAAATTAAAAACATTTTAACATCAAGGACTTACGCCAATATAACAGTGAAGTAACCAAATTTTAGTCGAAGCTTAAAAACATTCAACAACACTATCCAAAGAAACCAAGGAAAGCTTAAAAGCTCCAGTAAATTATACAAGATAATCCTATCTAAAATGAAAAGTTGCAAGTATTGGTAAATATGCATAATTAGTATCGGTTAATTAGAAGTAATTGCATGCCGACAGTACGATCGTTTAAAATATACCGCCAAAGTGCACACAAGACATTTTCACCTACATTTACTTTTTCATACAAAATTCTACACTTAATGTCGTGCATAGTAAAATCCACCCTAAGCTTTACCCTTTATCTTGATTCCAGCACGTTCTCGCGCGCTGAGGTCTGGGTAACATCACGTAAAACTGGGTTACTGAAAATACTTTCCAACGTTGTGTGTCTTGTTATTCGCCGCGTTTCCAGCGCGATTTTCATTGTTATCCTCTCATTTTAATTCCAGCGCATGGGAACGGCACGGGACATCCAACGGCACGGGACTCTGAAAAATGTTTAACATCTGTGCTGTCATTCCGCCGCGTTCCTATGATAATCCAACCGTGAAGAAGTGCGCATACAAGGATTCTGTGGGGCCGGAACGAGAGACACAGGAAGAACGACGATGAGGATAGGATTACGCCAGGTCGACAGTGTGTGTATACGCGCATAAGTGTAAATCGAGCATACGCTGCCTAGAGAGATGCAGATATATATGTGTATGTGTATATATATATATAATATATACAACATATATGTATATACATATAGATATATCTGAATATCCGTGATGAGAGTAAAAGTCCGGACACGAAGGGTTCCTCTTTGTTGTTCCACTCTCCTCTTTGGAGTCTCTCTTTCCTTCTCCGTTTGTTTTTCGCTAGAGTGTGTGGTCGATGTCCATCTTGGCCATTCTACCTCCGGTGAAGTCTTGTTTTCATCCACCCGTCCCGCCTGGACCACTTAATCGACTTGAACAAACCTGCACGTTGTAATTTTCTGGTATTAGACCGAATTGAACGGTGCTGGTCCAATCGACACTTGGAAAATTTTCAGTCTTTTCGATTCTGGCATCACATACACCACGTGTTGTGATTCGACTGGACATTTAGCAGTGGAATTACGGAAGTAGTCGAAATGACTGGTTAGTACAACCTTTCAACGACGGTTAAAATGCCTCAACAATTCATTCTCTCAGAGGTTTCACAACTTTTTATTGAAACATGTAAGTGAAGAAATGAACTAATTTATAAATTTCTATATTTTTAGAAGTTTTTTATTTTTATCGGTCGATAGTAATAGTGTTGATGAAAGAAGTGTTTCCAATATCATGTATCTATTAAAAATTTTTTAAATTTTTAAATTTCTCTCGTGTACATACATACACAAAATATCAAATCTTCTAGGTACAGAATAAGAATGTCTTTTTATCTCAAACTTGCTCAGCAGGATTTAAACTCTACGTTATTCTAGTTCTGCATCGTCGAATCTGGAAGTGCGCTGGCAAACACTATGACTCCACTCGTGTGCTGCTCCACTACTCTCCCTTCTACTCCAAAATTTAAACAATTTTTCACGACAAATGTCTGTAACTAAGTCTACATTTATACCGCGTTTTTAAATCATTATTTACTTTCTGGAAGGAAATTAATTTATTTTCATATGAGTATTATAAAAATCAGATGATGCAAAATCACTACCAGTTTCAGTACCCCTTATTAATCGGTATATTACAAAATAAAATTTATGGAATAAACATCTATGGCAACTGATTTTTTTTTAGACTGATGAGAAATCACCTCGAATAAGTTTTATGTATAACCGGTTCTGCTGTCAAGTATAATCGTTCCCTGTCTAAATAATAAGCAAGTGTCATTCGTTCCTTCTTTATTCTACTATAAGTAAGCCTGTTGGAGAGATAGAATTTTTCTCGTACAGCAGCATTGAGGAAGATGTAATTTATCTCATCAACGTTTTGTTTCTTCTTTCTCCGAGAAACGGTATAATAATTACAGAATATAACCTTTCATTCTAGGTTTGCTGATGGACTCTTGAGTAAATTTTATCCAACATACGCTACCTCAAATAAAGGACCATTTTTCATTACGGAAATGGAATGCTTCTATCGACATATAAAATTTCTCCATTAATTTTTTAAAAACGGAAGATTTTCAATCCTATTATTCTAATTTGTGTTTTATTTCCGAAACTGATCTTCAATATGCACCGAGCGTAGAACAATATCAATTAACTATTAATCGCTTGTAGTCCAAAAGAATAACACCAAAACGATAAATATGTATTTAGTTTCTTCAAGGATGAAAATATACATCCCCTACCTAACAATCTCCCTTTATAAAAAGTGTATTCGTAATCAAGACACAACCTCATTATCGAAGCTGAATCGAATCAAATCTGGGAAGGTGATCGAACAGCTTCGATAAACGAAACTATCTCTGATCAATTACGGAGCATTGTCGTCGTATAAAGTACAACGTTTGCTGTTCCACGCTTCCTCCAGAGTCTCATTCTGCTTCCGGAATAAGAGAATCTCATTCGCCGCGTTTGATATTTCATTGAAACGTGCTCTCGGCCGGCCAGCCGCCTTTGCAAGGTGGAACGAATTCGAAAAGGAACAGGAGAAGAGGAGGAACAGCTCCAAGAGAGAGCTGTGACGGGGATGGCTAAGGGATATCGATTGAACATTCGTTCAAATATTTAAACGCTATTACCGCCAGTCTGCGTGTAGTTGTACCACGCGAAGAACTTGCCCGCTGTATTGCTCTCCCCTAAAACATCAGAAACCTACCTGATCGATCATTTGCTAAGCATGCTCGGGATCGACGATTCGACCGTTGCGGTTCTGTGTTTGCATCGTACATGGAGAACCGTGGAATCGAAAATTGAGACAAGTGAAAATATTTGGTGCATGTCCAACTGGCGATTCGACAACTTAGATCATCGATTAAGAAAAATCAGAACTACTGGACTTGAAATTAATTTACCGACTTACGAACCTTCTATGTCGAACTTCTCTCTCTATACTATAAATCAATATGACATAATTCTATCTTGCCTCAATTATAAAACATAGCAGCGACATGTGCTACCTATATTAATTTATCGAAGATTCGTGCCTAATATGGACATGCCAACGGAAGTACAGAGTGTAAAAAATCTTCGCCGTAAATCAAATACGTATAATGAATTTTACGACGAGTTTACAAGAAACACAACTCAACGATGTAAAATCGTATTGGTTGTTGCAGAAATGGTTTCGAAACAGGTCAAGCCTGTTAAATATAGCTACACTGAGATGTCTGGAATCCTCTAAAAAATTACGATTTATACCGAAGTATACGACAGTCTGCAACATATATGTACACTCTGTGTTCGCAAAGATGACAAGCAAGCGATTTTATATACAATTTTTCCTGAATTTATGTGGACTGCATCCGGATACTGTTCGTAAATGAAAATTTATGGTCGAAACATGCTGACTGTAGATATTAAACTGACATAATTCATTGAAAAGGTAGAGAAATTTAAATAACAAATTACATCTCTTTGACTAATAAGGAAACCCGTATACGCGTGTAAAACGCAAACCGACAACGATTTGAACTGTAATTTACCGATCCCTTATATGTATCTTTGCTCAGCGTTCACTAAACTCTATGTTACCTGAGCTCCGTATCACATGAACCCCTCCATCAGTCTCCGCCCTATGTCAGCAAATTCTGATACACAGTCAGGGGGAACAGTTTGCCCTAAACCTTGCCCTGTCCTTTTACCCTCACTTTCACTACCTGCCGGAAAGCTTTTCAAGCTCAAAATCCTGCAGAGGAGACACTGAAACTTTAAATTCCTTCTTATTCGTTACTTTATCGGCTTTTCTTTTCTACCTACCTACATATGTACATATATTCATACAACCAGATTCAACTATTATATATTTATCAATCACTTACGTATCTTCGTGTATTTTCTTCGAACATTGACGTAAAAATAAAGTCACAAAAAATAGTGACTCTTACAAACAAATGAAACGTGTTTCTAAAGACAAGAACCACGACATTTACAATTCAACTAGCTCAATGCTAGTGCTTGACTGTGGATTTCATGTATGGATAGCCCATCTGTGTAAAATACAGTAAAATACAAACTTTAACAATTTTTAACATAAACTTAATTTTCCTCTCTAGCTACCAGAAATATTTCTGAAGATAATGAATTTCTGTTTAACCATTTAACGTCCAGTATTGCACCGGTGCAACGCACATTTTAAAAGTGCATCAAATTCCATCGCCGGTTAATATCTGACTTTTATCAGCAAGGATCTGTAGTTTTACTGATGAGAAGTAACTCTCCACATTTTTACTGGGGAAATTTAAGTATTCCTTCCAAAAATAAGAAAAAAAGTGGAAATAGGTCTATTTAATATCGATATTTTTGACTTCAAAATAACAACATACAATATATGTATCAGTCTCATAATTTAAAATAACAATTTAGAGGTCTGGGCGTTAAAGGATTAGCACGTTGGCTACCAAACGTTACATACCTGTAACACTTCAGTTTCTAAGTCTACATACTTTACTCGATAAAAGCATAATGAGTTTTACAACATTCACCTATATTTCATATTATTCATTATCCCTGTGTTACGTATTTTTAATATTTAATTAATAAAGTGGCTACATTCCACTGAAGAGAATAATAGAGGCCTGTGGAAAAAACAATGGTATACGAAGAATACTTTCGAAATTACATGTATACTGGTAGCGAACGTGTTAACGCTCGTTTTCATACATTAACCCAGAAAAAGTCATATAAATAGCCGCAGTTAATCAATAGCATTATAGGCCCACTGTACCTCTAAACATTTTCTCGTAGATGCAACCGAAAACTCATTAAGAGACACTGCATTCAAGGTGAACCAGCCATGTCGAATGAAGACACGTTATACGCCTGTAACCCAAAGACCAGTATTCCAAAGAAATTTTCTGGAATTGTTTCGGCCACGCGATGCAATATTCACGGCGTGTGTACTCTTTGCACCATAAACGAGCAGCTGAACAAATAAATAGGGCGCATAGTGGCGCTGATTGTATCGCGGATACCGTAATTGGCTACGTGGGTCCCTATGCTTGGAATGTTGATTGGCCAGATACGTGGCCGAGAGGCGCCCGTACAAATCGGACCTTCCGGATTGAACCAATAAATACGAAAGTATGCATCCAAGCCGGAGGTGGTAAGTATCATTTTGACGAAGGTCGATGCCGTTCGCGGGGCTGAAATCCTTCCCCCACCCCACGTGTGCACACACTCTACTCGGCCACGTTGCGTATATCGTGCGTGGTAGGGTAAAAAGGAGCAAGTGACGACCGGACCACCGTGCTCTGAGAGAGAACAGGCATTTTTATTGCTCTTCTTCTTGCTCCGCGGTCATTTGCGTGCGAGTATGCGTATCCACAGAGAAAAAGCCATGTACACAAGGTGTCACGGGAACACGTTGAAAAATATGGGTACCTATACGATCAGAGATCATAGTCGTTAAAAAGTTTAATCGAGTGTTCTTTTTTGTGGTTCGATAAATCAATGCTCCAAAAAAAGATAAAAAGGTTTCTTAATTTAAGTATGGCTTCCTGATTGTACATTGTTATCCGTCTGTTTTAATCGTTTGGGGAACATTCCGCGAATTATTATATTGCTCTGCAATTGTGTTTAGAAACGATTGATAGTTGTTTACAAGGTGTGCATGTAGATAGGCCAATTGGGAGATTAAAAAGATTTATAAAATAATAGGTACAGTGATTTCTCGATGAATGCGACACGAGCAACGGCGTTATTCAATCAAAATGGAATCAATCAAAACAGAGTAAAGAAAAGCTCAGCAGAGACTCAGAATCAAATTCATGAAGGGCTGAAAACATTTCCGTCTTGCCTTGAATGCTCCGAACCAGACCAGAGTTCGTCGCACTCATTGAGACATTACTACGTAATATTTATACTAATCCACTGACGTGGTTTTTCGATAAAACTATACAACAAATGGTTAGTGTAACAGGCGCCTAGATTCAAAACTGTTTTTTACAGGTTTAAATAGACTTGTAGTAGACGTTGCTTAGATTCAATCATTTGTTAAGCAATTCTGTCTAAAACCATTATTCATGTATTCACGTTTTAAAATTTAACATCAATACATAGGTATATCTTTTAAAGTGACACTTCCAATCTTTGCGTTGGTAGTCGAAAATTACATTTCTTAATGTACCTACTCGAAAAGGAACTATTTTACTAGATATTGCTAGATATATTATCAACAAAGTAAAGTTTATGATTCACACCAGTAATGGACACTCTCCTGATTAATTCACGCTGACCGTTTAAACTACGCTATACGAAGAATTTTAATTAATTTAACAGCGGATCCGAATCGCTGCACGTACCGTGTTCAAAATGGGTCGACGATAAATCTCGCGAATTCGAAAAATTATTCAAATCAGCCTGCCCTGATACTTCGAAATGTAATACCAACCGCGAGAATTAATTCGAGCCTGTAACATTCTTCATAAAAACTAGTGGGCGAAAAGTTTTTTTTTTTTCACGTGGCTATTACTTACAAAAGAGCCTCCGCGAAGCGGTTACGCGGAACGCTCTGCAGATAATCACCCTTAACCCGCTAATTCCTAGACTTCCCCGCATTTTAATTTGCTCTTTTCGCCGGCCGGTTTATCGATCAGCCACACAGCGCGCACACACAAACACCGCCCGTGTGAGACCCCCGTGTGAATTATACGAGTTCGCCATTTCATTATTAGCCGAGCTGGCGTTAAACACTGTTTTTCATGGCCGGGGCTCGTAAAACCGGAACCGTAAAATTTTCAAATTCTTCAAACGGGCTTCATAAATTCGATATTAATCGTTGTAAAGCGGCATTTAATACGTACGGTGACCGGGATTGAATTAAAATTTATCTCCGCGAGATCTGCGCCTTTTATCATTCAAATTCGACGCCCGCCCCGTACCAGTGCGCGCGATTTGTACCTACCTACCTACCAAGCGCCACCTTGCCCAATA
Organism: Dufourea novaeangliae; assembly: GCF_001272555.1. Taxonomy (NCBI): domain Eukaryota; kingdom Metazoa; phylum Arthropoda; class Insecta; order Hymenoptera; family Halictidae; genus Dufourea; species Dufourea novaeangliae. Next base: position 3,477,377 of record NW_015373988.1, on the reverse strand, counting down.
ACCTAAGCACCAAAAGGTGACTATAAACCGGTGAAATAAGAGCCACGACAGTAAACGCCGGGGGTCATAATGTACCGCTGGGCACGAATGTAAATAACGGGGCGGAATTATCCTCGCGATAAAACCAGCCGGAGGAGGGCTTCCCAATATAAAGCGTCTATCTTTCCATCTGCATTCAACCCGTCCCGCTACGCTAATTAACGTACGCAGATACGGGGAAAGACGTTGTCGAGTTGTGTGAATCATTAGCGACGACGCTCGAGCCTTACAGTTGTTTCGAAGTCGATAAAGCGACCAGGCTTTACATTCGCGATAACGATACGACCACAGGCACACACGTGGCCGCGGCGAATAATAACCGACAACGATGACGAGACTTTGTAATTTCAGTTTCTGTTACCTCGGATTCCAGGTACGTAACCTTACTCGTTTTTCTCGACATTAGCCACACGAGTGTCGCGTTTATACGTACATATACTGGTTTTATAATGGATCGCGGGTGGGTCAATGTACCGAGGCATGGAATTTCAGAAAACTGTATTCGTATGAATGAATGGACTGTTTACTTGCTGATGTGGAAATTGGAGCACAGGAGAGCATCAATATTACGTATTGATAGTGTATTGATGGTATTGAAGATTTGAACACATCAAGATACAAATTGTACGTAATGTACAGTTTAGTACTTTAGGTGAAAAAGAATAATTGTTGAGGGAACTGTAAGAGAATCATCAAATTTCTTTAGATGTATTGTAACAGCAAACTATATGTAGATATACTGTGTATGTATATCGTTATTTATCTCTTAGACAACTAGAGATCATATCAACGAATTTTGTGTAACATTCGGTGAAATTAATGAAAGAATCTAAAGAGTAATAAATGAGTGATTATTTAATTTACAATTCGTTTAATCGTACAAACAAAATTGTAATTCCGTAGGAACTGTTGTGGAATAAATTAATGATTTGTTTCAATTTCGTTGGACTTGTAATTAACGTAGGGAACAGTCTCCTTTATTAAACACGAATCCGGAATTCGCTTTACTCTATTATTCTGACACCAGTAATTTCTTAGTGTGTTTACAGGACTCATTATAATCTGTCAGTATGTAAGTTTGAATTCCACATTTCAACGTCATAATATTATAATAATTTTATGATTATTTTATACATATTTAAACATGATTGTAATTCCGTTCATGTAATGAGTTATGGTGAAATTTAAATTAACGCCTTCATTGCTAAATTAACAGTACATTATCATTAATGTTTACTAGTTATATAGTAATATTTGTTGAAACAATGTTTGAAATAAGGAACTAGCGCAAAAGATGCTAAAATTTATGCAGCAATCGTTATCTAATCGCTAACAGTATGTGTTCACCAGTCAACGAAAAGGATCAGCAAAAAGCAATGAAAGAGACCGTTACACGAGCTCTTATAATAAGCTTAAAAACAAGAAATCGTCTTTATATGCATAATTACCACTTTATATCAATTCGACTCTACATATATTATTCTAATCTCTATCCTTATTTAAAGTTCCAAAGAAAGTTACAACCGCTGAAAGTTTAAAATCAGCCATATGCTCGATACGAAAAGTGATAAGAATGCTTCCAATCATTAATCAACTATGACCTACACTTCCTTTATACAAAAACGTTCTATCTTCTTAGAAAACTCTCCGTACCATGATACTAGTTAAAATGCGCGTAAGTTAGAGCACGACAATTTTATAGGGCAATTTGTCTTATCCTGAGCGGTGATTAATATAACGAAACAATGAATCACAGGATTACCCGAGTTCTCGAGGAGTGTCTCGCAAGGCTTACAAGTTATCTAAATTATCAGTTGTTCCGAGGTACCATTAACTCACGTAAGTTATTCCCCAGGCTGATGATTTTACTCGGATGTATTTAACAATAACCGTCACGTCGTTGGGAATATTTAATCATATTTGGTTATTTCAAACTGATAACTGTAGAGGTATGCCATCACAGTCTAATGAATTCGAGATCGCTTATTTAGTGTATATAGTTATATGTGTAATATTTAGCATTAATACGTGTTATATAGTTTATGCGCATGTATAATTTATATGTTTTAATTGTAATCCTTCTTGCATGATTTATTTATTAAATTACTTGTAAACTTCTATTCGCATAATAATTTTATGCTTACATTGGTTATACAAGTGTGGTGTTATAAAGGATTTAATACATTAATTAAACCGCGGTAATAGGTAATAGTTCAATCAAGGCTTACTGCTGACCTCTAAAACTGTCCCTTCAAGATTATGCGACACTTTAGCGTCAAATTGGAGCAGTTCGTAATTTTCCCTCCTATAGGTACCCCCATCATATGGCTCACGCGGTGTTTATGATGGTCTACCTATTCTGTTAGACACAATTTTTATTTTATCAATTATTTAGTTATTATTTTGGTTATGAAAAACGGTTAGTTTGAAAACAAATCACTTTAAATACTCAGCGATAAATCAAATTAGATTTAGAACGTATCAGTTCTTTTTTAACATGCTAATTCTCGTATATACATTATAATTTTCTAAAAATTTTATTATTTATACGTTTCTTAATTATGGTTTCTGTGAACATTAAAAGACGCTCAAATTACCTTGCCCAAATATTTACTTTATGTTAGATTATTTATATGTTTGGTAATAAAACCATTACTTTTCTTATCCACTACAAACTTTACTCAAATATAGGTGACATGTGTCATGCTGCCTCGAATAATTATGGGCCTGAAAGAAAATGTTATAAGTTGGAACATAAGAAATCCACTTTGATTTATTACATCTGTCTCGCAGTTAATGTGCTTTTTTCCGATTCATGATTCGCTGCGCTGTTGGGTCTTTTTCATCCAAAAAGGTATAAATGTCTTTCAGGGGGATAATAATCCAAGTACAGTCACGGTTCACTATCTACCGCATCTGCTTTTCATTTAAAAAAAGACGGAAGTGCACATCGTCGAAGATACTCAAGTATTCCCGTGTGGTGTATCATCGAAACGTACATATGTATGTAGTTCCTTCAATAGAAGAGAAAAACGCGATACGCAAGACAGTTCGAACGATAATAAATATCCACTAATTTCACGTCATTCATTTTGCATCCTACTCGTACAATCTACCCCTTATAAATTCTTTCGCCTGTGTCTTCCTTAGGAAGATGAATGACCATCGTATTTTAAACTATACCCGGCCCAGGGTATAATACAGCGAAGCGAGTAAAATAACGAATAAACAAAGACAGGCATGGCTTACCGGTGTTGTATACGGTTGACAGGCCAACCTGATGCCGTCGTGTCTCAGCTTCTCCTGCAGCAGCATCCTGAGCTGCATCCTCGGGATTCTGACGAGCTCCGCCTTTCCCTCCTCGTATTCGTCCGCGAACTTGGTTAATTCCTGACCGCCGCTGGAAGAGCTGGCGGTTGGCGAGGCCCTCTGCGCCTCTTTATCACTGGGTGGTCTCTCGGAGGATGTCCTGGAGGACTTGGAGCTGACATTGTCGCAGAGACAGTCATTACTCTCCTCCAGCGTAAAATAAACGCTCGCGGCGCCTTCCTCCCTTAGGGTCTTCACGGACTGCAGCAGACGTGCCCGGTGTGTCTGATTGAAGACTCCGATCGCGTCCAGGTCAGGATCCCCGATCTGCTTGCAGATCTCAAGGTCGTCGTAACCGTTGTCGATAAACGACTCGGAATATTGACCCAGGTGAAGGGAGCGCAACCACTCGACCACAATGTTGCTTGCCATCGTCATGTCTGCTGGTTTTAATGAGCGCGAAGGCGCCTCTCGGTACGCCCCCGCGGTTCTTTTCCTTGCGATTTCACGCGCGTCCTCCGATCCAGCCCCCCCGTGTGACACGGTGTGCCGCCGACCCTTTACGCGTTTTGTCCCAACGATGTTACAGCACGCCGCGACATCTTCGAGCGAACAACGCGAATCTCCGACACGTCTGTTATTCAAGGTGGTCGTAACACGATCGTGAAATCACGTATATAATATTCGCGATTCAATCGGGCGGGACCGATTCTCTCTCCGATCGAGGGCGAGAAGAAGACGACGACGATTCCAAGTCCGATTGGTTTTTCGTGTAATGGGGCGGGCACCTCGATTAACGGCTCCTTCGGGAATACCGATAGACGATGCGGGGGCCCCCACTGGTCACGTTCGATCTCCCAACCGTACAGTGGCTGGGGCTCTAGCTCATTACGAGGCGCGGACGGTCCAACTGGTCCAACGTACCGATACGATCTCCTTCCGAACGCTTCTCTTATAAGCCACTCGGCTTGATTCGCTAGAGGCCCGGAGTATATACGTATATACGTGTGTATATAGGGAGGAATTAAAAGACGAACGCGGTTTAATCGTACTCCGTGTCTCTGCCTCGATCTATTTCACGAAGCACTCGCACGGTGGAGGAACGAGGTGAAACGTACGTGGGGTGAGGCCAATCATTTCAAACGCCCAATCGAAACTACTGCTCATACACACGTGTCGCCGATGAACGGTACGTACGCGAGAACCACCATCCCGGGGCCGGCACGGGCTGCAAATTAGAACTTGAAACTTTTATCAGCCCCCCCTCCTACCGACAACGTATATAGTCGGTGGCAGCGTACGCCCCCGCGACGAGAAATTAATTTTTTATGTACGGGACTCTCCGTCACTTCGCGCGTTGTCCTTGCTTTTTACACGGTGCAGAAAGTTTCAGAGGCCTCAGGGTCAACGCACCGGTCCAGCAGACAAAGGGGACACTGACTTCGCACGATTTTTCTTTAGTCTCGTTAATTGGAGCGCGTTGTTTCGCGACGGAAGACGTGGTCTAAACAAGCGCCTCGTCCTCTGTTATAAATTTTTCACCGGCTGTGACTCCCACCAGCATGGGACTCCGAAATTATTGGTTATGTTTGTTTTTTTTAACACATTCTGTTTGCTCTCGTTCGATATGCCGCCTCTCTTGTCGTTATTATGATTCTGACGTCTCTTCGTAGTATTTATTCCTTCGTGACCTTGGGGATTCCCTGTGACATAACCTATCAACGGCTCCGTTTCGGACACTATGTATCATTCGACATCGACGCCTCGTCTACTCCGCGTAGACAGAGGGTATTTACGAATTATTTTTCACTGATATTTACCGACGAAAACAAGAACCTTGAGGGAACACCAACATATGAAACACACAACTCACCGATACTTCTCGTAAACGGAGTCACACGCGGAGGATTCGAAACGTCAGGGTTCGGTTTTACGCTACGGTGTTTTTTCAATTACCCGGCGTTCGTTGCACGCGAGTGACAGAACGAAAAAAACGAGCAGAAGCGCGGGCCAGAAGCAACGGCCCGGATCGTTCGGGTGCCGGCAATGAAAGCGTAACCTTGAAAACCCCCCAAAAGAGCAGAGACCAATACGGCAGGGAGCACGCGGTCCGGTCGTAACGACAAACTCTCTCTCGCTCGCTCTGCCTCTGGCGTTACTTTTATCGACGATGGATCGTGCGTTTTCACAATGCCTTAAGGAAACACGTCGACGACGAACGACAATACCTTCAATCTCGTTTCACTGAACTCACATCGCTCATAATTCACAGCAAACAAAGCGTCATTGGTGGGTTGACGCGACACGCGAATCGCGGCCCTACGACACAACACTACCGCGACGCGGCACACGGCTCGACTGACACGAGATCTTCGCCAGATCGTCCCCGCCTCCGATCGGCATTCCCCACCACGGACCTGTTCCTCCCCACCATCGACGCCGAAGCTACTCTTGGTCCAGCAAGATCCTGTTGATGCACTCCTACGCCAGGATGCAACAGCCGTGTCCTTCGTTCCCTCGATTTCTTTATCTCTTTCTCGTTACGCTTCTCTCTCTTTATTCTCTGCCCCTATCTGCCTGGGTTAGCCGTGTCCTTTTTCGCTAGAGTTCGACAGAAGTAGATTACACAGTGTTTACGAAACGGTAAAGCTGTTTCCATATAGGGAAACTTTTTCGGGATTCACGAGGATTACCAGAATTTGGCTTCTGTTTTTGGAGTCTCTAATGCTTTGTGGTTGAATATTTTATATCGAATTGTGGTTTGTCCTTGATTTCACAGGATTATAGGGACAATTAGTGGATATGTAATGTAGTCGTAAAGCGGATTTCTTGGCAAGCAGGTTCTATTCGCGACTGGGGAATCAAGGATGCATACAACATTCCGTTTTATTGCCAGAAAAAGTTAATATTGTTAATTAACGATAATTGATTTCCTCGTAGCAAATGTACCTATAAGTTTTAAGCTGTTAATTAGGGAATTACTATTTGTACTTGATTTTATGTACCAACGATTTTTCCTTTTCCTATTCATTTAATTATAAAATTTTTCACTCAATTACATTAAAATATTTGTGTTACAATAAGTCATACCTGATTCGCGTTTGTCGCAAGGCCACAATGCATAAAGTCGTGTTCATTCGCCTTTAATTGTGCTTATTTCAAGATTGAGATTCGAAAAATAATCTAATAAGTGGTTCTGTTTTAAATATTTGTTGATGTTGAATTTAAAGAGAGAAATATTTAATTGAAGTATAGATTCTCGTTTATGTAACTTCGTGTTTAGATAAAAGTAACGCGATTGTTTAAATTTAAGGTCCTGTTGAACAGATAAAGCAGTAGGTTGATTTCAAGTATCTATGTTCGTGCAAATGCACACACCCAGAACGCATCGCTGAAGGAGAGTTAGTATCGATGACTATCTACGAGCATCGCAATCAGAGCCTTTGCTAGACTCGCGGCATTTATAAATGGACGCCTAACAGAAATAGTCTGCGGTTTACGACTCGCTAGGGCAATAATCTGTAACACCTGGCCGTTCAAATGGCTCGCACACAACGTACATACAAATATTACAGAGAGTACAATATATACAGAGTGTGACTATTCGTGCTAAAGCGAATTTCGCAGAAACACGTGAACGAGTAAATTATCCATTATCAAATTACCTCTTAACAATATTGGAATTCGATGGTTTTAAAGGATTACATTGAAAATATTAGTAACACAAATGTATTACGATCTCCAAAAATACAGTGCGATAACATTTCATCGATATTTTGTTACAAATTAACGAAATGCCATTATTATTTAAATAGTACTCTCAAATGACAGAATTTTATTTAACGAGAATACCATTTTATAATTTGTTAGAAATCAGGATCAGATTGGATTATTGAAGAAAATGATAATACTTTTTCAAAACCCAATAGATCAGAACATATAAAGCTATAAAAAGCATATTGTGGGAATCTGTTTTATGAAAAGATATCAATGTGTTAACGCAAATGCGTAAATAAGGTATATAGTCGTTGAGTAATATGGCAATAATTGTTATAAAACTGATAACGTTGTTAGTATAAGAAGAATTAAATTATTGAAATGTCAATTTCACGTGCACCGATCTAATAACATAGTAACTTCTTTAAATGGCAGTGATAATTGGGCAGACATTAAATTTTCAATTGTTTTAAGTTGCCTATTCATAAGATCGTGATCGAAGCGATAACGAGCAATGCCAGTCGCGAAAAACTTTCCTGTGGTTATCGATAGGTATTTATGTGGGTAAAGGTGGAATTAATTGAATGATCCCACACGGACGTTCTGTGACGCCAAAGCAGAGAATGACAAGTAGCTCTCAATAACGTGATATGACATCGCGTGCCATGGACACGAAGGACCCCCTCAACGCAACCCTCGCTATTTCCTCGCTTTGGTCGAGTAATTTGCTTTTCGGCCGGAGATGAGATCGAAAGGCGAGTCACCTGCCAATATATTAACTCGTTTCCGCAATACGGGAAATTATTACGACGCGGACAATGGACTTCCTTCGTGTGACATCTTTGATATGCACGCTTACTCAATCATGATGTCAACGAATCTGTCAGATTTTCATCTGTATTTGAAATGGCGCATATGAAACGTACAGATTAGTCAGGCTTCTGATTTACAAGGGTTGCATAATCAGAAGACTTTTCGTCTAAAGATAAATTGAGGAATTTGGAAGGAAATACTTTTGGTTGGAAGATTACTTGGTAAGTAAGTACAATTGCAAGAACTTAGCAACTTTGCTTGCACAAAGCAAGTACAATTTGCTTGGTTGCTGTTATGTCTGACTGATATACACGATTTCTACTTACGGTTATATTTGCAAATATTAACATTTATAAGAGTAATTTTCTGTCAGTTTTGGAAAGAATTTCTTAATTACTCTACCAAATTTTTTTAACGCTTTCTACAGTATTTAGTGTAATAACACACCTTATAATGTATCATTAGACGTTATTTTATTATGTAAAGTATTATACTGACAAGGATTCCACATTTTGACAAATAGAAATAAAGAGTAACAGTTAGACATGTCAATAAAATATAATTGAAACGTGAGCATGCATAATTATGAAATATATAAAATTAAATTTTATGAAAACAAAGCCTCACATAGAAAAGAATTGTTCCACATTTTTGAGGTATTAATGTACTATACATATACATCCATTTAATAAAATAGATAATAAAAAAGTCCTTTTACTGTCACGTACTGTAACGCGTACAATTTCGTTAGAGATTTCTTTTAGCACTAGAGAGTGCACGCTAATTTATAACATCATGACCTAAAAATTAAAAACACTGAAAGCATTCTGTTTAATCACGTGTAACATTCTATCGCTATTTCCTTTGGCAATGACGTTTATGTTACGATAAGTTCATACGCAGCGAATAAATGAATAAATAACAAACAATGCATATAATTTCTAGCCCGCTACTTGTTCTTTCATTGAAATATAAAAGTATTTATGATAAGTTATTTTCTGTACTTAAATTTTACTTGCATTTACAACAAAATCTTTGACGTCCCGCCGTTTATTTCAGTGCACACTTGGGCACGTCTTGTTAGAAGTTGTCGTACAAATTCAAGGATCTCAGCACTTCTTTTTATCTCCGCATAACACTTTTGAATGCATTATTTCGAATCACTCAACAATTGATGTAGACAATATACTTCTTACAGACGTTTCGAAATAAAAATCGAGTCGATTTCAATTTTTAAACTGTAGCTAAACTATTTAAATTAGTAGGAACACTACACAATATTTTATCATTCAAAAACAAAAGATTTTTTTACGTATTGAATATAAATATATTTTATCTTTATGTATTTAGCACGCTTAATCTATTAATGATCACAAAATATATTTCATGAATTTTAAATGTATTAGTTGTTTAAGCTGTCGATGCAAAAATGCTATAACAATCTGGAGAGTGTTTCTCGTGATTGCGCAAACTAAAACCATAAGTATAATAAAATTGTTAAATAAAAATGGTCTAGAAAGTTAATTTCGATAAAGTAAGATTACCGATTAGTATAGCATTTTCAATATTTATATATTATAGTTATTATTTTTGAAGGCTGTGGTTAATAAAAGAGTTTAGTTCTTTTATTTATCAAATTATAACATTTTCCATTTCGAGGCATATTTGCATAACAGAAGAACACGTGCTGTTATCCGAAATTGAATCTAGTTTCTTCAAATGAACCCTGTCACTTGACATTCTGAAAGTTATCATCTTAAAATATTAATTTGAATGATACACAAGAGCCGAGTGCCGTGATAATTGTCTACTGGGCACGATAAAGCATAACCTTTGGACACAGGGAACTACTGCATACGAAGTAGGGTGAACTACAGCCCTCTGGGCGCTGGTTAGGCAGTTCTCTTATCTCTAATCGGTACAATGACAAAACGTGAAGGAAACAAAGATTTGTGCTGACAGAAGTTGGCTAGAATCATTGAATATAAAAAAAAACTCAATTTCTCATGTGCTCTCCTATAAAGATAGCATTCAGTTGGTGGTACTGGGTTTATCTAAATATAATTTACAAAAACAGATGATATCGATAAATGGTCGTTTTTCTAACAACCACTTTAATAACATTACAATTTACAGTGACACTTCTTTTTTGTAAATTTTTATAATTTCTATTCAACTATTTCATATGTCGAAATGTTTCCCTACTAAAGAATAGGATATCACTGAGATATGAACACAATATTGCCATCTAAAACATAATATTTTTCATGTACTTAATTCAAATGTTACTTATTCAATAGTTTAAGAAGAAATGTATTTCATATGAGGCTTGAAACAAACTTCCTGTCTGAAAACTCCGATGCAGGTCTGCTGTATAAAAAATTGCAGGAAAGCTGTGTTGAAGAGCCAGCTGTCGAGTTTATGATATCTCGTTCGTTATTGAAAACGATAAGGTAAGAAACTAGGAGTGCACGTGGTCAGCAGAAACTGGGAAGTTTGTGGCAAAAAAGCAGCTTCCGGTACACCTTGCTTAACCACTCGATTGATTCATAAACATTTCCTTACGTTGCAACTTAAGAATAGCATGTTTAGAACGCTGACCTTATAAACTTTCTGAAGAACATGAACACCATGATTTCTATTTCTATGTGGAAGTTCAGTGGAAAGAAAGAAATGTCATGAAGTAGCTTTATTGAGAAAATGAATTTTTCGATGAATTTCAACGTTATCTTGTATACACATTTCTATTTCGTAGCCTTTTGTGATTCAAGAGTTCTCTGTTTTCCCCCCTTACCCTTCATTTTTACTGCAGTTTAACATACTCAATGTTATTAAAATAACAAGGGGACTTTCTAGATTCATATGTCTGATAGCACTCAGTTTTGTAATTATAAATTATTCTTTCTTTTACGAAACAACTAACCGTTGCATGGTATTGTACACCAGTTAACCTAATTTTCTTAACACGTAGCATTCTCGCCGGCAAAAGTAATATTAAAAATTTCTCTTCCGCTTAAAACAGGTGTTCAAATGATCTACCTTTCTGTACGCATATACATATCTAGATGAATATCTGCACGAGAAACAAGTACACGCGCACATATTAAGAAAAAACGTCAGTGCAAAAAAACACAATAATACAAACATCTCGAAACACACGAGATGCAAACTGAAAATAAATGTATAAATAATAAAAATGTGTAAATATATTTGACAGTAAAAATATCAGTGTTGAAAAATAAAAAGATCGATATTCACTTTCAGTTACAAGGAATATTTGTTTCCATTTAAATTATCAGTTTTATATATTGTTTCACTAGACATAAACTATATTTCGTTAAATTTAGTTACGTCCCACAAACTGTGGTCACTTTGTTACAGAATAAATTTTCACTGATTGGCTTATCTGTTGTTCAATCCTGTCACTCATATGTAAACGTAGTTTCATTGTTTACGAGCAGTGTGACGTCCCGTTTACGGTGTATTTTACAGTTTCAAAACAACCAATAAAACGTCCAGTTGTGTTTCCATGCAGCGCAACTCGAAAACTCCTGCGACCCTGCAACCGGAATTTCAGCTTTGCATTGTCTACACGGTGAGCATACTGACGAGCAACGATTCGATCGCTTTCTTATCGTATCTTTTTGAATCATTATTTGGTTAATTCATTAAAATTATAAAGATTAATCAGCCAAGATTTCATAAATTTATATATTTTTATTCTAATATTGTCTTACTTTTTTTGACAACTTCAAATTCAATTATACAAAAAAAAACAAAGGTTAACATTTTTCCAATAAGAAAACAATTTAATTACACGGAAGCGTGTTGCATCATACTTGTTACAAACCCGTTATCTTTCACCCCAATTGCAGAATTTTATTTTCAGTCAATACAGTTGTGACTACAAGGGCAGTCTTAAACAAAACATGTAACATTTTAATTTTTCATCCAATCAGAAATTCATAATTCAAGCATTAAAAGATTAAGCAGTCGGTGAAGAAGTTGTTACAAAGGTGAATATTACCAACAACCGATTTATTTTCGACAAGCAACAGACACAACAGAAGAAAGAAACATTAACTGTCGATTTGTTTGAAGGTGAGTAAAGAATGTTTGGTCTAGCGGCCATGGCAAAATGACCGTCGTAAATAAAGAGATCGTGGGTCAACATAAAACTTGCCCGAATAGCTAACAGCTGAAGCTTAAGCCAGTGGCCGCTTACAAAAAAAAAAAGCTAGTGGGCATCGTTGGACGAGCGTTATGCGCGTATATCATCCCTGTTAACTGCCGATATAAAGTCCAAGCAAAAATTTAGATGCACGATCTACCCGTGTTGGCTGTTCGCCGTTACCATATTCACAAGAGTGTAATTTAATGGCGGGGGACGACGGTCAGTGTATTTCATTGGCGGTGATGATCAAGTTCGGACGAAATGTTTTCATTTCGCCGCGTCATTAACACTTTTCGCAGTTTGTTGTTTCAGATTGCGGCGGGGCGTCGTGTTCTCGCGTAACAATTTTGTTTGTTTTGTTTGTTTTAGTTTCGTTCTGCTACATTACGTACTCCACCGAATTTCACCGTGAGTTCCCGTACACGGAACGGTTATAATATTTTTTTACTACCCTGCGCGACCGGGGATCCGTGACATAGCTCGTGATACTTGCTCCCTTGGAACTGGAGGAACAAGTTGAGTCTTTATGCGTGTTAACGTTACTGTTCCAACACGAACAATAACGTGAATTATATGCAATTACAAATAAAACTGGTAATATACTTTGTATGTAACGTAACTTAAGAAATCGATAATTTTACAGTGACTTTGTAAATTTTAATTGTCAATGCGAATGTCCCTAATATGTACTATGTTAGTACCTATCACTTCATTTATTTTAGTTGAGAAGTTTGTAAGGAATTGTGTACCAAAAATTTTATTATTAAATTGGGGCTCTAATTTGCATAAAAACAATTAATATTGAAAAATGAAATTGCAATTGAGTAATTGGGACATCTGTCCTAAATTTGGCCATTTCATACGCATTAATTGATTTGGATTGTTTATATTCAGAAAAGAAAGAATTAACTGTCAGCAATTCCTTTTGTTCCTTAATTTTACAAACTGTAGAATCATAAAAAAAATTTATAATCTCTGATTAAACTTCATGTAGGTATAGCAATGATAATCTTCGCATTTATGACCCTATTCTCAAAAAGGAAAAAGTGACACTGCATTTGAATATATCTTAATACAAACAAATCCTTATTTGTTACTAAAAAAAAATTGACAAGTCCTTGGAAAAAGAAGTTAAAAGTTGCGTTCCAGCATTGATGATTTCTTATCAACTGACTTTCTTGCTCATTTCATGTGACATCGAGTTTCCAAGTTTCTACACAATAATACATTCGGTAATTAATTCTACCTGTACCAGACAAGCCTCGCGTGACAATCTACACACATGAATTCGGTACAACTCCGAGCAAGGGTAGAAACTTTCACTTTCGCCGGTCTAGCTTAAATACTGAGGGTGCTAATGATGCTTTGGAATCCGCGTAATTAAGCGGGAGGGGGTCTTGCGAATACATTTGCCCTGTCCATAAATCCTTCACGTTAGATAAATGTTTACAATTAGCTCCTACGTTGCACGCATTTCAACTTGCCGATGCCTCTTCCTACCGAGTAATAAAATAACGACCGCCCGAAACTACTACCCGCATAAACAACGCTCCTCCACTGTTAGCAGCGTGTTTACCCGGCCGCGTTAATAATAATCTCTAATCTACTCACGTCTCCCGGCACGCAATGTACACGACAGAAACCCGATTCACTTATGTCACCGTAACGAATCTATTAGGTGTACGGAAAGTTGCTCCGTCTTTCAGTCGACCGTAACAGTGTAACTTCTTCGATTAAATAATTTTAATTATGAAAGTAGTTTGCATTGCACTCAATCATTTTTTTTCTCGCCATTCCGGTCGAAGCCACCCGGAGGAAATGACCGATATTAATTGTGACTTTGCTTCCTTATTTTAATTAACTTTAGTGTTTTACATCATTCTATTTATTGGTATGTTAGATAATACCTTGACACAAGTAGAGTTCACTGTGTAATTTTGTAATAAACAAAACTGCATTGTTAACAATTTTCATTCGTAAGAATAACGTCAAATACACCCATTACTATATTGCCCATTTTATATGCAACGGCTTAATACCTTCCTATCAAATTTGACTACAAAATACTAAATATTAAAGAACCTATTAAAACCATCAAGTCTTAATTAATTTTAGCAACAAAGAATTACAACACTAACTTGTTACGGAATCACACGAGCTTTAGTACAAACTGATGAACGACACATACATTCACACCATCTGTATTGTGCTTTCGCGCCGTGCAGCGCTGTGGTGCATCTATTCTGAATCATTCAGCTTTCAGAGTTTAATACAAACTGGGACGTACCGTCGCGTCGCGTGATTGAAACTGCAGCTTTTCACATCTTCCGTCTAAAGGAATCTGAGTGGATAATTTCTTTTTTTTTTACTTATACATCGTCGAGACGTGCAGGAACGAATTTCCAGCTGCTACATCTAATCTCGCAGTTTCTTCATTTGAGGCACGGCGGAAAGCTTTCCTCCGCCGTGCCGCGGCACGAAGTGATATCAAGGACGGCAGTTTAACGACACCGTAACCCCAGGTCTACGAACAAGGAACGTACTTCATTTCTGGGGAGAGGGGGGAGGGTAGGGTCGTGCATAAAGGGTCGTCCTCGTAGTCGGAAAAGCTTGGATTAATTCAGAGGCCCTGGCGAAAGTCGTAAAATAGTGCGTGGCTGCCAGTTTTTCCGGCAAAAAGTCAGCCCAGAAGTGTACGTGGACGTGCACGCAGGAGCTTTCGACTGGAATTTCGCGTCCTTGCACAGGTGGCATCTTTGTATACGTGGAAGCGTAAAGAAAGCTACGGGGTGACTTATTCTGAATCGTGAAGCCACCTACGCGTCACGTACGCTTTCTACTACTATAAATGTCACTTCGATGATGGCGGGTGCGTAACAGAAAAAAAAGAAATACAGAACTTCCGAATTTCTAAAGAAAACGAATAAGCGACGAAGGTAAACATGTGTACGTTAGGATGGCGTGAATTTGTATAGAACTTCATGTTTTAATATATTTGAAATTCTCGTTCCAATCTGGATCGAAAATTGTAATTTATGTCATGAACACTTTTTTGGTAATCGAAAACGAAAGACTGGAATTTAATTGTGATTATCTTATTTCAATTGATTTGTTTAATGAGCTGTGTACTTAATAAAGCAGGTTTTTTAGTTACTACATTTTTATGCGAGAGAAAATGATTTTTCCATTGTGGTATTCATACAGTTCATCTTAATTTGTTTAACGTTAAATTTTAACTTAGTATGATGTTATATCATTTCACTTAGTTTAATATTATATCTTATCATCATTTAACATAGTATAATGTTATATTACTACGAAGAGTACACGTTGTTTAGTCTCGTTAATTGTGTTATCAATAGTCTGATTAAGATTTATTTTTTCTAATTAGATTTTTTATCTGTATGTACAAGTCAATAATTATTTTTACATGCTATTTGACGAGCTTAACAAAGTTCATCGTTTGTTGTTAATTCGAAAAAAAAGAAATAATGACAGAAAATGTGTCCAAAATTAAAATGTTGTTTAGATGAAATTAACGTATTAAACTTTTATTGAATAATGATGAAACTATTATTTTACATAACAGGCGTCCATATTTTAGGCAACTACCTAATTCTGCACTCCAGGACTACGTCAAATTCTGTGGAAAAAAGAAAGTATTCAAATGAATTTTGGTTACCTTCAACTTCTGAAGTGACTGAAATACGATAATGTATTTGATGGCGCAAGAGGCAATAGACTTCTGATCTCTGTTTACTGATTCAACGCGTCGGTTACTTATTGGATATTATTTCTTTACAAATAAATCATTTCATGAATCAAGTAAATTAAGTGTTACTACCAACTATATAAATTTCCTTTCTTCATATAATAATCTGGTAAACATTCAAGAAATGTTAGAGAAGAAAATATTTTAGAGAATTTTGTCAATAAGAAATATTAAGCTTAGAACGTAACAGCATCGAGGGAATAGAGTAGGAATCATTTTAGGACTCGGTAAATTCTATTGAAACATAGAAAAATTTATTACATCTCCTTTTACAGCGTATAAAAATCGACGTTAAATATGAAGTGTTTCTTCACGTGACGCAGACACGTGTTTGTAGTCGACAGGTCTACAATTACAAATCTCCAGTGGCAAGTATTACGACTACACATTTGCGAAAGAAAAACTAATGTATCGCACATTTTTCCATCTTCTACTTCAAAATTTTCCTAATTGTTCACATTTCAAGATCACATTTCACTAACCAGCGTGTCATGGATGAGGTAGAGAAGTTACAATTCGCGACAGAAGAATATTACAACTTTCAAAGAAAAAAAAAGATGTAAAACCTTCGAATACCTAAATAGCTAGAATCAGCTCTTTTGAAAATTCCTATTAATAAATTCTAACTTAAATCAGCAGTTGTTTCGATGGAGTTGGGTACGAGTATCCGTCATCTTGTCCTAGATGGACATCACCGTGTGGGGCACCGTAAGAGGAGCTTGGCAGAACGGCAGGTCCAACGGAAACGTCGGAGACGACTGCATGAGAAACCGTTTCTGGTACACCGTATTGTTTGCTGGGTAGGCTGGGCAGATTGTACGAGTGTCCAAGGTGAAGACCACTGTCGTAAGCACCACTGTCGTGAACAGCACTGGGAACTCCGTAGCTCTTGCTCGGCAGACTGACCGAGCTGTAGGAGAGATCCACAGATGGTACAGACTTGACAACGGTGCTTGGTACACCATAGGAGCTGCTTGGTACGCTTGCGTGTCCTAGAGAGACTCCGCTGCTGTAGCTGGAGCTAAGCGAGACTGGATGCGAGACTGGGCCGCTGTAAACTGGACTTGGAGCTCCGTAGACTGGAGCTGGGAACGAAGGGGCAAAACTAGGCTTGTAGGACGAGTATGATGGGCCAGAAGGGACTCCGTAGGTTGGAACTGGGTGTGCAGGGTAGCTAGGCTTGTACGATGAGTAGACTGGGCCAGACGGGACTCCGTAGGTTGGGGCTGGGATCACTGGGCTAGCAGGGAGTTCGTAGTGTGAAGATAGACTTGCACTGGGTTTGAACACAGGGGCGTGCGAGTCGAAAGCTGGAACACCATAAGTTGGGGCCGGAGCAACGTAGGACGAACCTAACGACGGGACGCCATAAGTCGGTGCCGGTGCAGAGTAAACAGGCTTGGTGTAGATTGGAGCTGAATGAACCGGTGGAAGATACTTGGCTTCAGAACCAACGCCGTGACCGTCGAACGAGAGTCCACGTTTGTTGACATTCTTCACGTAGGCGTTCGCACTAGTTGCGATCACAGCCACCAAAAGCACTGAAGCCTGGAAGAGAACGTGATATTATTAATAAAAGTTTATGAACGAATGGTTAAGGATGGTGCTATATGGCTGGATTAATCGTACCTATTCTTTATTTTAAATAAGTATTCTCTGTATTGAACTGGATTGTAAGTATATGTAACTGGGTCTGTGTAAGCTGTTTTTAGTAACAAAGTTTTAGACAAATTTAATTAATAACTTATGAATTAAGTTGAGTCCATTAGGAAATTATGGGAATGAAACACTTTTCGGAGTAAAATGTGCAATAGAAATTATTAAAGTATTTTCTATAAAGTAATCATTGACTAACTGAACTGAATTCTATTTTCGTAGACGTGAGTTTAGGGATTTCGTTAGTTTTGATGACGGCTGTACTTACTACGTAGGCCCTCATGGTTGTACTTGCTTTGAGGACTAGGATCGAAATGTGGCTTAAACGGAAGATTCGACGGTTTTTATACGGTTACTCCCGACGACACTCCTTTCACTAGAAAGATACAAGTTCCCCAAACTTTTCTACTGACGTAAGGAACCACATCGCATAGATGCTTGAACCATGTTCTGGTATTCGCTACGCTATAAAAATTATGCAACCTTGTCATTTATGGAAGTGAAGATCGTTGCTCCAATTAATCTACTTTCCTTAATTAATAAAACTCGGCTGAAAGATGGAAAAATGCTAAGCGAATGCGTTTATATGATTTAGGAAGGATCACTTGTTTTTCGAAATGTGTAAGTAAATACTTTTATTGACTAGCAATCGTATATAAAATTATTCATTATGGTGTTAATTTTAAACAGAATATTTGTTTTAAAAATATTTTATACAAACAACTTTAACTGAATTTAAATATGAGCATCTGGTAGTGTTGCGTTTGACATGGTGTGATAGTCTAATAGTAATTTTTATGCAAAGAATTAACAAAATCGTATAGCATATGTACGCATATATACAATATAAATAAACGTATAATAATACACGTAACTTCTGAAAACTTGAAAATTGTAAATTAAATAAATACTTTTAATTTTCGTGTCACAAATAATTTGATTGTGGAAACTCATGTTTTTTATAGTGTTGCAAACGTGTAAATTTTTACGCAGCATACACAGTCCTTTGATCTTCTAAGCTGTACTTGTCAAATGAACAATAAATGGCTACGTTAAATCATAAACCCTGTCAATTGTCTATTCGATTTGATTCGACACAGTCACGTTAATGTATTCTAAGACGAATATGATTCCCCGGTCGAAGAAGAATATTCGCTTTAGTGAATTATGCAAATCGACTACCCACAGAAAGTTCCATACGTTCTACGTAACACGTACGATCAGGTATTCATGCCGTAGTGTCACTGTGTGCGGTTTTGTTATATAAATGCAAAAGTCATAAAAACGTGAGATTTCGCTCTCGCCTTCTTCGTCCGGAATTTATGATGGAACCGAAGCGGCGGCGCACGGGGCGAGCAAAAATTTTCGGCGGTGTAGTCCTTTCTAGCACACGTGCCCGGCCTCCGAGTGAAAGGCACTTAGGTGTTTTTTCAATGTCAAAAACACTACTTAGATTCACATTTCGTCAATGTCGCTTGGTAATTGGCCAATTATGCTCAGGGTTGAGCAGAATTTTGTAGTAGACAACTTTTAAGTGCTGTTCGAACTAATAGACGCTAAGATTAGTGCAAACATAACGTTACATAATGAAATAGCTTAGAACAATATACATCTTGACATATTTCTTTTTCAATTTGGATATAAATATGTTAAATAATGTTGAGATAAATTTATTTTTACTTTTAATCGAGTAATTGTTACGAATTGTAAGTTACTAGCGTTCCAGTGGTCGTGTAAATAATGTACATGTTCTTTCATATTATAAAAATTTATTGACACGATGATTTAAACACACAATATTAATGTAGAAGTTTAGATAGATACGTACTTTCATGGAATTATAAACAATTCTGAATAATTTTTTTTATAAATTCAGTTACTATGACTATTAAATGAAAAAAATATAGAAAATTATGTAACAATCATAATAATCAGATAAAGTGTTAATAATACACTATTACATAAATTAACTGATCTTAATACGCTTTGTAACAACTACAAGCACAAGGTATGAATCACCCCGTACAAATATGACGATGATTCTGCATCACAGATGCTTGGTCGCAGCCTTGATATGTCAGTGCGAAACACATAATAGATTTCTTTGGTCCGTGATACTTTTATTTCTCTTACTCAATTACAATGTACAAGCTGCTTTGGGCACAGTTTCACTTTCATCTGCTCTGTATGGTAAACTAATATTAACAGTACAATGGTTTGCTCGATATTTTTAATATGTAGACCTAAACGAAATACCTCCTATTGAGTATTTGTTAAACTTTTACATTACCTTTTCGATTTTATATTGTATGCTCTCGTATGATCCAATTTATCGGTTGCGCATAGCATGCATTAACAATAAAATTTTTATGTTCTCATAACGAAGAGTTAGAAAAAGCATTAATCGTAAGATAAATATAGATATTCAGTTGACATACTTAAAATTTAATACAGTAAATTGAAAATGGATTTATATCAGTAGAAACTAATAAAGGAAGTGGTAAAATATTAACATTGTATTTTTATGCAGTTTCACTTAATTTTCTGCAAACAAATTGTTTAATTCGCAAAGTTTCTGTATGTTCAAAAAGATATTTATATATAAGAATATGTGTTTAAGGATGAATAAAAAGTGTACCAGTGTAATAATAAAAATATTAGCCTTCTTAGGATATGCTTCATTATAGTCTTTTCTAATTGTATTTTTTATATTTTTATTACATTTTATGACTTGTATTATATTTTTTTAACATTTTCAGGATAATCTTTTTGTCTTTATTTTCCAACGTTATTTTAAAGGAATCTTCCATTTTGGATCGTTGAAAAATTTAATAAACAAATATTCGTTTGGAACGGAGAAAACATTCTCCAGAAAAAAATCAATAACATGAACCTGTTACCAAAATCTGCTGCTCACGGTGAATGTAAAAATTTAGTTTTCAAACTTCTCTTAGAACACTGCTGCGTATACGTAATATTTACATTTCATAGGGACCAATGGGCAGGCGTGAGTGGCAGACAATTTTCAAACTGAGCGACTGTACATTAGTGCATCTATTCGAAAAAAAAGAAACTTCCTCCTCTTTAAACCGAAATTATACCGGGTATTCATCCCAGCGGACGCGACCATTTTTATCGTATTTCCGATGTTTTGCACAAAAAAAAGACAAATTGTACACAAAAGTTTGCCGGTTTTCAATGGAGAATAAATTGCCGCTTGAAAACTGTTGCAATCATTTTCCTTCCATGAAAATCGAGACCTATCTGAATGAAAATCATATTTTACATTCGTGGTAAATATGAAGCTTTAAAAAAATCGTAAATGCTTGATAACACATTAGAGGTGTTGCTCCAACAATTTTATTCCGATACGCAGCGGTGATCGAATTATTAGGCGCCACAGTACGAAAAATATCTTTCTTGTGTTTGTATAGAAATGCATAATGTAAAGATTTTTGCTGAATTGTCCACTAAAAAGTCACACATAAAATTAAACTTAGTTTACGTAATTATAAAAAATACAGTTAACGTTGTAAAATCGTCAATTTATGCAGGAGGTTTAGTAATTTGATCATTCACTGTAGATACAGATTCTACTGCTCACTGCATAGACGAATATTTTTCACAATTAATTATCATAACTGTGAAATATGCTGCAGGAAATATACCATAATACCATAAATAAGGTATGTCTATATCATTTTGAAATAAAATAAAATTAAATGAATCTCGAAGATCGTTTTTTTTTTCAGGTTCCGTAGAACTAAGTAGAAATATATAAATCGCTTAACTCGAGCGTTTGCATCAGTACAGACGGAAACTTTATAATCCGCTGAAAATTGACTAGACGAATGTCAACTTTCTTAAGACCCTGTTGCATCGCGGCGCATTAACCAAAGTTTCAAAGCATGTAGGTGTCAGAAGAGGTTGACGTACGCCGGTCTTGTATACGAGGTCGCAAGAAGATGCGTGGCTCAAGTATTAAATGGAGTAGTGTAAGCCAGTTACTCCAGGGAAATGTGACGAAAGCTCGACTTATTCCAAGGAACCAGGTACCATCTATACATTAACCATAGTTCTTTCTTCTGATTAATTCACTTCTGAATGAATACCGACCTACTAAAATCTACTTCCGCAGCTATTTCCATAAACGTTTATGAATAAACGATAAATTAACGCTCGAAAATAATCTTCTCTCGGTTGATGATCGTTTTCGCTATTCAGAACGAAACTGGATATTTTAAATAAGTTAGGTTGCCAATGAAGTTTCTCTCATTATAATCTTCCATATCAGGAAACTGTAAGCTCTTAAACGTATCCTAACTGAAACCTGAAAATAGCTGGCCACTGGTGATTGTATCGTAAACCCGACTTGATTAACATAGGGCATTAGGGAATACACTAGTCGTGACTACTGTCTTGTAACTCCATCTCTATTGTTTAAATATTTGTTTGCAATTGTAATTCGATATTACTACTTTTATTTCATTATTTTTTTATTCATTATATTTTAGAAAGAAATTACCATGTTAATGAGATTTATCCAATAAAATAATGTACCTTGAAACACACAAAATTGTATAACAATACAATAAAAAACTTATATCGCTTTGGGAATTTTGTAATTTATATTGTTTGTAACAGTGGGAGATATATTACATAAGGACAACAATTCGGGTACCGTGAAACGCTGCTCGTGAGAACGATACGTGTTTTCGGCTCATGTTCCACTAAACTGTTCTGTCGATTACACAAACGCATGGGATTCGAGTCGGTAATCGATGCTTATCGACGCGATACTGGGGCTAACCTGCAGTCTCTATGTACGTTGGAAAATGAATTGCTCAGAATGTCGATCGACTCTGTTCAAAACCGTGGATTTCCTTTGAAGTTCTCGTCATCCGATTTTACCCAATTGTGAGCAATTTTCGCATGGACACTGCAATTGCAACTTCTAAAACCATGAATTCTTTCGATATTTTCGTATTCATTAGCATTTTAACAGGGGACACTACTCGAGCATAACACATTGATTTTAATGAAATTTGGCAAAGAGATAGTAGATTGAAAAATATTTCACACGTTATTTTTTAGCTGTTGATACTCGTATCCAGAGGGTGAAATCAGCCCTCAAAGTTGGAAGTGATAAACACATTTTCTTCAACATCTCGCAATAACTTCGAAAAGTATGTGTTTAGCTCAGACTTTTAGCTATTTCGTAATTACTTGTAACATTTACTGCATGTGCTACTACTTATAAGCAGTAGTGTAATGTGTTTTTCACTTTCTATTCGCGCATGCACACTAGTCATCGTAAATTCCATGGAACTAAACGATTAAACCTGACTGTATTATTCTACTCCGCTTCTTTTTGATAATCACTTCCAAACCTAAATTAATATTATCAATTTCCATTACTTGAAATGTGTTGAATTTGCCGTACATTCATTTAACAAGGACAGAAAAGAAGCTAATGTTGGTACAAGAGAGGGAATCCACGGAGAATACGGTACGGAAATGTCGCCTTTTATCTTAATACGATTTTCTAATTAGCAACTTTCAACGAATCCGCGTCTACGAGCGGTACAAAGATTTATCTCGGCCATACTTTATATTCTGGCATTCGCAAGTGAACGGTCCGCAAAAAGAATAGAAAGTAAATTGAGATATATTTCCATAGGAAACGTGCTAGGCCACGATGAATGCAGAAGGGGGAGCTAATGTCAGAGATTAGAGGTAATCCGTTCTAGCTAGGCGATCGTCGAGGAGGTCCTCTCCGGCTCGTCGTTTCGATTTAGATACTGTACCCGCTGTCGCGGACTAATTCTTTTCCTTTCTTTTCTTTTCCCCCTTTCTTTTCACCCTTCTACCTCCTCCGTTTCCTTACGAGGATATATTCGAAGGAATTATGGGGAGCATTTCGAATGACGCGGCCCGGGCATTAAAGCTACGCAAGCTGTTAAGTTACCGTTTCCAGCGGGGTAACTACGCTAATTATGGAGTCGTTAACGTTCTTTGTATATACCACGGTTCCCTTTTCCCGCGGTCTTTAAGCAAAAACTGGTGGCAACAATTCCTCGAAGAACTGTCCTAATTTCATCGCATTTTCTGTCTTGTTCACCGTTTTACTTTTCTTTTTTAACGCGATTCAACATTCAACCCACCACGACTAACTGGGGGCACTCGGGTACGGAATACACATTGATGGGAATCGTTGTCCGCTGAATATATTTCGTTACGGTGCTCCAGTTGATGGTGAAAGCGCGTAAAACAAACGACGAGCGTTTTATCATGAACTTTGCTCGTAAGGTCGCCGGAAGGTTTGATAAGAGTTGCATCAACTTCGCCGGCTCTCGACTTCCGTGAAAGGTACACGATGTAGAGGAATGCACACATAACGTGAATTTAATGAACTTGTTCTTAATGAACGTCGTAAGGAAGATACGGAGAACTTGAGTACTATCTTTGTGCTGTTTTGATAATACAGTGAAAGATCTAAGAGAGTTCTAGTAGGATATTACATACGTTAAGGTAAACCCAAATTTCGCTTTCGTGTATAATTCCGTGCCCTAATTCTATCTATGGTGTCAAGTGCAGCAGCCTGGTGGCAATTTTGTAAATTTATGTTAAATATGATTTTAATATAAGTTAAGACAGTTTGTTGTTTTACACGCAGTGCACTCTACTGAGTACTTATATTTAAAATCAGATTTTAGTACTTAAGATAAATAATTCTATAATGTTAATTTTTGCTTATATGTAGCTTATTGTTTTTTTTTTCCATAAATGTAAGGTTTGCAATTAATTATTCATGCGTTTCGAACACGACAACCGTGCATACTTAAGGCTACGCGCTAACCAGTTTAGTGAAAGTATGTACATAGATAAGGAAATAAGATACAGAGGTCTGAAGCTCAATTTTCGACTCGAAACTCTTTGCAAAATATTAATAGCTGTCAACCATAATTTATTAATCGTAAGGTATTTCTCTATGTGTAAGTAAAACTTCTGTACGCGAAGGTGTCGGTTAGAATTATGTTTGCAATTAACATCAGCAAGAAAGGAATATTTTAGCAGAGAGAGTGTATGCAACATTACATCGAATATATTAAACTTTGTTACAGCTTCATTCGAATATGACATCAAATGGAATTTTCAAGTAGCTTGTAGTACGTCAGAAAAGAAAATATTTGTGACCTCTTGACACAATTTTTTCCATTTCGATAAATCAAAGAATCGAGTGAGCAATATTTAAAAATGGTCAATGGAATCGCATTATTTCCACATATTTCCATATATAAACTTCACTCAGAAAGAAGTAAGTAAATGTTTGATAAATTTTTTAATGCTCTCTGGATTTATATTTATTCGAACAAAATGATTCTATTTGTGAAATGTTCGGTGAAATGTCTTTCAATAGTTTTTATATCTTCCAAATTTTCTTTGATGGTAGACTTAATGTTTAATTGTTGTTAGTTTGGTGTTGCACAGGTCACAGTGTCACAGTACAGAGGATCTTTTGTGAAAAGATATCGATGACTGATTTTCGTGTCACCTATTCCTATCCTTTCGATAATAACTTGATCTCGTCTTGTTAATTTCTGTAACTATACTATTTTAATATAAAAATTAGAATTTCCATACTTAATCAATTAAAAATCTCTTCGTCGACACAACGAATTTTCTGTACCACCGAAATATATTTCTAAAACAGTCCAATTTGTTAACAGTCCGTAAGTCGTGCCGTAAGGAATTCGTTCGAATATATATTCGCGGGAGTTCCGCCTAAACATTGTTTTACGATGTTGAGGGGGATGGTAAAAGGAACTAAACAGTCGTAGAAACGACGCGTCCCCGGGAAGAACGTGGAAAGTCGATTTTCTTCGGCGGAATAAAAACTTTTTCCCGAGGCGAAGTTGCCCTCCGCCGTCGGGCTGCATTTTCACGCCAGTGCTTCTGCCCGTGACGTAGCACGCAAATTGCGACTACCGACAATCAAACTTATCTGTGGTGAAGTCGCGAAGTCGTGAGACACGGATGGCAAAAGCGACCCCGTAGTGTGTATGCATGTACGTACGCGGGTATCCAACGAATATGGGCATGCGTTGGAATACAACGCGAATAGGATGGAAAGTGCCGGGCGGTTCTGAAAAATTTCTTGTCGGGATGGGTTTACGCAAAAAGTTTCGCTGACAAACAAACGCAGTGGGAATATCTGATTGTCTTCTGGCACGGCGACGACGTGTAGTTCGCGAGGAAGTGAGTTGTAAAATTCTATCGGCTGTACAAAATCACTCTTACATTTAGCAACCATCAAATTTAACTGAAAAAGCTTCTAAATTCTTAAAATTCTATATGTTTCATAATTTCTGTATTAGGTGCTTTGTCCACTTAGGTATTATATTTAACTCGGCTAAGATTAGTTATGTTAAATTTAGGTGAAATAATAGAGATAAGTATTTTTTTTTCGCCTTTAGGTATTATAATTAATTAGGTTAATATTAGATGTTAAATTTAGATGGTATAATAGATATAAGTTTCTTTTGTGTTTATTCCACTTAACTGTTATAATCAATTAAGTAAATATTAATAACTGTTAAATTTTGTTGAAATGAGGGACATAAGTATTTTTTGTGTTTTCTTGCCACTTAGGTATTACAATTAATTAGGTAAATATTAATGACTGTTAAATTTTTACGAAATGCGAGAAATATGTTTTTTTTATACGAAATCGTACATTTAGGAATCTATATGTACTACTATTATTATTTTCTTTGTTCCCTTGTGGTATACTATTTCATTTAAATTCTCCAGGTACATGTCTTCTGCTTTTGAGACTCCTAGTAAGTCAGTCGTGAAAGAATATAATTTATAACGTTAAATGAATATACGTTTTAATTTTATGTTTACATTATTTCCATGAACGATTAAATCACCTCCTTCACGTTTCATAGCACTCTTTATACTAGTATTAATCCTTGTAAATATTTGTAAAGTACAGAAAATACAAGATAATATAATGAAGTATCTAACGTTTCAAACTGGATAAGTTGTCTTCGAATACACGAATACGATAAACACATCCATAATTTACAGATTGCCACGAACGTTTAAGTACATTCAGATTCCATTCGTTCCATTTCATCGCTAGTAGTGTAGTTTGCTATAACTTCCGAAGTCAATAAATCTGTATTGATCACGTTCGTTTCGAACTTCTGATTCCATTATGCCGAGTTATTTCCGCAATTCACTTATTTATTGTTTAAATCAAGTACAGGAACACTTCTGTCAATAAAACGTAGTATAATGACGCGATGATATTACCGGTGCGATGAATGTATTGATATCAAATCGTGTTCGGAACCCGAACGCGTTACTACAAAACTGTGCATCGAAACGAGTTAAATCTGTCCCCACGTACCCATCTCATATATTTCAATTTCATGCAATTATTAACCTCTTGTACCGACTTCGACATTAGTTATGCAATCATAGCTGGGTTCGAAATTGTAGTACACGATTACTAGACTACGGATTTTATGCATTTATAGTACTTACAACTATCTAAATCTCGGTGTAAGAAAATGCTTAATAAAGTTCAATGAGATTTTTATTTCATTTGAAACCTGATAGAACTCTTAATCGAGTAAACAATTTTATTTTAGTTCCAGTTCACCTATAAATTACTCCAGAAATATTTATATTTGCATAAATACCCACAGTCTAATAATTACATTTCTGAACAGAATGAAAAGAATTTAAAAAACTATTTGCACAGTCGTCCTTCTCCTAATGACTTTTAAGTATGAATGGATCCAGTTTGTTGAAAACCAAACACATGTATTAAGTTTGAATACGGATGTTTTCACTGATGTCACAAAATTTTTATGTAAATTTTTCTGATGGAAAGATATTAACGCTGCATTAAACTTTGAATTACGAAAGCGAACATAATTTTTCTGTATTATAAAACTGTAGATAGCGATATACATATTACATGATGTATGACTATGCCAACAGATTCAGTGACATAATAACGCCCAAGGCCACGTGTTTTATGGCTCTACGATTATCATTTGGTACCTACAAGCGGTTCGTCTAGGATCGTTGTGTGTGGTCAACGCCGATTCTAATACGTGTGATTCATCAAATCATCAATACTATTTTTTATGCTGTATCTGATGTGTACGATTTTGTAGTTTTAACGCAAGTCTTGTTTAATACATGGTATAAAGATGTGCTTGTTTATTTGTGTCAATAATGTTTAATTTGAAGAAATTTCTTAAGCAACAATTATTTACTCATTGGTATCTTTTCTTCGTATAATCAGTACCTAATTTTTAAAATTGTATCATTCACAATTGTACATTGTGATACCAAGCATTTGATAAAGTATTTCTTTGTAACCACAAGGTAGTCGGGGTCTTTTGAATAAAAAAGGAATATGTGTACAAGTATCAAGGGTCCTGACTGCGGTATTGAGGACGGAATGACATTTTGTATTAATTCGTCAGAAACAATATTCGTGAATATTTTTGCTCTGACTACTTATAATCAATTCTCCTTGACATACTACTATCCAAGGTGTCAGCAACGATTTGTGGAATTATTCTATAAGCAAGATTAATTCCAGGAATGTACAAAAGAGATCGTGAAACGTTTCTCACAAATTCGTGCTGATTTGTATATACATATATCCCATAACGAGCAACAATTTTAGGTATAAGGAAAACTTATGACGATTTTGTAAGTGTTATCAATCATCGAAAACTTTATTGACACTATCTAAAGGGAATTAATAAGTGAGAGTAAACTAAATATATTACAGAAGTAAAAACAGAAAAATTCACGAGTTATTATTGTTATTACTGTTATTCATAGAAATATTTATAGTATTATTAACGACTGTGTTAAACATGTTAATACAGTGCACAATGATCAGTATGTGTAACTGTGTTTTTATGTTTGCATAATATGCAAAGTACAGTTGTACAACTGCTATTTAAATTTAATCTATGTATTAAAGATCGTCTTAAAATCAGTAACTGGAGGTCAATGAATGCAGAGAATAACTGTATGTTTTGTGTATTATACGAGAACATTCAACGTAACTCGATGAATATGAATGATCTAGTTCGACAATTCAAAGTGTTCTACTTCCAAACTTTCAATTTATTATTCAGGTTACATAAGTCTGCGTCATATGGATGTTTCTTACCTCACTCGAGATTAATATTGATGATACAATGAAATTCAACTATTTTGCTTATGCACATGCATTCTCAGAATTTTTCCCAAGGATATTATATTATCTTTATACGTGATGTGATTATTTCTGTGCATCGAAACAAGAAACAACGAAATGGATAACGTTTCAATACAGAAATTGAAGCAGACCAAAGTTCCAGGGACAATTTCGAAGAATATCAACCTCGTAGAAGTGAATTCGTTCCAGGAAAATATACGGAATAAGAAATCACAACGCTTTGTCTGACCTTTAGTTTATTTTCGTGTCTTAACTTTTATTTTCGACGTGTTACTGCTACCGACGAACGAAGGAAGTTGTAAATTATGAATTAAAATAATATTTCAGACGGTTTTTGAATGGTTCTGGTTTTATATCAGAACGGTTAAAGAAAGGACGAGAAGTATTCAGTTTCAGACGCGGAAAAGTAGATGTTGAGAGGACCAACGGAGGATAACCAGACCTTGCTTTGGAGTTCACCGTGGAGGGTCCTTGGAAGAATTTCGTCGCGGTGAAATCATCGTAGTTGGCGGAGCGTTAATCCTCGAAACGAGTCGCTAAAAACACTTTGTCTCCTTACCTTCTAGAAAATTTTCTTCTTCTAGCAGATAAGGACCTTTGATGAACACCGAACAGACCGCTGACGAATACCTCTTTGACAATTTAGGCGGATTTTCCTTTGTACCAGAGAAGGGAAAAAACGGCGGAGTGGTGCACCCTTAGAATTGTATCTCAAAGTAACGGAGACGAACATTTTTAAAGTGTTTCGCGCTGAATTTTTGAAGACAACGAAACACGTACATTCCTGAGTATATTCCCGTAAACAAGACCAATCGCATTTGTTCTCATTCCATGCGCGAACAGTTTTATCGTAATGTAGATTTTCCTCGTTACTGGTACAGTCTCAATGACGTTTGCATACGTGAAATTGTTACACGAAAACGTAATTATTAATATTGTTCATTTATTGTAGGAACGGTGAAGACGTTGATTAAAGTAATTCTAGTTTTTCAGTGTGTAATTTAACCCTCTGTGACCCCACCGCGTCTTTTATGGCACAAGCGAAATTTCACGCTCAAATATCTCCGAAATGAAGGGATTGTTTTAAAAAAAACCTTTAACATTTTATTTTAAAAACTATTGGATCATATAGTAGAGATCCTGGTACGTATCCTTAAATTTTTTGGAAACCAATAAGATCGAAGATATAGGTCTGGACATGAAAGACCCAGGGGGGTGATGGAAGCAGTAATAATAACTGGGGTCACAGAGGGTTAATAAAGAAAATAGACAAGTAAACATATGTGCACCTACATGTGGCCATGTAAGTATTTCATATTCTTTCCTGTGGGTGGAACGGATGAAAACATTTTGAAATATGATTGGTCTATCGAAATACCTGGCGAAATGTCAAAGTGGGTCGTTATAAGGTCAGTAGATTTATAGTTGATGCTGAAAGGCTTGTGTTAGTGTTAGACTGGTTTTAAAGTATTTTTAGGAGACAATTATTTTTAATTTCTGACACGATACGCGATAAATTCTGGAAATCTTTCAAATTTCACTTCGCCTTAGATACAAAAATTTGTTAAGATTTCAAAGTTACTGAGATTTTTAATAACTGTTGTTATTTTATTAAATTTTTATACTCGTATATACCTACCACAAATGCATTACATCCACGCTCTAGTTGTTATATTTATTTATCCAAGAAAAATAGCTTCTTCCTTCGACATGAACAATTTCCTCGTGTTACGATAAATGTGTTTTTTAAAATAAAATTTCCATTTTATACAGTTGAATGCTATAGTGTCGAAGAGAAGTCAACTTTTGTCGAACAAACCGAACCGTTTCGAATTTTCTGTAATCTCTT
The DNA here is from genome assembly GCF_001272555.1 of Dufourea novaeangliae. Classification (NCBI taxonomy): domain Eukaryota; kingdom Metazoa; phylum Arthropoda; class Insecta; order Hymenoptera; family Halictidae; genus Dufourea; species Dufourea novaeangliae. The sequence continues at coordinate 3,446,782 of NW_015373988.1, read as the reverse complement.
TTTCGGTCGACAGACACGGCAAAATAAACTTATCATTGTCTAATTAGCAGTATTTGTCAGGAACATCTGTTAATTTCTCAACCGACGTAAGAAGATCAAAGGCTGAGATCCATGAGAAAACGAGGAAAATGTTGCAAGAACCCGCATACGGTATTCGGCATTATAACGTTACAACTCGTTACAGTGTCTGGCACCACGAGGGCTTCATTGTCAGTCTCGGTACTCTAGACGTTGTAGACTGATGCCTCAGCTTAATTGGAGTGTTATATACTCCGTTTTCCCTCAGCCTACCACTTCTATCTCCGGTAGTGTTATGAGCAGACCGAGCCTGCTGCCTGTACCCAGGCGGCGCTCACCGGTGAACTTGTCACCGATGCGATGATACGTTACCATTCAGAAACCTCAATGATTGCGCCAGTTCAACGAACCCACGGACGACACTGATTTGTGTACCAATCCAGGGGCTGATGCATTTTTCCGGAGATTAAAATTGCCGGCGATACGAGATTTCCGTTAAGCAGAAATGAATTATTGTTCGGCGAACGCTAGCGCCAAGTTTCTATTTGCCATCGAACGGGTATCACTTGCTTGTTACCGAGGTAAATTTATTGCGAAATAACCGTTGAATAGGAATTCGTAAATAAACGTTCATTAATTTTGGTAGTTATATCAAATTTTCAGTGTTAAATGTTTATGTGGTTTATGTTTAAAGTAATAATAAAACGAATATGAAATAAATGTTAATTTCATTAATAGTGTATAACGTGTGTATATACTAAGAAGGAGTTTCATGAATGATAATTAGTTTTTTGAATTAAGTAAGAGAAATCGTTGTTTTCAGGAATTCATTTTTCTTATTTATTTCCACTCGAATTGTTTTACTGTCATGCGTATAATTAATCTATCATGTTCAACAACAATCGTAATGGATACGTTTCTATCTTATAAAAATTCTTAGCGACAAAATATATTTTCCATGTAAATTTACACAATGCACGATATCGATTGCTTTTGCGCCTAAAACTTTCAGCCTGAAAATAAAGGGAAAGCTCAACACGAGCTTAACAACATGAATAACACTCGTAATTATCATAATACTCTATTATGCCTGTGCTTGCACGTTCGTATCTCGGTCGCTAAATGACGATTTATCGCGACTTTGAACATTAACGCTGTTAAAGAGCTCCAATAAATTTCGCGGGTTTACTTTGAAAAAATTAAACAGGTATTTATTCCTCCCGTGATATTATCGGTGATTAGTAATGGTAATTAGTATCCAAAATATGAAAATAAGTACTAATCATCGTTTTCATGGAATTTTCCAATATAAAAAGCTTTTAATGTTAATTATATATTGCAGATATGTACAGCCTTGCCTTAAAGCATTAGGCTATATACTTTTTAATAGTTTTCATGTAGCTTAAATTATTCCATTCGACTAATTTAGATATTATTAAAAATTATATAAAAAGGAGTTTCTTTATGGAGAAAAAAATTTCCTCAAACTGTCTTACTAATTTATAAATGCTTATTATTTACTAACTTCATTGGATATGTTTTATGTTTTATCTTCCTTTCTAATCTAGTCACTTTGGGCTAGACTGAGTTCTAAGATTATGAGATGATACAGAATATACTTTCTACGAGTATAGGGTATATGTACATGTAATTTTCCAATTAAAAAATTCGTATTTCGTGCAGAGTCCCTCATTCTCACTTCAATTTAGTATATTGATTGTCTTGGTTTGCCATCTCCGTCATTCAATACAATTCAAGAGTAGGTATATGTAACGCTTTCAACACTTCATATTTGTAATTAAAAATCCATTCAACGTGAGTGCTAACACTCTCCTCAGTTATACGGTCTCGTGAAGTATTATTCCAATTTCAGTAAATTAGTAGGTGCAATTGTACAATCATTATTAATCGTGGAGTTACTTGAAAATTTTTTATTTTCACTAAAAATAACTCTGCTCTTCCAAATACATTCGAATCAACCAAATTACTATCTAATTAAAACTCAAAATTACAAAACAAAATACAGGCACCAGTTGAAATGAGCAACGAATCTTTGATAATCCTTCGATGTAATTCACTTCCAACCGGCTCGACGGACCACACCAATTAACCCTTCCTTAATCGTTTATTTTCCTCTGTCTGCGGAGGTGCGGTTATTAAAGTTACTCTTCTCGCGCGATGAAAAGTGTGACCCGACCACTGCACCACGGCAGTTCATTGGAAAACGTTCCTCTGAGCCGGCGACACGGCTGTACGATTTTCGGTGGTGAACTCGGGCTGAAATATAGGCGGTCGCGTTGCCCCATTCGCCCTTTTTCGTCATCCACCTTCCCGGTACACCTGGAAAAAAGGGAAGGACAAAAAGTAATGGCAAACAAAGAAAGAGGAAGGATCGCGAGAAAAGGCCCGCAGACGCGTAATTAAAGACCCTGGGCACGAACGCAGTCGTGTCTCAAGATATCGTTTACCGAAAAAAAATGCTGAAATTTCGGTAACGCGGAAACCCCAAGGGCGTGACCTCCGACGACAGCGCTTGTGGGATGGTGGCCACGTGGATGAACGGAGGAGAACGGAGAGGAAGGGATTCTAGGGAACGACGACGACTTACTTTAATTAAATGCCCGTAATTGCTTTTCCCGCTAATTACCACCGCTCCCTCGAGGAGCGTTCTGCTACGAAGTCGAAAAAAAAATTCGGAACCCGCTGAACTTTGCCCAAGTATGTATTTCGTTTTTCTCGTCTGAAGGTGTTCGAGGAGCTGGGTGCTTATAAGCACCGAGCGAGAGAGGGAGAGGGAGAGAGTCCCCTATGAGCCCGCTGCAAACGATCGGGCAAAGCTGGTTTCTCCGTGAAATTTCGGATCACGACTGTATGCCGCAATGTCACTGTTTTTTTTTCTCTCTTTTTTTTTCTTCCGTTGACGTGGAAAGTTTTCGAACGTGTAGACGTAAAAGGTTCCGCGAGACTTTTTAAAGGTATACCGAAGCTCGCGTCCGACACGTGGAACTTGGGGAAACTGACACGTGAGTTGCATTTGCGTGAGTGAACGTAAGGGGCTCTTTTATAGTTCTGTTTACTCTGTGAGTGTGTGTGTGTTTCTTGTTAATTTTACGACAGTTCTACGAGATACCTTACGGATACAGATAGAATTATTTAACTTTTTGAAGCACAGGATTTTACAATAAAAGAAATATCTAGTTGTACATACATCTTTTTGTATGAAATGTGTTAAAATATTATTCTACTTGAATTATGTTTTATTTTTAGTAATTCCACGATTTAAAGGTGGTATGAATAACGTCCCACTATGCGAGTTGGGTACAAAAAAAAGGTGGTACATTTTTTATATCACTGGTCCTCAAAGAGTTAAGGAGTGATTCTTGAAGGGAAACATACCAGTGATGAAGTATAATAGGTAATTAATTAGAAGTTTGACCTCCCCATCAATTTCAATGACCTTGGAATATGTTGTCAAGGTCTTGTTACTGTTTACGAATTTTACCAACAATAAGTTAATTAAATTACCTGATTACCTATATACTTCTTTAATTATAGTGTAGTAATACCATTTCAAAAATTTATCATATTTTGATAAGAAGTATTTCAGTTTGAAATTATTCAATACGTAAGTCAGATTTCTCATTAACCTCTCTGAAACTACCGTTAATCATAATAGGATTATTCACTTTCAACTATAATTGATTCGAGACGCTCCATATATGTCTCCTGAACTGACAAGAAGCAGAATAGAATAGCTGCTGATGGCATTTAATTATATTGATATTACGTAAGACGCTGAAAGCAATTAATATGGATCATTCTCGAGCGACCGGGCTAATGCCATTTCTGCTCTACTGCCGTTCTTCTTGGATCTATTGAATACGCCCTAACGAAGGATCAGTTTAAATTCAACTTTTGCATTCTCGTGAATTTGTCTGATTTATGATAAACCATGTTACCCATGGACGTGGACGCCAATGACTTTGGAGAAGGTAACGTTAATTGAAGTACTTTATATTTACCTCTGACAAACTATTTTACATTTCAAAACTCACAGCAGCGAATATATTAATTACACTCCAACGCTTCAAGATCGACATGAGCAAGTATCTGATAAATTTCTGAACTTTCTACACTCAACCCCATAACACGGTTAATTTGTTTCGTGTTGGATCGAAACCGTGTCAACCGAAACTTATGATACAAGGGGAATGCTCTATTGACGTTAACCAAAACAATGTGTTGGAAAATTCGTGCTATACGAAGGTTGTCCAAATTGATTAAGTCGTGTTATAATAATATCGTGTAATAGGAGGGCTGTATCGCAATTTTGGCACTGTATTATATCGACACCGTGTTTTTAAAGTACAGCAAATCCTCGATGATTGTATGAAGGTTCCCCAGCACTGAACATTAAATATTTCATAAACTAATGACCATATGCGGTTAAAATAAATACCATTGGCTTCAGAATTCCAAGCCCGATCACTGTACTAAACCTCATTAAAAGGTCAGCGTTACACCTGCAGACCAGTCCCTATCAGTGCTGAAGACTTTCGAACATTCATAGAGGATTTACTGTACCATGTTCTAAGATATTGAGTGTACCGACATCGTAAAGAAAGACTTCCATCCGTGCGTGTACGGTAACACTGGCACTTTCATCATACCCATATACACGCAGATCATTGTTAGCTGCGTTCAAAGGGGTTCTTACGACCGAAGGCACAATCATAAAGGCGTTTCCAAGAGGATTCATTTCCGGATATGACGGGTACAAGACGTATACACATGGGGCTGTGTGAAGTCCGCAGGGGTAACGTCCGAAAATACACCCCGGGTTGTCGGAAAGTGGCCAGGAAGGAAGCCTCTGGTTATATATAAGATAATGGTCGCGCTCAAGGTCTTACCAGGGGGGCAAGGGGGATAGGGCTGGGCGGCGAGGCTTTTCAGCGACACCCCAGGGACAAATATATTATTACTAAAGTGTAGGAAATTTAGGAGCCGTGAGGCCCCGATGAAGTGCAAGCGGCTCGTGGGGGGCGAACAGAAAGATCCGCGGAGGGGGATGAAAGCCGGCAACCAGACAACCAACGGAGAGGAAAGGGGACAATCGTGGGGGTCTGCATTAGCACTGCACGGTAGCCACATTGCTCCTTTGAGACTAGGCGTCCGCGGTTCCCCCGTTAATGCGTCCGTTCTCAGAAAATCGATAGAGAACGTTAAACCATTGGCGCAAAGTAACGCCACCCTTACGAGACGTACGATGCCTCGAAACCCCTTCCTCCATCCCCGCCATCTACCGCTTCCTTGAACCCTGGCAAATCGTGATTTTTGATTCCGCGCACGTTGCCACTGGCGACGACTGCTCGCCAAGCCGGAGCGGGCAAGGTGAAATGACATTAGTCGTTTATCTCGTCAGAGGAAGATGGCGTCAGAATTGGCTAATTGTTGAAGAGGAATTACTTTCAAGAAAATGGTTGCCAGTTACCCAGTAGTGATGCATTAATCGTGATGGGACTGTTGGAGATTGTATTTGTGTAAAGGAATATCGAGGAAAATATGTGTAAATGTGAACGTGGTAGAAATATGGACAGTAAATCATCGATGAGTGTTCGGAGACTTCTCGGCACTGGATATTTGTTTTAGCCACATATGGCCATTAGTTTATGAAATATTTAATGTTCAGTGCGAGGAGCTTTTGAACACTTATCGAGGTTTTACTGTATGTTGCTGTTATTTGAAGTGTCATAAAGTGCTGTAATATACTTACGAATTAATTGTGAATACGTAAATTCTGGATTGAGTTTATCAGAGGATGAAAAGTGGTATCGAGTGTGATTATTAAATAATAAGTCATTTCTTGAAGAATTTTATAATTCACTTCCTGTTACAACGTATTCGATATATTGATACCGCAGTATGTCGTCTTGTTTGTTCCCTTGGGTCACATTTTGGAATGTGTTTCATCTATTCCGCCATTTTATGACTTACTGCCATATTGTACCGGAGTATAAGAAAATATCGATGTATGTTAAATGATACCGGGGCGAATGGTACCTGCATATTTCTGTTATCTTTGAATATTTCTATTACTCCGTGTTCCAAGAAATTGCGGAAACGTCCATAAATTCATATTCATATCTGCCCTGAGAAATTCAACATCTTGTGTCTTGGAAAGTTTCAAGATCGAAACGAAGCATACTCCGGCCTATTATAAACTTTTTTACTCAGAATCATTTTCGTTGAATTATATAACAATAAATTATTGTTTGTTCCAGAGAAAATGGAGTTGGAGACGACCTAGATTGTACATGCTGTTTGTAATGATACAGTTAACGGGTCTGTGCGGATCTTATTGCTTCTACTTATTGTAACTACTCTACTAATATCAACTGAATTTTCAAAGTTTATTTTTACGAAAACGAGGCATGACACCAAGGAGAATTTTATTCTGTAATTTCGACTAATTTTTTATAAGGAATCAGCTGAGTATGTAATTACAACCCCACTAATTATTATCATGTGATTAAGAATTCTACAAACCATGAATCAGATTTGGTAATAAAGTATTCTAATTAGAGTTCTATGGTTTGAATGATTCTATTGAATTTATTATGGTGCTCATTGGTACCGTTAAACAAGTCTCGAATGGAACATAAAAATCCTTACACTACTGGCATATTACGGTACGTATTATGACAGTATAATACAATGGTTTGCGAGTTCCAGCTGGCTGGCGAACTATCTTGCGTATCATTTGCTCTGGTTCCGGTTTCCCGGGAGTCTTGGCCATATCTCAAAACAGAGTTATCCTTTCTTCCATCCCTTGAGAATAACAATGTTGAACTAACATAATAACTGAAGGAACCGTGAGAACGACTGAACAAATTCGACATAAGGTTGGAGCCTTTCCTACCATTGAACATTTTTGGGATTAGTCCCAATGATTATTTATATTTATAAAACAACTAAAACAGTCTACTAAAGGAACATCAAAATGAGAAGAAAATTGTGAAAAGGGATAGAATGAGAAAATGGCGTTGTGTTTATTTTTATTTGAGATATCTGGAAGAGTGGTGAATGAACGAGTTATCATATTTAAGTTAAATTGATTTTTACATAAAATATGTCAACAATTACTGGAATTTTTTTTTATATGTCTAATGAATGAATGTATAATTGCTATAAATGTTCAGAAAATGACGAATTTTCTATCTAAAATAAATTTGATTGAAGTATCGAGAATGTTAGGTTCACTAGTGTAATTCTGTTTCATTGTGAATTCTGAACTCTCTTGAAGTAACAGACATAATACTAGTAATTACTAGTCACCACGAAAGTTTTAGTGTGATATAACAACGCAACTCTCGACTTCTGGAATTCCCTCGCCATGATATTCACTTTAGTTTACCCTTCACCATTATAACTGTTTATGGTGTACAAAGATTGTTAACCCAGACCTAACATATATGTTTCGATAATATTCATTGATATTAACAGAAGAAATACCAATGTTTTATGTATATGTATATCTATCAGTGAAGTAAACATAGTTCGAAGAGCAATGCTACATCCATTTTATATAATCTAACTTAAAAGTCTTACTGTATCGTGCTCTTCTTTCATTTTTTTTTCCAAACCAAAGTTTGTTCGCATTTTCATTTGTTGTAAATATTCAGTAATTGTCAAAAAAATTTGTATTAGCCGTAACATTAAACTTTAACGTGATATTGAAGTTTATTCCATTGAACAGAAAAATGAATTAATTGCATACAACAAAATACACAAACACGTGTATCGAAGTATTGAAAATCTCCGCGACTATGTTTGCGATTCAGAAAATTTCACCAAAACAACCAGGCACCACGGTAACAAAATGAACGCAGAATATTTCGTTAGACGAAGAAGCACCTGGCCGTACGGTGTTTGTATGTCCGCTTAATTAGAACCAATTTTTGATTCGCGTTCCCAGGCTGCAACGAAAGAACAACGGCCGGGCTCGTTATATAAATATTTAATCCTTATGAATCGTGGCATAAATAATTTGTGGGATTGTGCGGCGCCGACGAGGGGTGGTGGTACATAAGGGACAGGAAGGCCAGAAACGGCGGTTGAACTGGAGGTCGGTCATAAAAGCTTGATTAATTAGCCGTGCCGTGTTGATGGAGCTTTCGTGACACGGCTCGGTTCCAAGGCTTACGACCGAATACCGGTATTCCACTCTCGCTCGTGCCATGAAAACGGCAGTTCTGAAATAAACAACAAAACAAAAAAAAGAAAGAAAGGAACGACGAAACGAAGTAATTGAATGAAATTTCCTGCGAATTCTCGATGAAGCTCGATCGTGAAAATTTCACAATTTGGAATAATTGAGTCACTTTTCAGTGGATTTTAGGTATTGCTGTGAATTGTTAATATTGTATGTAAAATTTCGTTTAATTATTCTCGTCCTGTTGAGTGACTGTAAACATTTAATAATATCTGGAATACGTACACATATCTTTGCGAAGAGAATAATTTTTAAGATAAACGAATTTTTAATCGGGAACTTTATTAACTTTGTGTGTGATTACTTCTTGTTAACAATTTAAGTGATCTAATTTGTTTATTATACAACTAAACTGCGGATGTTTACGCAAATTCCAATTCTTGTAGTTCATCTTACAGAGACCAAAGTCAAAAGGAAATTGATTTCCTTTGTTTAGATGATTATTAAATTAAAAATAATGTAAAGACTTTATTAGTTCTTCTTGTTAGATTTTTTATTTCAATGTATTCTGCATGTTTAAATTTACTGTAAATGAATAAATATCCGTTGTCTGTATATAACCCAAAGTTGTTTCACTGATTCGGAACTGTATACAAAAAGGACCAATGTTTATGGGTTACAATAGCTATTTTATGTAAGTTAATGACAGTAATTGCCAATCAGTAACCACTTGGTACTGGACTCCTCATATTATGGTTCCCTAATGTCCTACGGAACTTAGTTCACGTGTAACATGATTGAATAATTATATAGTGACTAAATTGCTCTCTTACAAATGATTACACTCCACACGCAATTCGGTCACTGGCCGTATGCATAGCACATGAGGAACGCCTTTACTAATTCAGAGATCATCGTTTCGATATACATATATGTAGGTAAATTGACTTTTCTTGTTTCGCGGGAAGATAATTTAATATTTAACGCTGCCATGTAATTTAGTAGCTACTATTAGTATTACGCTGGCCTTAAAAATTCATAGCGTGAAGAGAAAACGAGGTTTAGCTTGTTTCACCTGGACGCCAATACAGACTTTACTACTTACGTTATAACAGAAAAAATTATGGTATCCATTACGTGTACTGAAGCATTTCATGACAAGATCAAGAATCCCTTCAATTAAACATCATAAACTACATTAATAAAAATACTATTATAAAAGTTGCATACCCTTTAATGATGAGCCTTATAAACACATTTATTTTCCATAGTTATGGATTAGTTGTTAAATTATTAAAATCGCCAATTTTTTAGTAATTTGAAATGATAAGTTCCTGAATATAATAAATTAAAGCTGCAGAAGGATAACTGTGACGTCTAAGCACGGTGTCAATTGAATCAAATAAAATACTGAAATTATTATTCTTAATAGACGATGACATTTTCACTTGTTTACAAAATCAGATTCGTGTAAATTGATATTATTGAAAAAACACAGTGAGTTGGATAAAAAGCAATACCGTATCAATGAAAATGTCCGGCAAATAGAAACGGCCAACAATGGACAGACACGTCTGCCCAAGCACACAGTATTCTACTCGTAATTGACAGAATTTAAACACCGTGTTTTCAGCAAAGAATAAAATTGTGTTGTTGTTGCTATTTGTACGAATATTTCTACTTGCTAAGTATACAATATTCTTTTACTGAAATCGCAGGAAAGCTAATCTTTTATTTGTTAAACACAAACCAACCTATACTAACTTCGTTGATCATTTCATAGCATAGATATTCGTCGCCCAAATACAAACACGTGGATAATTTATCAATATAATTTGACGCGTGTTTAATCAGTTTCACCATCGTACAAATGCAATCGCTGGGGATTCTTCAATAGATAAAATCATTTCACAAAATCGTTTACAAAAACAACGTTTTCAACCGGTGCTGTGCCGCACGAAAGACATGCAATTACGTTTCCGAAATGAAATTTTACATTTAAATGCATCGTTCAATTAACGGAACATTCAACCGAACCCGATTATAAGTACATCCGTCCCTCGATTTACGCAGAGTATTCGTTCCATTTAGTTTTTTTAAAATAAATATTTTTATAACTTGCACTGCCTTTTCTCTTCAGATTGTTTTTTCGTGCAGTCAGGCTCCATTTAGACGATTTTTATCCGCATAAAGTTGAACCATATAGAGAAAATATTTCACGTAAATTGAGAGACGAGTGTACACCAATGTGACCACCGTGAATTTTCTAGGCTCGTATGAAAACACCGCGCGAACCACACGGATCTGTAACAAGTTTTACAAACTTTCGGTCAAGTTATTGGCATACTTTATCGTTCGTTCATTCAAGCCAGGCAACGTTGCAAATTCAGTTCCGCGACCCCATTATATTCATCGGTGTCTGTTTACAGAATGAAGATAAAATTTCAATATATACGCTCGTATTTAACAAACCGTGTGAATCTGTACGAAGCCAGCGGGTTCGTGTGTATCGTAATCGAAATGAATAAAGCTTTGATCGAAATGAATTCGTTAAAATAACCATCGAACGAATCCCCCAGTCCCCGTATGTTATCTATACAGGGTGGTCCACGAAACGTGATCAATAGACTGCGGATTTTGAAGCAAAATGAGACTTTATGAAGTAATTTATGAAAATAAGATTAAAAGTAAACGATACTTTTCTTTCTCAGAGATTTTAGTGGGATAAAAATAAAATAAGAAACTTATTAAACTCGATCGAATTTTTGTCCTTTACTATACTTCACGTACTTTTGTATGCTATTACACATTCTTTTAAAGAATACCAATATCCCACGAGTTGCTAAAGTTGGAGATGTAAAGTTCGACATATAAACTCCTCATAAAAAGACACGTTTCTGAGCGTTTTTCGAAATTCAACCCCTATAGGGGTGGAAAAAACTGCACTTGGTATATTATTGGAAGGGAAAACTAACGGTTTCGGAAAACTATTAAAGTAAAATTATTTATGTTTATCTAATCTGTCAGAATAGAAATATTCCGATTGCTCAATAACCGTGAATATTTTGGTTGACTACACAAGGGTTAAAATTCGACTTTAATACAAAATCTCTTAAGTGTTCATTCATCGGTGTGTTAATCCTATTGAATAAAATTAAACAAAAGACGTGCAAGGCGATCACCGCGGTTTAAACCGGTCGTTGTCTGTCATCGTATTCGCGGAGCTTTCAGCGTTCCTCGCCCCGGCGCCGAGGCTTTTCTTTACAAATGATTTTCGTCTCGCCAGCAGAATTCGGCGCAGCTCATGCCCTCCACCTTCTCCACTCTCTATCCAAGCACGAGGAAATTAATTGTCCGAGCAGTCACGCCTTTCTCGGTAAGTAAGAGAAAATTTAGTTAGGTCGTTAGGTGTCACGTAGAGGGAAAAGCAAACAGTTATTTAGCCGATGCTGGTGGCAAGTCCTCCCCCACCGAAAAGTTTATAACTTTATCACAGATATTCCGGTGGTACCCAGAAAGAATTCCCTGATGCAAAAGTTTCAACGAGCCCCCCCCCCCAACCGTCTCACACTCTTCGTGAACACTTCGTATTTCAAGTTTCTCCTTTCTCCTTTCTTCCTACCGTGGAAACACATCCAGGGTCCACTCTTCCTCCCCTTTACTTTCCTCTGTTCTCCGTTCGCTCGTTTTCTTAGCCACCGGGTTTTTGACCATTCTTCCTACTACCGCGGACGTATAAAAGTCAGGACTGTTAGTAACAGCAAACGAGAAGTGAAAGAGAATCGTTTGCGTGGATCCTGATATCCCGTCCCGGGCCGAGAATTACTTAGGCTTCCGCCCGGTGCGCTTGGATTGCGATTGTAAATTGCCGCGAAAACGAAGAAGTTTCGAAACGGGATACGGCTTGCGAATTTTTGTCACCTGGGTAACTGCTGCGTTGAAAAGCTCGACTAGATACTGGATGATACATGTAACAACAAGGATATGGATGTAGATCGACTTTTATCTTCAACTTTTCTCTCCTTCAATGCGCAAGTAACACATTTTAATAAACTATGGACACATATACACTACCGTTCAATAGTTGGGAAGCAGTTAAGTGCAATCTAATAAAAGTCAACAGTTTTTTATTATAGGCTTATAAAGGGTTTCAACAAAAATTTGGGACACTTTTACAGGGTGGATTATACACGCTAAACTAAGACGAAAGTCAAGAATGACGAAATTCCGTTTTTAGTTATTAATTGCTGAAAATACGGCAAATATATCATGTAATATTTAATTTCATTTAAAAATGCTATAAAGGAATAATGTATAAATGAAGTATATAAATGTTTGTATCGATATACAGTAATTCATTGATGAATGCAACACGAACAACGGCGTTATTCTCATCACTGATGAGAGGGTGGGGGGGAGTGCCCCTCTAGAACCAATCAAAACAGAATAATCAAAAGATAAGCAGAGGCTCTGCTTCGTGCAAATAACAAATTTATAAGGGGCTGAAAACCTATCCTACTTTCTACGAATGCTCCGAAGCGAATCCGAATTCGTCGCACTTATCGAGTCATTACTGGTAGATCGTGTTTCCGCCAATTTTGTCGGCCGTTACACGATCCGCCATTTCAAGGTCAGACAACAAATGATCACGTCCGTCGTAACAATAATATTCTTTATTCAGTAGCTACAATTCTCGTAACAATAAAATTGTCCGAAACCGAACAAGCCTATCCCGAATATTAACAAAAGACATTTTCATCGCGTAACTCGATAAGAATCTAACGAATCCAACAAACGAACCACGAATATTGAATCGCATTTTTCCGCGACAATGGCGTAGAACGGTTAGAAATATCACGTTGGCCCAGTGAAGAAACTCACAGTGGCAAAAGACGGGCGAGCTGTCCTTCCACCCAAGAATATTACGGTATTATTGAGAATAATAAATCCCCCGAGGATGAGCCGGAATTAATTGCAGGGGCGATTGCAAGCAATTTACGACACTGATTGCAGCTGAGATGAGAACCATCTTGGGAAAACCTTTCGGACGACTGAAGAAAAGGAACGTCCCTCTCTGGTTCTTTCTTCATTTCTTTCTTTCGTTCTGTTCCACCGCCGTTCCCGTCACCATCCCCCTCCCCCTCCTCAACGCCAAACCCGCCACCCTAACCCCTCTTTGTTCCTTCGCTCCTTCCTTCTCCTTTGAAGCACAGATTTGAATCTACGTTTTACGGCGCAATTAATTCCCTAAGGAGAGTTGCATTTCTTGCTCCGCCGGGGCACGGAAAGGGATTTGCGAACGGAAAGGTTCCCCGAACTTCCCATAGGGATCCGGATGTTGAACAGAAACGGAGGATACGGGGAATGGAAGCAGTCAGGAGGTGGGTGGGAAACGGCGGGGTGGACCGGTAAAGAGATGGCAAATCGTTTTTACAAGCTAAGGGATATGCCGAAGATGCCTTTACCGGCATTATCGACAACCGCGAATCATTTAGGTTTAGCCGAATTTGTCTCGTGAACTCGCCGATTTAAGACGCCGTTCCGATTCAAAGGAGTTACATTTAGCTTTTTTGCAATGGCCGAGAAAATGGCAGGTATTTTATAAACCGAGTGAACAATTTCTGTTTAAATGATACGGAATATTCCTGGGCGTAACGTCACCTTACACGGTGGTTGAGAGACAAAATTTAAAAGCTCATACGATTGTTTAGCTCAAGCGATTAATAATTTTGAAACCTACAGATTTTATTTAAATAGAAGTAAATAAATGGAGAAATTTTTGTCAATTTTAAAGATTCCCTTCGATGACGTCATCATTCGACCGTGTTCTGAACGTGTTCACGAAAGACTAAATTTTTCGAGAATTTTTTTTTATTTTCGATTGGCGAGGGAACGTACAGAACCCGCACACGCTGATTGTAATGAAATATGTATGGGAGATTGTTTTTCAAAAGATATTTGATACGTATTTGTTGTAGCAGTCATCGTCCATGTTAAGGGGGAATAACAGTTAATACCAGCCCTCAAAGTTAAGGGATGAAAATATACTTTTTCGAATATTTCGAAAACTAGAGGAGTTAGGAAGAAATTGATTTTTGTTAAATTGTGTGTTTCTAAATGGGGAATTTAGTCACTTAAGAAAATTCAAAAAACATTCAAATTTATAATATATTGTTTTAACAAATCATTTCTTTCCTAGATTTTCTTATGTTCTTCACACCATTTAACAAAAACATTTTCTAAAAAAACCCTCTATTTTCTGAGATATTCCAAAGAATACGTTATCATCCCTCAACTTTGGGGGCTATTATCACCCCCTTAACATGGACGATGGCCGATGAAATATACTAACTATTTTCAGCACAAAATCGCGAGTAAATTGTCAACTACAAATTAAATACAATTATCTCTACTGTTTCGGAATTGCACGATGATTTCTTCACTGTCAGTATTAATTCCTATGTATGTCAGTTCCACAGAGTTCACTTTCACCTCCATATATCCCTTGTCACATTGTTTATTTTTCACTCAACCCGACGAACCAGCTTGTTTGTACGTCGAAGAAGAAGGAAACCCGTACGAAAGCTTGTGATGTCAACGTGTTTAAATTATTGAATCACACACATATTTGAAATGGCATCGTCCTCGACGACGAAAACATCATTCACAAGGGACTCGCGTTTCTCGCGTAGCGATGCCGGGCGCAATTTGAATTTCAGGAGATTTTTATATCCGTGTGAATTCGAAGACACGCTGGAGACCTGTATCACGTAGCGCGGATCATTCCTCTTTCTCTCTCCCTCTCTGACTTGCCCTTCCCCCACCCTCTTCCTCTCCTTCTCTATCTCTCCGGACTGCCTTTTGCCGACCGTAGTTTTGCCGAGCACGCGTTTGGGTCGAACAAACGTAGGTGTAGCCTGCAAGACACGTCTGCAAAGGGGCTTCTTATTCGCCTGATGCGGACCTCCATCCCTGGTACCGTTTCCGCTGTCCGCTAGGGAAATTCGATACGAAGAGTCTACTCATGTATATTTGAGGATCTCTCTTGGATACCGCCAGATAAAGTAAGCTGAGCCCTCTTAACCTTTTCGCGCGTATCCACTCGGTTGTCAAAAATCTTTCTGAAATAATTTCGCCGTCGGTTATGCAAACATGAACAGGATTATATTATGTACAGTAGTGATCGAAAGTATCGGCCCGGCGGGATTTTAATCGGGAAGATTAATTATAACGTTGTCTTTCAAAATTAACGGTTTTGCATTGCATTTAGTATTAGGTGATTTAAAATTCCTTTATTTCGGAATTAAATATATTAATTAAACATTAACAGAAGTGGATAAGAATTTAATGTAGAAAATATTTAAAATGGCCACTCACATCTATTTTCAAGCATACAAGTGTTTCCTAGGTGCGATTTCAAATATTGCTTTGAATAGCAGATTAAAATTGGTTAAGCTAGATTATTTTGTCAAAGAATTTTCTTAGACTATATTATTATTTCCTCCACATACTGGACGTACTAACGAAGAATTTTTTTTAGTATTACACAATACTTTGTATAAACATCACAAAATTCAATACTTAAATTTTCATTCAAAGTACAGAAATTAAAATTTATTATCTATAAGAAATATTGAATAAAAGAATTCTGTTATAGATACATAGGAGATGGTTCAATCGCACACAAGGGAAAGATTTCCAAGTTTCTAATTGGGAAAAAGGAATTTATCGAAGCAATAGCCACTTATAAAATAATACATGTAACTTCTCAAACTCCTTATTAACCTTTTTGCATCGTTCAATAAATAGTGGTATTACTATTCCTTGAATTAAACTTGTCTAATTGTAAGCTAAAATCGATTTAAACGAATATACTTACACGTCGCTCGATCGTTATTGCATAAACTACTGACATCAAATTAATTCACAAAGAATATAATGAAAATACTGAGTTTAGGTAAAATTGATTCGAACAATGCACCAGGGTTAAAAAATTCTGAAGCCATATACACACTCAATTATTCCTCACATGTAATCGAAAAGGAAGTTCTTCTCACCCACTTTAAAATACTTCCCAAGGTGGAAATGAACCAAAAAAAACGCCTATTCCTAGACTTATCTTATCACACAGTCCTCTCGCTTCTTTAATGATCTCGTTAATATCATCCAGCAAACCTTATTAACCAGCTGGAACTTTATTTAATTAAAAAACCGCCCCCCCCCCTCCGATACGATCGGATAGACAGAGTGCATAATTCCTTTTTACAATCTTTCACATCCATCACCAAACCTTCTCCGACCTTTTCTCTCCCGACCAGGAGCAAGGTGAAAGTAATTAAGCAGATTACGAGACTAAAGTACCGGTCCCATTATTTATCGCGGCAACAAACCCAACTCGACGCAGCCGCAAAAGCGTTCGAAATCGAACGATAAAAGTCAATTCCCGATGAATAACCACCGTCCCATTCACGGGATTCCCGTTTCGTAGCGAAAAAATCAGTGTCGGCGCCTCGTGGCGAACTTTCTAATTAATTTCCTAATTAGGGAAAACGCATGAAACGCCGTTTGCATGGGTGGGTACGCGTTAAGCCGAAATCTTAATTAGATGTACCCAGAAGACGAAGTTCAGCCACAAATTTATCGAAGTCAGGCATATCTCTGACCTGAAACTTCCACCTACCGGGATACGTTCGCTCCCTCTTTACTCGACCACGTTCTCACATCCACCTTGAAACTTTCTCTCCATGCCGCGCGTGTGTGCGCGCTCGCGGACCAGGCCTGTTTACACGAATCCGATTTAATCGAATTCGCCTGATTCACCGTAGACGCGGTTCCCCTCCCCACTACCGAAATTCCAAGTCGATCCTGACACGATTCCTGGCCAGGTCTCCGGTCGTTCCTGTGTGTCTCACGCGTAGTTTGTCGAACAACGAAGATTGGTTAGATCTAGCAAATTCGTCCTGAATTTGCATGCTGTGGACTTAGATCAGATAGGCAAGAGGAGGATGCATCGAACCAGTGGAGGGTTATAGGGGGGTTGGGAAAAGGGCGCGTTTAACTAACCTATAGCGGGTAACGATGGAATAGTTCAGGCCTCATAGTTCACTATAGACACGGCCGTACTGTTACCTACTTTGGGGAAAGGAGTTCGACGAATGGGGATGCGTGGAAGACCAACAGAGAGGCTCGACCGTTTGCTAAACAGAGAGGACGTGTTATGGTGGATCTTGGGGGCGATGAAGGGACGAGGGGAAAGCAGCCCGTAGGTCGGAGAAAGGAACGAGCATAGAAACTAGCGCCAGTTAAGGGAGACTATAATGGGAAACTTCCAAGGCCTGCGCTACACCAACAGCCAAGTCTCGTCGTTTCGCACGCGCTGCCTCCTCCTGCCTTTTCACCTAGCGGACTCTCCAGTTACAAGTTGCGTATCGTTGAGTGGTCGTGTTAGACGGGCTCGTTTGTGTGTACCTACCCACCGGTGGTGTTTGTTCGCGACCGGGAGTGAACAGACTGTTCGATAGGCCGACAACGGGGGGGGGGGGGCACCTTGTTCGTTCATTAGCATTTTTGTCTCCTTCGTAAGGTGTTATAATTCTTTTGTCTTTCGCGAACGGAGGATGAACTGCCGATTTGCTCTTTGTATTTGTTTTAATTGTGCGTTTATACAGGGTGGCATGTACGGTCAGTTTGACGTTTGACCATTTAATACATTTTGTGTTTGTTGATTATTTGTATTTATTAGAGTTATTAAATTTTTAACGTATGACTATTAACGAAATAATTATATGTGCAGATCAATGAACATTTTAACTATACTTTTTCTATTGGTTGTGGGTTAAACAGGTTCATATGTTCAATTATATTTCGAATTCAGTAAATCCTCGGTGAGTGTTCGAAGGCTCCGCGGTAATGACAATGAGAGGTCTCCAGGTGTAATACTGACTTTTTAATGAGGTTCAGCACAGTGATAAAGCTTGGAATTGTATAGCTAATTATGTTTGTTTCAGCCGCATGTGTCCTTTAGTTTATGAAATAATTAATGATGATTTACTGTGGTGTCTAGTAATATCTTTTACCATAATCTAGTAATGTCCATCTGCTCTTAACACTTATTCATGTACTCAAAAGCCATTCATTATTTAAAAAAAAAACTGTAAACAAAAACGAACGCACGATTAATTCCTTTTTAGGAATAGCAGTGAAATGTACAGATCTGACTACACGAATCATTAAGTTAAGCTAATAGTACCATCGTTTACTTTCTTCTACAAATTCATATTTTTCCTATACAAATTATCAATTATTGTGTTTATTTAGTAATTTTTCTGTGTCAATGGCAGATGTTACTTATAATTCAACTGAATTAATTAACAGGTTAAAATTTTATCAGAAACTCCATTATCGTTCATGCAGTAGTATTGACAATCCACAACGTACAATTGCTTGTTTCTTCGATAAGGTATTCATGGAGAAAGATTTGATCGAACCGGAATAAAAGAAAAACAACATAATGTTTCAATGTATGGGAACGTTGTGTTCGGGGTTGATGAATGAAGCAAGCGACCCTTTGTCATGCAAAATATTGATGATCCCCGCCTCCGAATGATAATGTATTTCAAACTGTCCATCATGCACTTCAAAATAATTTCATTACAAAATGCTCTCGTATGGAAATCATCCGCTTTTTCAGTGACTATTTACTTACTGTTCCGCGCATCAATCTCTCTTGCAACGTAATTTAGTCACGTTAACACCGAAATGAACAGATGTTTCTTTGATCAGAGAATGTTTAAAATTAATACATGCTACTTAAAAGAGATAAATTTTAACTTGACTCTTTTGTTAAAATGTAGAACACATATTTAATATTAAACCACAGAAAATGAATGTTCTACTTTTCGTTGTCCGACTACCGTGAAACGTTTCGTAATATTTAAACCGAGTCTGATTACATCTGCGTCGCTGATTTATGAAAATTTCTGCAGGCGTTATTCTCCGTCTGCGTGGCGTGACCGCTTTTAGTTATGCTCAAGCCGCAGGGAAAGGGTTAATTGCTATTTAAACAAAATCTGTTGATGTTGACTTAAACGAGCGCTTGCCCTGAACCATAATCGTCAAAGTATGAAAAACGCTGAGTCGAGATTGTACGTAATATTACAAGTAGGTACGCGTGAGTAGATTGTTCTGTAATTTGTATCAGTCATTTATAAGTTCATTCAGATCGTCATGCACGTGGGATTATATAAATTTTAGTTGGAACGTTTGATACGAAGTTTTTAATTCCAAGGTAGAAGGAAAATGTTATAAATAGGAAAGTTTCTACTATTTAATTACTATCAAGACCTTTAACAAATTTTATATTGTATGATAAATCATTATAAACTAATAACTTACACACGAGAATGAAAAGATAATTGTAGTTATTAAAAATAATACAAACTACCTTCAAACAATCGAAACATTTTCATAGTTGATTCCCACAAATAATAACACGAAGGCAAATCAAACTGCCAATTATATAAGAGTGAAAGAGTTGAGTCAAAAAATATTTTTTAAAGTAACTATCACTTGTCCTTGTGACTAATGCCTAAAAACACAGGATCAGAAAGAGCGAGGCGAACGAATGACTCAGAACGACCTATTCATCGAATAATACTATACATTTGCTTCTTTGAAAGCTGTTGTAATATACGTACTCCTAGTACAATCGTATCCTGTACACGTTTTATATAAGATAGACAGCATAACCTTGATCAAAAACAAAAACGTCACTTAAAAACAGGTTTCGCTTACTCTAAAAACCACCATTGCACTGGAACTGTACATATAATTTCGTTACATTAGTGGAGCAAAAAATCAGTATTTAATGGCCCCTGCAGATTCATTAATACTTCCTGGTCAATTGTAATTGGTAAATCGAAGCGTTAACTCACCGTGTCCTGTAATATCTACCCTCGAACACTGAAGCGTGATAAAATGCGGCGACCTGGACAGGGGGTGGGGGGATCTAAAGCCTGATATTCCCGATGTCTATAACTATAAGCTGGCCAGAACCCATGGTACTTTCCGAGACAGATCAATTTGTACGTCTCCTAGATCCTGGATCGTAGATGAGCGTGTAATTGGGTAGCCCAGATCCGCTGTGGGCGTGGGTATAGCGGGAGTAAGAGAACAGGCAGGGCGAGCTGGAAGAGGCACGGTTCATCGATATCTATGATGTTAACCGAGCCGTGCTTCCCTCCCGATAGGCCGCCGCATAATTACCCGAGGTGTGCGTCCGGCTTAATAGTCGCATCATCATTCGATAAACATGTTATTACTGGACGGGCGAAGGTGCGTCGCGAAGGCGAAATGAATTGACCGACGACGCTGGATATGACATTCCGTTAGAGGGGTACCACCAGTAAAAAGTCTCGAGACACTTAAGGTTATCACATTGTGTTTTGGTTAAATTTATACATTTATTATTGATGAGTTGAAATTGTAAACGATGGTAGTGCTGGAAGTTGAAGATTTTTAACCTTCAAATGGTAAAGTGGGTTTTGAGGTCGTACTTGGTAAGGTGGGATCGGATTCGACCCGAGCTCTTTTTTGCTATTTTCAGATGAGTAGAAAAAAAGTTACTTCTGGAACTTGTATTTTTGTTTATTTATCTAATAAGGAATAATAATTGAGTTGTATAATATATAATGATATAAGTGTAAAAGGATTATTAAATTGTAAGAATGTTTTAAAACGAGAATTTCGTGTTTCTTTGCACAAAGTGTTCTATCAAACATGTTGCAACTTCAGCTATTATTTGGACGTCTATTAATTTTTAAAAAGAGCATCAGTAGCTTCCGTAATCAAGAATTCGCGATTTATATTTTCTGTAATATCTTCGTTCGTCCTTGTCTAGTAAATTAGGGTAGTAGAAAACGAAATTGAGAGGTCCTGTAATGTCGTATGTCGAGTGTATCAAAGCAATCTTTCCGGTTCACGGTATCAGAAAAGCGCAGGTCGTATAAAAATGCCTGTAACCCTTCGTTTTCTTTTCAGCTTATCTCGCTTACTGGAATAGCTATATAGAAACGTGACGATGTCAGACCGCTGCAAATAACGCGATAACGAGAGGATAATCTCGTGCACTGGGCTGACTAAACACCGATTACACTCTTCACTTCTTGCTTTCCTTCTACTTAAGAATGTCGTGCGACTTATTCGAAGTTTAAGGGCGACAAGTAACGGAGCATACCAATTTGAATGTTCTCTGTATAGTTACCATTCTCGGCGCCTACTACAATCAAGTGAGCCATTTTTTAATCTATCATAAGCTCAATTTCTCTTCCCGGAGACATTCTATCGGTACCTTGCAATAGACATACAATTTCACTGAATAGTTAAACTTCTTTCGATAAATTTCTACAGATACCGAAGTACCTTATATTTAGTGCTTAAATATAAAGTAAGAGGCATAAGGAAGTAAAGGCAATAGTTGATAATTGAAATTAATTTTAATTCATTTCTTTTAATCGGTCTTGTAAGATTAGAAGAAACGATGCAAATATTATCATTCACGTACTAAATGATCATTTTTCAATCTGTACTTGTAACAAAATAATTGATGTGTCCATAAAAGGATTGATATATTAAGTGATGAATCGATTAATTGAAGAAATAAAAAATGAACAGATGTGAGAATGTGTGAGTCCGTAATGACGATACGAACTTAGCATATGTCAATATTTTCAGAGCAGATTGGACTAATGTAATCGATTATTCGTGCAATGTTTATTAATGTAAGTTATGTTATTCCCTATCGTCTGGTTTCGTGGATCATTCTCGTCATTTGTACAATCCTGCATGAATAACTTAGTGGCTTCCCTATTTAACACAATATGTACACGAATAACTAGAATTATATTATTAAAATTTAATTATCCATTTACGTCCGTTTCACTGCAAAGTAATAAATGAAGCAAAAAGTATTTATCCTGCATTCATGGAATAAATTCATGACTTGAGTTTTTTTTTTTCTTCAATTATGATAGATCAACACTATTTGTTGTTCATTTTCATACTTCTTTCGTACATTTATCTGTATAATAAACTACAAGAAGTCTTTATGCGTACCTACAAATTTTATTTATCGATAAACCTTTGTCGTTTTATTCTACTAATTACGTATACTGATGCAAATACATCGACTCCTAGTAAATACTTGTAGAGTTTACAAGGAGTTTACGAGGTAAATACATGTCGAAGGATATTTACGCATGTACACACATCACAGACTTGCACATGTCAAAGTTTACTTGACATTACTTGGATATCGTAGTGAAATCTAAGCAGTCATAATTAAATATTGAGGCACAGTAAACATATAGCCAGAGATCTCAGTTGTAAATAATATTAATAACTGCAAAATAGCGTGATCGTAATTTTTCCAGGGACATTCGCATACAAATTCCATTAACGATCAATATGCACGTCACATTCAGTTAGAATGGATGAAGCAATTAATATTGTTGTTAATCTTACATCTTTGGAACGATAAAAACCAATTATTTTTGTCCTGGATAGCTACACATCGAAGCAAAGAAGAGGACACAAATGGGCGTGATAAAACTCCTGTCACGTTCCTCGTTCCTCGATTGCGTTAAGAGTTCAAAGGATTTTCAAAATAAAAAAGCGAGAGAGTAGATCATTGAAGATTTTATTGTTCAATAAATTGTTTAACACGTACCGTACCATACGGTTCGTCTACTCTGTGAATGATACACAATTTAATTCTTCTATTGATTGTCGGACTAAAAAATAAAATAAAGAAAACACTGACTACTTTTTATTGAGAATTGAATGCTACTGTTACAATTCAACGTTTCGATTTCGCTTTTTTTCAGTTTCAACAAATTAAGATATTTTCAAAGCAACAGGACATTTATCTATTTTAACGATTTGTTGCATGTAAATTTCGTCTATTACTGACCAACAAAATATTTTTTGCACGAAATAATAAATATTCGTGGTTTAATAAATTTTCACACTGAATAAGTAGACGTAAACAGAAAATTAATTCTCACCTGTGTGAAACATTTGCCAATTAATCGAGTAGAAAAAAACGTTTTAAATGGAAGTACCAATTGAAATATATGCAAAGATTTAATGATTAGGAGTAAGTTAATGATTTTATAACGCGATCCTGAACATTAACAGCTACAGCTTCTTCCACGCTAATATTTATTCCGACCAGATAACTCGTATTCCACCAATAAAAACCTTAATTAGTAGATACTCATTTTACGTGTGCGTGTGCATGCCACCGATAACAGTAGGAATGTTCGACGTCCTTATCAGCAAACTTTTCTACACCGACCTTCCCAGCCGCAGCCAACATTTGCAACAATTTATAGTGGTCTTAAGGGGAAATGGATCCCTTTCACCTGTTATCGCCGATAGTGGCCGAGCCAGGTTTGTCCGAACGCTTGAAGTGGAAGAACAAGTACTTGACATGTTATCAAGAGATTCAAGAACATCTACAAAACAAATTACTCTAGTGGCTGCTCTCTCGCATCAGAGCGTGTGGAGAGTTCTTCGAGAGGAGGAAGTTCTTTGCCCAACTTTAGACACTTTCTCCGCTTGATTATTCCCATAGAACTGTTTTTCTCCGAACGGTATCTGGAACTGTATATACCAAATGAAATTTCAAATACTGGACAGGACACACATTACGTAATAATAATTACCATGACATTATGTTAAATTATTTTGCAGTCGTTTTAGTTCATGACGAGATTAATTATAAATTCGGTAGAGGTCATAATATTATCATTGGATCACAGTGATGTTAGTTTAAACTGATAGAATTAGATAATCTTTTAATTGAAAAATGAAGACATAAATTTCGACTAAAGAAGACGACTGTTTCTAAGAAAAAATTGCCAGCAATCTAAAGGTTAATCAACGTCTTGAACATTTTACACCTAAGCCACGAAACGTTTGAAAAAAATTCAAGCCTTCCGCATCAGGCCATCCCTTAAAAATAGGACAGCCAGGCGCGGACATAAAATTTTAATAACAGCCTATATCTTGGCGGAGCGGGCTAAACCGTGACATTCGAACGCAAGAAAACGATATACCATAGAAACACACGGTAGCGTCATTCTCAGTTGCCAGATGGTGGTACCGCTGCCAAATCAGCAAGACTAACTGCCCCGGCAATGGAGGCACGATGAAGTTAAAGTTTCCGTTTGCACGATTAAGGGGTGCGCCTATATCTCTTGCGGTTTTTCGTGTTCTGGCGTCGCGCCGAGGAGCAATAAGACAGAAGAATACTCCCGCGAGCGGGATGGCTGGAACGTGAACGGGCGACGGTCGAATAAGGACGGGTGGGCAAACGGAACTGCTTCTCGCATGACCAGAAGGAAACGTCGCCTTTCATATCATTACGCATATTTATAGGCAGCTTGCAAAACAACCGCTATCCCCCTCCTACGATGCGACATAGCCGCTGGGCCTCGGTAAATAACAGCTTTCGAGCCCGAACCTAGGCGCGCGCCGCTCGTGCTCGTCCCAGTTACCCCGCGATGCAGCGAATAACAAATAAATACGTCGGCAAAAATTAGTTGCAGCTAAGTTACGCGGGTGGCCCGCCTAGACCATAAATAAACAAAGTTGTGGCGTTTATGGGCGCATACTTGTACGAACAACGTAGACCTATGCCTCAACGAATGCGTTTGCCCCGGTTGCCGATGGCCTTCCGGAATATTTTGCACGGTTCCGGGGGAGGGATCTATAGTTACTACGACGCCACGCTCGTGACTGTGTCGAAGGTCCTGCTAAGGTGATCTTGATTATACGATGGAAATTCGTTAAACGGTGCGACGATCACTTGAATTCTGGTGTTTCAATGTGGATATCCGTCGAGAAGCTTCGGAGGAAAGGATTGGTGTGTTGCAGAATTTGGCAGAATTTTATTCGAATAATAGACAGTGAAAAGCAGCAGTATCTAAAGGTGAGGCCCTGAGCCTTAAACAATTAATGAGATTAGATAATTGTTTGACAAATGTCGATTCATTCATAAAGAAGTATTTTTTTATTACAAAAATTGAAATTTTCATGTTTAAAGAATTAAAAATTATGAAATATTTTTTTTTACTTTTTATTCGTTATTTGAAACTTTTTATCTAAACAATGTGTTTGCGTTTCTCTGGTACGTTGTTACTGGTGTGTAAGGTAAAATATAATGTGAAATTGTTTAGTACAGGGAGAGTGGAGTGATGTTATTTGTAAACATTTTGTACGTAAAGGGTGTCTCAGGTAACTTGATTACCTGGAATAATGATTTAACGGTACACTTTAGGGAAATTTTGAGGCGTGGAACTTAAGACAGAGTATCAAATTCTCAGTGAAAATGTGTTGACCTTCATACGTCTCAAACTTAATAGTTAACGAGATATTTATAAAATATTATTTTCTACTCTATGTAACGTCGATACAAGGCAATCGTAAGATTTTCTATCATCGCAATTGTATCAGAATTATTTATTTTCTCTAATTATTAAATTTCTTATGATATTATCGAGAAAATTGAAATCGCACAAGTGCAATGATTCTGATATAGATTTTATGGAATATTTTCTGATACTCACGTTTTTCCCAGTTTGAATAAAGTATCCATAATGGCTCAATGCGGATCACCTAATCGGATACACGGCGATTTCGTGGACAAAAAAATGCATACACATGGAATCTGAAGAGACCTTTTGTGTAATGAAATTTCAGTTAGAGAAAATCTGATTTAAATATTCGGTATGTATGTATTCAATTCAATATTGTAACAAAACGTAATAAATAGTGAATAATCAATAGATTTCAATAAATAACCGTGAATGTGAAAAAATAGATATCGTTTGATGTGGAGGACATTTTTTAACAACAATGGAAGCATTATAGAAGCAACTCCCGTAATAAAACCTTTTTTTATTTTGTTGATATAAAAAATTCATTTATGAAATAACATAAAAATGTTTAAGAACTGAGTACTGTATACTGTAGATATAACATTGCTGGGGTATTTCATTTAATTATTCTACTCTGAAAGTATGATATCGATTACATTACATTTTATGGTACCGCGTGACGAAATTATTAATTAAATTTATAGTACGTACAACTGAAGGAGGAATGGTTCTATACGCGAAGGCCAATCGAAAATATACAATTTTCAAGAAAATATATACCTACTGAAAAATCAGCTTGACATAAGAATTTTCAATCGTGTGAATATCCCCCAAAGGTCAATAGATTTTAATTTGGTAGACCTGGATTAGGCGTGGATTGTACAAAAACTAATAAGAATATACAATTTCCAAAAAAAATCTTTATTGTTTACCAAGCGCGAAATTAGCTTGACAGTGGAATCTTGAAAGGTGTCCAAAGTTCCCGAAAAGATCAATCTATTTCAATTTGGTGGGTCACGCACAATCTAGGAAAGTTGAGAAAGTTGAGTTTTGCAAATATACCTGCGGCCGGATGGAAACACCCCCTTTCGGCTGTAAGTAAATAGAAACTCCTTAGTACGGTCAAGGGAAGGCTCGGTGCAGCAAGACCGGAAGTTCAGCTAACAACTTGCCGAACGAATACATATATATACCACTGTAGCCAACTAAATGAAGCGACTTAAGTGAAAAGTTTGTTCGGATCCTGGTGAAAATACTGCAGTGTTTACGTATTGAAAATGCGGCAGAGATACCGACGAAAACCGTTACTGCTCAGAGAGAATTGGCAAAACGTACAGCTTTTGAACGAACCGGATATGTATATCGGAATTTGCATCGTTCACTTTGCGGAATATAAAACGATTCAACCTGGCCAACTTTCTCAATCATGCTTTGTGGTTTTGAACAGGGAATACTTCGACGTTGTTCTATATAGTTACAATTCACATTATTCTCGAATTCGTTACACACTATACATTTTTTCTTCGTGTTCTTTCCAAATTTTAGTGAGATTCGATTTAATCAGACATTTTTAAGCAATACTAATTTTCAGTATTAGTGGAACGTTTGACCATTCGTTTCTTTCAAATGACACAGTTAGGGGAATAATAAAAAGAAGCATTGCAATGCATTTTCTAAAATTCGAGTGAAGAACCATAATTTGTTATTTTTTCTAGCTTTTACTTAAAAATTTATTTAAATATATTGCATGTTTAGCATGAAACTATATAAAGTATTTTGAATTATGGTAATTACGAAATAGGTTGATTTTATTTCTCATTTTATATTATTCAGTACTGTTTGTACACTATAAAAGAAGCACCATTTTCAGTTGTATTACATGATTAAAGCTCTCTTTAATATTACTCGGCTAAAAACATAATTAAATCCAAAAATTGGTCCTATCATAAAATCTACAAGTAAGCGTTGAATTTAAAATCAAATTATATTGAATGAAGATCCTAGAACAATTTCTTCTTGAGATACAGTACTGCAAAGTACTCCTTCACAGGAAACATTCAATATGGCCACCATTTTATGCACTCTGATATTCTCAGCTGAATTTTCGTAATATTCTAAACGTTTTGACCATTCCATTGCAACACTTAAATATATTTTATTCTGCAAAATATGTAACGATTATTAGATCACAGAGTAAAATACAATTGATGGGATTGTATAAAATAAAATTCCGTCAATAATAAAGGCCACCCTTTTTAATATTCATTAAATCTGATTGTTGATTTTTCACTCTAGAGTACCACACAATAAAAATGCCTATAAGCATCAACCAACTGTGAGTAGAACATACAAACTGACTACACAATCAGCTGTAAAACGGTAATGTAACTACGTATAGCATCCGAGAACGTAATTTAGAAATTATGCGGAAATAGGTAAATTGGAAAATCCTGTTACACCAGTTGCAATCGCGGTTTGCGGTAATGCTAGCGAATTCGTCCCGTAATAGTTTACAGTACACTAAACTAGTGAATTTCTCTCTTGTTTTATGAGGTGTATATACCTTACGATAAGGCTTTGCAGTCAGGTCGTTCCCAACGCAAGGCACAATTTACGATTTGCCGCCTCTAAGACGGAGGAAATAGACGTTGGAAGACGTGTATCTAAATGCGAACTAATTTAAGTGAAGAGGATAGTCGCTTTCGGTTGACGATTCGTCGCATTTATCCTCTTCAATCTAACCGTGCAGTGTCAAACGTGGCTCGGGTGTGCGAGTCCCTAGATACGTGAATACTTTCGAGGCTTTGGAAATGTACCTTAATCCTCGTGGTCTGTTCGGGTGAATTTGATCCAAAAACCAAACCTTGGTCTTCAGTAATGTTATACCATAGGCACTATTTTTATAAAAATTTATAAAGTAGTTGAATAACACTTGGATGTAATAATTCTTTGAAGATTACTTTTTTTAGCATTTTCCGTATTAATTGACGAAGAGTATGGACTCCCTTAAACGTTACTTTCTTAAATACTAATAATCTTAATAAAATCATTACTTTTCGTTAATTAATATAGACAACGCTAAAGAAATTGATCTTGAAAGATTCATTACGCAAAGTTGTTATATTTGTATAATTTAATCACAGGTAAATTTCGTTTCTTAATTTGATAACAACTTCAATCTATTTTTAATTAAGTATTTGAAGATTACAGGAGGGATTTTACTAAAATTAAACTACTAAACTAGGAAAAACATGTCGTCAAATAAAATTGTTACATGGGATTATTCATTAAATCGATATTTGAAATTATAATTTTTTTACTTTGGGACAAAGTTCCCCGTGACTAAATCAAAATTACCTCAACTTACAGTACATGAAATCTTCCTATCCTACTTGTCACCACTGCAATCGCCAGCTTCATCTTCGCGATTATTCTCCCTCCCCCAATAACGCGCTCCCCAATCCTTCAAAATAGCTACCATTAAATTCTTCTCAATCGAAACGAAATTAATTACCAAGCCTCCGGTGTACGCGAAACATCGCGGTCAAAAGAGAACAATCGTTCGTTCCCGTTAGAGCAGAAGCGTCGTTTTACGATCGGGGCTCGTTTATCAGAATCGAGGATAACCATACCAGGGGATATTTCACTCGGTTGTACGTGTATACGTGCATCTATGAATATAACATTCTTTTAGTCGTACGGTCGTGTGTCCAGTAATCCGGCAATACTGCGGGAATTTCCTTGAAACAAGAGCAACGTCGAGCGCGGCGGCGGCTAATATTGGGGTGGTGGTGGTTGTGCGGTAGTCGTCGGAATGGGAGCATAGATCAGGTTAGCCGTAGCAGCAATTCAAAGACAGAAACGTCGTGGGTATTGCGTTTTTACGCCGCGGCTGGTATCTACAACAACAACAACGTGTACAACCGCCACGATGGACACGTATATAATACAAGGGACATGGTGGAGTGGAAGAGGGAAGGGTAGGAAAGGGGGTTGGGTGGGTGGTGGGCACGCACACTGTACCTTCTTCTCCGTGTTTCTTCGTTTTCCACGGTATAAATCAACTCCGCCGCTACCGTAAACTTTATTTGAAAGTACCCCGGCGAAGATTTAAAGCCATAGACAAAAATAATCCCGGCAAGAAGGAGGAAAGTAAACGGCATGTAAACGGAAACCGAACAAGGACAGACGTACCGAATGGGCAGAGAAACGACGACGGTGTAGGGCGAGAAAGAGAAAGAGAGAGAACGAAGTTGAAGGGGTGGGAGATCGAAAGAATGAGAGTTTTCCCACGTAGATGGGATAGGAAGTAAAGTCGATAAGATGTATTGGACCGTGAACAACATTGGTTGCAGGGCTAACACTTCTTTACGTCTAGCGAAGGGTCGAAATTGCCATAGCTAGCGTTACCGTGGTCCGCTACTGCCGAGCCGTTTTCTCGCGTGCACAAAAGTGAAAAGAGACGGTTTCCAGGTTTCAGCGGAATGAATTATTTGGATTGATGTTTAATTTGCGTGTGTTCACCTTTAGATGGGTGGGAAGCCTATTTTTTGGCTACAGAGGGACAGTTATTTTTTGTGGTACAACGTTGTACAGGGTGTTAAGAAATATGTGGGACACATTTTGGGGGTGGATTCTACATGTAAATCTAAGATGAAAATTATGAATGACGAAATTGCGTTTAAGACTAGGTTTCTGGGATATTAACACTTTATCTAGTGGAAGCCTTCTAATAGGCTTGTCGATGCTAACGCTTATTAACCGATAGCCTATTAATCGGCTTTTCGATTGCCAACGTTATCGACCTATTAATTGGCTTTTATGACAATTATACATGACAATAAAATTAGACTATAGTAATGTCTCTATGAGTTTTCAGCCCCTTAGAAATTTGTGTTTTGCTCGAAGCCTCTGCTTACCTTCTGGTTACTCTGTTTTGTAACATGATTTTATTTGTTTCTCATTGTTTGATCACTCTGTTATGTAAATTGTAGATACCAATTCTATTGATAAATGTATGACTAACAAAATGAAATATTCACCTATAATCATAATTTTGTACGTGAATCGAGTTCTCCGATAGGTTAGGTTGAGTTTAAACGGAGGGAATAGTGGAAGGAGGAAAATAATGATGCAATATAGAGCATTTGTGGGATGTCTGTGTCGGACATGGAAGGAAGCCGACGCGTTCCTGGTATCATAAATACAGGAGTAGGATGTACGAATTTCATTGCGCACAAGGGTGCAAATGAGTGTTATTGCCGGGAACTTGTTCACCAAAATCTTCTAATACGTAATTAGATGGGCTGGGATTTCCAATTACGTATCTCTCGCTGATATTACAATTTACCATTAGCTGCGCTGCGTTTGAACGTGTAATAGATGGGTGTCTTCAAAGTTTTTCTTTGCGAAGGAAAGCCTTGGAAATGCGATTTAATGGAGAAAATAATTAAAAACAGGTTAGAATTATTAATACTAAATTAAAAAATTATTATCATTTACATATATCAGTTAATTATTTTATACACTTCTTTGTTCTTAAGCGCACAGTGTATTCATAATGTTCTTTTAACGTTTAATACGAGTTTCTATATACTTATTTATTCATATACGGGTATATAACCCTTTAATATAAAATCCAGGTAGAATTAGTCAAGTGTAAGTAACAATGTGTTGTATATTCTATGCCTAAAAGAAGCTTAGGAACTAAAGAAGTCTAACGATTCATAAAATTTATTGATATTCATAATTATACGGTTAATGCACTGTATTGGCCATGCATTCATTTTATATACATTAGTTTGATTACAATCATTATTGTATTATGATTGTTTAGGTGAATACAAGCCGAATTGATTTACCCTTAAGAGAACAGAGCTTCCGTGATGTAACAGGCGGTAGAGTACTATCGGTAGCCTAAAAGCCTCCTCCTAGTTCGAATTGTCGATTGAATCACAATCGTTAGAAGTCCGATTGCGCTCACAATTATGAGTGATTGCTATGTAACAACTATCCGACAGAGTTATTTCAATGCGTTACGACTTCCATCCCATTGCCCCCTTAGTGCGCTTTTCCAGAGAGGAGAGGTATTGTGATGGCTGTCCTTCGTCGAGGGTGTACGAAACTTTGGCAACGATGCAGAATTTCCTCTAGGCTTCGAGTCTTTAGTTCTGGCGCATCAGTGTCCAAGGACCGTTTGTAGGCGGCAGCCATTACGGTTATGGGACTTTAGGAGAGAAGAGTTCGTCGGCGGTCTGGGAGGGAGGTTTAATTGATTAAATCAGTCCGCTCGACAAGCGAACGATCCGGATTCGGAACCTGGTGTACACCGATCCTATCGATTGATCCTTTTTCCTTGTCGGGGTTAAGCTTTTTTTCCACTTTGCCTTCCACGAGCATCTGGATTTTTATGCAGACACAAAGATTATGAGCTGTCCCATTATCTAATTATTTCTATTTAATACATACTTACGGGGTCATTCTACTTTGACGGCTGAAAAAGTTAAGTAATTTTTAGGGATTTTTTCCTCAGAAAACACAATATGTGTTTCACACTTATAAAAAATATAAAAAAATTTCAAAAGTAATTTTATTATATTTGAAGTCTTTTTAGCATGGAAGTGACATATAAAAAAGATATCTCCATGGCGCAGGTGATTTCTCAGCGCAGACTCATCTGAAACAAAAAGTTCAAGAAGATTGTTAATCAGTATGAGTGTCGCTATCGCAGGAACTACAATTAATAATTTACCTTAAAAAATAAGAGAATTAGAGAGGACTTTTTTTTCGGTGATTTTGTTATGTCAAAAGTATGATAAATTAAAGATATAAACATGACGTTTCCTTGACATATGTACAACCAGTATTTTCTATTTTTAATACGTGTATAGGTAATTCCTGTATCGATCCAGTTATCTGATTTGATTGAATGCTTCTTGCCAAGGATAATAAATTGTAATTATTTAATTAGGTGTAAATCATTTAGTATAATTACAAACACTAAATCCTCTTTCAATAATATCATATTGGTAACCACTGTAAGATGCATTCTATTGTCAAACTGTAGAATATTAAACTATTCTACGAAACAGTTGAAGTCACAAGAGGGCTTGAGACCTTTGTGTAAACGCTTTCCACGCTCATTCAATAATTCACGAGCAAAAAAATGCCAACGTATGGAATGTCGAAGTATCAAAAAGAAGAGGCACGTATAAAGTAATAATGTTACGATCGCGTTACATGTGCATAATTTGTTCGGCCAACGAGTAACGTGGGGGTTGCTTACAGAATTTTAGAACCCCCTTCGAATGTCGCGCATAGCAGATGCCCTACAGAGAGTCGTTTTATTGCGTATATAGGATGGTTTAACTAAATTACTTCCCACATAACCACTGGAGTGGTATGACATGGCCGCATAGTTCACGGATCAAAGGTCTCCGTCGAACGTTCGCTGCCTTTCATGTGCAACCGAAACTTTTTGTTAGTCAAGCTAATTTCATAACCTTCGATGAAATCGTTAATTTTGGTTTTCACCGTGATTTATGTAATTAATCTCGCTCCGATAATTCTTCTTGTTCATGCCTGCGTTCGTGAATTGTCATATAAATTGGAAACTCGCAATACCTTAAAATTTTTTAATTGCTTCACCGACGAGAAGAGAAATTACATGTTGTTCGTACAGAAAAATTAACGGAGAAATAAAAATTTGCCAATAGCAGACATTTTAACATTTTTTCCCTTCCATCTTTTGAATTTTTTCTTTGGAAGAAGTGTGTGTCCCAATAAAAATGAAGTCGAACCGTTTGAAGTCAAAAACATATTCCGCTGCTACGACAAACAACCCCGAAATGCATATGAGTCACTTAAAATGGGTCGCTTTTAATCAAACAATACTCCCCACGGGTGAGGAGAGGTCCATGATGATCAAAATGAAGGCTCGTCATGCGCACGCGAATTCTCGTTGCGATTCGCCGGAAGCATTCGAACAAATTTGTATTTGTCGTGTGCGTTAATGCATTCATGTTTGAAAACGAATGAGTACATACCTTATCTTCAAAATGACGCATGCCCGTGTTGTATTCCTGTGCATTGTTCGCATATATTTACACATTCTCTATATTTTAATCATATTACTACTAGATATCGTAATGTTATTTACAATAAATATAGGAATTGGATTAACAGAAGTTAAATATATTTGAAATTTAATTACGCATTTCATGAAGAATTTTAAATCACTCTGTATACATAGCTCATTTCATTTACATACATATTATTATTAGTATTAATATAATTAATATTATCTTCAAAATTAATAAGTACTAATTCCTTGTTGCTTTGTGATTTTTTATTACTAGAATATGATGACATATGTTAATTTATGAGTAGAATCAATCGTGTGTCTACGAGATTACAAAATAATTGAAGTAGACATATTACATACAAATGATCTAAGGTATTTGAGTTTCAGAGCATAATTAAAATTGAAAATATGCTAACTCAATTTAGAACTTTATACAGATTTTAATAAAGGGGACTGTTGTTACATAATATCTTCAGTTATTTCAAAGTGTTGTACATGAGTCAGTGATTAATTGAAGTGTTTATACGAATAGTTAATATTACTATTAAAATATGTCTTTGACTATTGATATACTACTATTCGCAGAAATTTTCATGGCGTTAGGTGCTTTCATTTATAAGAATTATAAAGCACTCCTATTGACATTTTTCTCTCTATTCTTAAACTGCTCGGGCAGTGGAGAACGTAGGTGCCCTATCTAGTGGGTGACAGTGATAAATAGACACCAGACAGGGCCACCTGCTCGTGTGTGAATTAGGCTGTTGAACCCACAGGACCCGTAGAGCCAAAAATTTCAATGTTCTATCATACAGAAACAACGTTGTTTTCACTAATTTTCACCTCACTAATTACAACACCTGTGCCAATATGCAACGAATAAATTTAAATCGTATCAACACCTCTTATTCGACGCGTTTAATTTCGTCACTGTTTCGGCATCCATTGGATTCAATTGAACAAAGACAAAATACAAATATATTATTACGACTAAATATAAAATTGAGAATAGTATATTTACAGTGTATGAGCGAATGTATTAATATAAAAATGAATTTTAAATGAAATTTGGATTAAATACGAAATCGAATTTTTTAAACGAGCGATTTAATTTTGAGGAAATTGATTTTAATAACAGATCATGCACAACTTTATTATTACAAATTACCACACGGAAAACACGATCAACCATGTTTTTCCAACCAATATAATAAGTTCATTAAAAATAAAAATAGTTACAAAAGTCAACACGTATTTTCACGTTTCAAAAATTGTTTAACCTTCGTTAGAATACTGAAAAAATTACTTAATCTTCGAAAATTGAAGGGCATCGGTGTTACATACTGAATGAATACCGGAATATCTATGCGAACGGGAGCTGCAGTAGCATAAAAAAGTCACGTGATCACGGATCTTTAGAAAAAAAAAAAGAACTCGGTGCATATATTAATAGCGTCGAAGTATGTTGCCGCTTTAATGGCAGTCCCCAACGGGGGGACCACAAATCCCAGTCCTATCTGTGCGCTGAACCACAGTCCCTCGGGGGATCTGCCGCTAGATACTAGCCCAAGAACTCTGAACGCATGAATTCGAAGTATGACGATTAATATCGGAGACGGGATGTTGCGGATTATTCACCAGTAAAGAACAATACTTCACGCATCAGACGTATACGTACTTTGCGATAATGCGAAAATGTCGAAGGAAAAGATTGGGGTTGGGAAACTGCCCATTGTCGTGGTAGTGAACGGCAGGAATATTAAAAACGACTGAAAAAAACGTCTCGAACCTTTAGGATCTACAAACATTTTTTACAATTTATTGGAAGACTGTATTATAACCCCATTTATATTTTTAGACTGTTTCATTTTCACTCAATAGATATTTAAAAAGATGCTTGTTGATTTCGATAGTTTTTTACATGAGAATACAAGATAACTAATTGTGTTATAAGTGTTCATGAAATTTTGTCAAACCCGACGATGAGATGGCGCTGTCGATTACTAAAATCGATCACGCATCCTTCGTGTTACGTTTAGTTTTTTGTTAGACATGCGATAAGTATTACGCTAGTTTATATTTTCACGTTTACACACTTATTATATTTCCTATGTATCTTAACAAATAAATATTCATTATTTGCAACAATAAGTAATAAGTCATCAAATGTTCACGTAACCAGTTAAGGGTTAAATACTCTTAAATACCATGTAAGAATAGTTCTTTAAAATTTCAATTATTCATCATTTTCTGGTGCTTTTTTTTTGGACAGTTCATCCATGAAATTCGATATTCCATTGTAACAAGCAATTGCAAAAAGCAAGCACATCGACGTTTTGCCTGTAAAATTTTTAGGGTACCCATCTGTGACTGGCGGAAATGCCTGGTAGTGTGAAATTTTCTTTGACGTTTCACGAGACAGGCAGAGCCGCGGCGCTCGACTAAGAGCACCTTTTGCACGAACGTCATTAAGAAGAAGCTGAATGTCCTCCCGCAGACGACGTGGATTCCTTTCATTTCGGCTACTCTCTTTCAATGGCCAAGGAATGAGATGTGCGTCCAGAGAGAGAGAGAGAGAGAAGCTTTCGTTCACCGAGCCTACGCCTCTTCCACTTAGACGAACCAGCCGGAACTTATTTTCCTCCGACGAGCCAGCAGCGAACAACTGTTTTTTGAAAAATTAAATACTATTCTGTCGTTTAGGAAACAATACAACGCGTACTTTCAACGGCGGATTGGCAGCCGTGGGTCGTTTGTTTGAGCTTCCGGAACCAGTATTCCGTCTTTGTACAGGCGACTCCGGGAAATTATTGCAGTTTACGTTTAAGACCCGAGATTCGTGTCCAATTAAAAATCCAGCAAACACGCAGCCGACGTTTCATTTTTTTTTTTCAACGACTGCCGAATGTTTGCCAAGAATTGAAATGATTTTTCACGGGCGCCGCGCCGCGGACAACTGAGTTTAATTACCGAGGTAGTACCGACACAAAGATGAGTGAGAGCGCAACCCTCTCTTTTAATTTGGCAACGCAGACGGATAGTCGTTTCCGTACTTTTGGGAACTTTGTTTCGAATTTCTATGCCGAACAAGTGGATACAAAATGTGCGTGAAGCTTTTGCATCGGAATACAAATACGGAATTGTTTGACAGGCTTTTGGTATATTTGATACTCTTTTATTCAGCGTATAAATTAGAAACGATATTTCTGTTTATTGTTTGGTAAAAGGAATCGAGTTTAAAAGAACGTAAGTTAAATGAAGCTGTTAAACCGTTAACTCATTGGTAATATTCCGTACAGAGCTTGTATGGTATTTATTAATATTTTTATGTTTAGTTAAAATTTATAAAAATATAAGTATAAATTTATATATATTAGTATAAATTTAATAAATTCAGTAAAATACATAAAGGATATCGTAATATATCATTTGAATATTTGAATGTTTTCAAAGTAAATATAAAAATGCTACTAATGATGGCTAAATGAATATTTTCGCACTAGTTTCATTTCGTATGTATACTTAAAGCACGATGATGGGATACCACCTCTTTAAAGAAATTTAATGAATTTCGCAATTAGATCGATGCTGATCATGAATGTTGCAAATTGCACCGCAATATTTTTCCAGTTGGCGGTAATGCTATTTACTTGCATGCGAAATCAACGGAAATTATTTGTGGCGAAACGGGGAGACCGAGTGGAACGCGTTCTGTTTGATTTTGTACGTATGTGACGATTCAACTAAACAAACGGTTTCCGCGTTGATATGCACACTGGAGAATCGGTTTGCACAAAAGTAAGTGGCCGTACACATACGTAAATGTACGATCCGAAATTCGTGATGAATTGAACAAAAAATTAACGCGAAACAATAATATCTGATATCGATAAATTTCTGTAAATATTTTCAAGCAAATATACGAGTGACTCTCAATCACACGTATCAGAAGAAAATAAAATCTATACTTACTTAAGGGATATAACAATCAGAATATGTACACGTATAAATAATTGTTCGTTTTGGATTATTTATCGCTGTAAACCATGTCCCGATTTATACACTCTACAGCATTTTAATGGCACTTTTTAATAAAATTTTTGGAGCAAATATGAAATGACTGTATTACTAACAGATTGTAATTATTTGAAAAATATAATCCAGTATATCATCCAGTATTTATGTCTAACAAGTTCTAAAAGAGTCATGCATTTCTTTTCTTTCAGGTAGTAATTACTATAATTATTCACGTATGCTTTTTATTTGGAATAACTGTACACCATAATGAAAACCTTTTTGCACGTGAAATTTTATCATAGATAAATTGTCGCTGACGATGAGACAGAAGCAGGATATCGAATGATTTTCTGTTGAAGTTGAGGATGGATGAAACTCGTACCCGTCGTTCTAAGTCTGCGCAGTTCCGGGAAGACGTACATCCGATGTCACAGCTGTCACTATAGCTTATTTGAACTTTGATTACACCATAAACTTGGTTTTAATTACCATTATGATTTCAGGTATCCGCCCGTGGCCTCGACCGCGCGAAGGAGTTCCCGCCGAACTTTCTGTACAGTTTCGAACTTCCGACGACGTCAAAAATTGCGCGTCAGCTGTTATGACATGTAATATCGTATTGCGCGTACGCGTAAAAGACGTATTGTCGTGAAACATGAAATAAAAATTCAACATTTCCAATATTAACGAAATTTTCGATGAGACTTAAAAAAATGAATTCTCATTTAATTGTTACCAAAGCTTGTCAAGTTACAATCAATATGTCAGTATTAATTTTTTTGTGGGTGGATTGTTTTGCGGAGATTTCAAGGTCATATATATTTTTTAAAATTGATATTTGTATACTCATACTTTTGACCAGTATATTATACTAAGGCAGTATACAATACTTTGTCATACCTAGTAGTATAACAATTGTTTAGAAGATTTAATCGATCTACATACCTAGTACAAGGTCATTTGATGTTAGCTAAAGGTGTAAGACAATGATTCGTGTATGTCAATAATTACAATATTGCATCGATGCAAATATACACCACTTCGAGCAATCTCCCACCAAAAAAGTTGTCCTTTTGTTCTACTACTTAATATCGACTGACCTTATACTATAGGTCGTTGAAATCGTCGAAACATCTGCTATTCTCCAAGGGATAAAAAAGTGTAATATGTCAATAAAAAAAATACAGGTAACCTTGAAATCTTCAAAAACCCTCCATTCACAAGAAAAAAGATTAGTTGCGTATTATCAATTAGTGCTTACGAATAATTCGTAGAATAATTTAAATGTTTCCATAAAAGAAAAACTATTTCTTTCGATGTTGTCATCGCATTGGCTTAAAGTGAAAATACTCGTGACCTCGCAGGTAAGTCGCCACTTCGACAGTCAATACGGTCACCAAACCGTCATAAACCGGGGTTCCTAGACAGCTGCACATCACGTGCAAAACATTCAGTGCCCTAAGAACGGTTCTTTATTGTATTTTGACTTCCAGGAATCCCAGAAAACAATATGTACGTACACCCCAAGTACCATTTCTTCCACCTCATACACCAACCGAAACTCTTCATTTTCCACCACTACACAAATACATTTAACCAATCACATGTCTATCCGTAGGAATAAGCGACTACGTATACGATCACCAGACAGTACACGTTCAGCCATTAACGAGAATACGTCTATCAGTAAAAGTGAACACAATTATTACACACATACACCACATCCTATTACGTTTATTAAAATTTTAAGTGCCTCACAAGGTAGTGTTAAATTATCCAAATTCTACCGTATCACAACGAACAATCGCATCATCTTCCAACGTCCTCTGCAATATTAATTTATCGACGAGCAGTGGCACATCGCAACCTTATTGTGAGTACATTGAAATAATATACGAAATACCTTCACTCTAATTGGAAATGATTTATATGTTGGTTATGAATAAGAAAGAGAGTGTATAATATATGCGGTGAATCACCTAACGCTGACACCTAATTTATTTGTAAACTGTTTGTTACACGAAGAAATGTTTCAAACAAAAGTTATAAGGCAATAATTAGTTTTTTACCGAGACATGAAGATCACCTTGAATTGATTTGTCACACGAAGGTCAACTTTGTTTTTTTTCTATACATGGAATCGTAAATTGTTTAATGCACTAATACGCCATAAATGACTTAGTACTTTATGTAGAGAATAACAAATAGCATTAAATACCACATCGAAAATATTCGATTCCGTTTAAAAAAACAAAGTTAACCTTCACACGACCTCTATGCGTCCAACAAAAAAAGTTACATCAATAAGTATGCCCCCTGGAACCATTTAAATTTTGCCTGAAACATTACTTTAATATGGTCGATACTTTCGGAAACATTCGAGTGGGTCGATTTAAATGGGACCCCCTGTAAAGAGGTTTCGTGTTGACAGAAAAATGTGAGATTCGATATTGTAATCTCGTTATTTACGAGAACGTGGCGATTAACGAATGTATCGAGTAACCGTTCCAACTGAGGCGCGGCCAACGGAAGATAGCACGTGCTCGCATCGTTTTTGAGTCCCGGTACATTACACGAAATTTCGCTAATAATCCGGGCAAATGGCCGTATTCGCGCGCCCGGTTCAAGTGTTCCGCGGTAATGAATTTAACGTCGTTGTCGAAAAGTAGAGCCATAAAATAAATCTTGTCCCGGGACCGTGGCCCGTCCAGGGGCATTTCATAGACGTTTATTACGTACTCTCATTAAAATCTTTTATGAAATAGTGCTCGCTTCGCTTTACGAGAAGAAGGTGCGAATTACGGAGAACTTTCATCGGAGCGATAGCAATCGAACGCGTGGGACACTGACGCGCCATTGTTCGCGCAGGTAATAACCGGGAGGGTGCATTTTTTTGTTTTCAACGCGACGGTGAATTTTTTATACGTGGATAATGCAGAAGAAAACTAATACTCCTTTACACGTGGAATTTCATGAAGTACAGTCTGTTCCATAAGAAAGTGTACAGCAGTATTTCTATAATAAACAACCTAGAAAGAAAAGAATTGTTGTACCTTAAAGTTGACTTACAAATGTATTGTCACTAAATAACAGGACTTTGGAAAGTGTCATGGAGAAGTAGAGTTTAAAATATTAAGAAAAAAGTACGGTAGAGAAATTTATATTCTGATTCATAAGTGAAAAATTTTCCCTGGCCAGTAGGGAATTTCAGCTGCGTGAAGTCTCTCGTCACAAATTTTTACTAGTCACACAA
Source organism: Dufourea novaeangliae (assembly GCF_001272555.1). Classification (NCBI taxonomy): domain Eukaryota; kingdom Metazoa; phylum Arthropoda; class Insecta; order Hymenoptera; family Halictidae; genus Dufourea; species Dufourea novaeangliae. Next base: position 3,405,761 of record NW_015373988.1, on the reverse strand, counting down.
GATTAATTTGGCGTGTGACACGAAAGTTGTTGCAGCCGACGCGGCAGTTTTTATATCATAGCGTATAAATGCTGACAAGACCAATGCTTCTGGCTTTTCACTGTAAAAAATATTTCGTGTGCCTGCGGACTTCGTGTGCCCTGGTATAAATAGTCACTCCTCGTATACACCGTATAATTGTTTCCGTTGCCATACGTATCTATAATTCTTTGATTCATTGAAAGTATTCTGTAGGCAATGTCGAACGTAGGTGAAACTTAAAATTGTAAATTTTGCTCCAATAAATATACATAGTTATAATTATAATTCTCAAAAACCTAGTTTTACATTTTTCGGCTGTCAACTACTTTAAAATAACAATAATGCCACTTTCGTAATATTTATTATACAACAAAATTATACAAGTCAGAGATAACAGAATTTATTACAAGTAAAAGCTTACAATTTTCTAGAAGGCTCTTGGTTTTTAAGGGCTTTGACACTTTGACTGCCACGTCACCCAAACACGAGTGACACTTAAGTACATTAGAAAGAGGCTGGAATTATTTAAATACCGTTACAAAGTTTTTCCATGCAATTAATATCGCAAGTATAATTAAAAGCAAAACCAACAGCCTCTATTATCTAAACGCATATATCCTCGACAGTTTATAGAACGAAATAAAGTGTGTCTGGCTACGCACGACTTTTTTCACTGTGACTGTGAACGTGTCAACAGTCTTCTCGATTTCACTCAAAACTATACAAAGTTCTGTTTTTATAAAAGGTCACTTTTCAAAGGAAGGGAATAAAAAAATAAATTATCTATTAAAAGCTTGAATGGAAAGTGAGATCAAAAGAGTATTTGGAAAGTTGGAAGAGCCCGTAGTAGCAGTAACGTATACGAATCTATTGGAATTCCATACACACATGCTGTTTCATGACAGATCAGGCGGTGGGCCCACAAGAAAGTATCTCGTATACAAACAAACCACTTCGATATATAGGGTCGAAGGTGGTAAACGATGTACTGCCGGCTGTAGTATAACCCCTATTCCGGTAATGTTGTTCCCCAGGCGAAGTGCCTTCGAACATCAAAAGGTGGAATATTTTCTGATGGAAAAGCGCACCTTTCTGCTCGCGGGGGCTTGAAGTGGGATCACGCGTGCACCACATGAAAGAAGGACTTCTAATAAAAATAAACCCTGACCATTCATATTTCCATAAAGTTTTCCACGGAACTGCCCCGTCCCGCCCCGCCACGTCCGGCTACGGATATTTACGCCTCGTTGTGGACGAGGAGCCACACGTTAAAGGGGCGTGGTGGTGTTTTACATTCCTGGCGCGACGATCTCTGTTAAATAAAAATACGTATCTACTCGAAATACGCTAACGCGTGAACTTTTCCCAAGGGATTTTTCAGGCCGACAATGGGAAACGAGGACTGTACTGGATTTTACGAAGCCACATCAAAACAAGATTCGCTTGGCAATATTACCACCCCCGTAAGGTCGTTTTATTCGGTGCCGGGTAAGGCTGTTTGGTGCCACGCTTTGAGATTCCCCAAATTTTCAACCGTTTCGTTTTCTCAAACAATTTCATTTATTTCAAACGCGATATACTGGCAAATGAAGCTTTTATCCTGTGAGGAAGTTCTGTCAGGAGATTTTTTCGTCAGTGTTTACGTACACTGCTATACATAATATTTTCATATGAAAATTGAATGGAATTGAAAAAAACTCGATAGGGTTTTGTACTTACGTAGGGTGAATGCTCCAGTAAATGAACATTTACCAAAGAATGAACATTATTATATTACAACATTACTATAACAAATTTATAATTACAGTACTAGAAATATTTATTATATCAATCTCAAATTTACATAGTACACATAATTTGCATAGCAATATGATTGCTAAATGATTCTTATCCAACTTGTTTTGGTCAACACAGTGCGCTATAGAATTTCTACAATACCAAATTTTACATTAATTTTCCCGGTATTAATAATAACACAGGTATAAGAGATAACGTGTTAAGTATAGTACAGATATAGTTGTCCTTCGTTCCACAATTGTCAATTATTGTCCTCAAACAGGGACACAAGAAACTTCTCCAATATCACGTGAACATAAAATCCGTCTATGTTCATAGTTTTAAATTCCTAATATTGCTTTCGTAATTCCGGAACAAACGGTGCGGTTCTTTCCTCGTTCACGATCATCCACTAATCCCAAACGATTTCGTTTTTCTTCTTCCGTTTCAAATATATTATGTGCACATGCAGGATCCCACCTAGAAAGGTAGCCACTACACACGTACAGATGAAGGAGGATGTATAAGAAACTCGCCACGGGCGGCGAATTTACTGGAGTAATGAAACTATCAGATGGTCTGAGTTATATTGGAGCTTTGCCGCAAGCCCGCTCCGCCAATAGCCCGTGGCTACTATTTGTCTGCTTGCCGACTGCACCGATTAAAATACTTACCCGATTAAATCGTGCTTTCTCTGTGTGGATCTACAACAACAAGAAAATGGCGAAGCTTATCCCCTGTCTCCTTCTTGCGATGATAGAATTGTTGTAAGATGACAGATACATATCATATTTTCTTAATTAGTCAACTTGACTGATCCTGTCTTAACTTAAACTCATGGAAGAGGAATTGTTGGAAATAGTGGCCTAGCTTCGATTACATCTTATAGAATACTTTGTTTGCAATCTGCAAGTTCAGACAAGGAAATATTTAATAATAACCAATAACAAGAAATTTAGAGAGTACTTTTGAAAAAGTATTGTTAATGTAGAATAAACAATTATACTACTATATAAGTTTGTATAATGAAATTTTTGTTAATGAACTTTCATTATTAGTGTGTATCGTTATTAGTTTTCTCATTTTTTTACTAGACGAATTTTAGATATCCAAGGCAGTAAAAATTCAAGGAACGAGCATTTATTTGCGAACATGAAAATGTAAAATAGACGTAGTTGAATTTTGTTTTATATTAACTTCTATTAAATTCTCTAATTTAATTACGAGTTTTCTCAGTGAAACTTTTCAAGTACCGTTCATTTACACTGCTTAGCTATGCTAATGCTATACCTTCGAAATAAAACTGTTCATTTTTAAAAAATCCTATGCTATTTACCAAGTTTAATATTACAGTAAAACAGGGAGAAAACAATTTTCTGTCATGTCAATTTCGTAGAAATCCCTTTCAGTTCGAAGATTTTCAATCTTGATGGATGGTTATGCTTCTTCATATTTTCTCAAAATGGGACGGAGATTCATTTTAGATTCGGACAATGTACAATAAGTATCTGTCTATTTTTACAGTAGAGAATCTGATATGTTAATCCGAAGTGGACTAAAACTAAACCCATGATTAATGATGATCTTATAAAAGACGATTTCCGATTGTTCCTTCAATAAATGTTTCTAGGTTTTTCGTTTTTCTCTGCTCCACTTGAACGTCTGCGGTTCTTATTATAAATGGCGGATTAGAGGGTACAGTCGAACGACCGCGCCCTGGGTCGACTTTCCGGAAGCTATTCCTCTCCTGTATTCGCTTTTTGCGACTTTCTTCCTTCAGACAATTTCACCGCTGATGTTCAACTCCTTCTCAGATCCATTAGATCACACTGTTTTTGAAGCGAAATTCATTTCATATACTTTCAACGAGTATTTAATATTATATAAATTAGTTACCAATTTTTAGGGCGTCGTTAAGAATGTATAGTAGAGAACAAAAAAATTACCACTTTTTCGATTTGTTCTTTTTCTTTTATTATTTAACATCAACTTAAAGCTTTAGTGTGTGCTTAATGTATATTCTGATGAAGAATTAGAAACTGTTCTGTGTTCTTTCGTAGTGGAGAAACTAGATAATGTTTATAAATATATGTTATAATATATGTTTTCTTTACTAGTGCCAGATATTTCTAAATTTAATACTTCATTAAAATTTACCTATATCTAGCATTTATAGATTCCTATATTTTTCTATATACATGTGCAGTAAACTTCACTTTCCATGAACTGTCACACTGTTAAATTTATGCGCTGGACACAACATTATATTGTAGATTTACAGTATATTACAAATGGAATTACACCTAAACAAATTACCATAACAATTTGTTTAATGCGTTCACTTGCTGTCTTCCTCATTTTCGTTTACACACCAAAACATAAATTTACGTGAAAAGTGAAAATTCACATGAAATCATTCACATGGAATGAAATCACATGAAAAGTGAATTCTAGTTCGCTATCACTTCACTTCAATTTGGACTTCAATGTAGGTACGACAATGATGCGTATACACGTACATATATTTTGATGTTGATGTAACCCAATAACGTTCGCTGGTTTTGTGAATGAAATTCGTAACTCGCGGTCAAGGTAATATGAAAATACATTTACGCGTATCTACATACGGCAATGATATACAAATCGAGATAGTGCAAAATTTACGGTTTCACTAAAATGTCCCCCAAATCTTCAAATCTACTAAACTAACCCCACAGAGACGAAACCATTGTTCTTCACCTCGTAAAGTCCAAAATTTCGGCATCGTGGAGCCAGGAATGAACTTTTTAAATAAAACCTTGCATCAACTACACAAAGGAAGTGCTAACTCTTTAAACGAAACTTTAATCAAGACTCCTCAAGGAAGCCTTCATGGAAAGAGCTTTCATGTTACAACGCTGCATCTTATGGGGAGACAAGGTCTCCTTGGCTTCTGGGATGACAACCTAACACGGTATTCGTTGCATTTTATAGTTCTACGGTTAACTAATTATAAATTTGCCAAAGGGTGATTCAAAATTTACACTGTAAAATGTATCGTGTGATTTTGAAAGTATTAATTTGTCGATTGTATTGTAGAAATAGGAACTATTGTTAGTACACAAGACGTCTCTTGAATAGCATACTATTTTATATTCAATTCGAGGTGAAATTATTAGACAACATCTTGTGAATTTATAAATTTTCAGGAAGCAATAGTATTCGATCCTTAACATTGAATATTAAACAAAATAAATGTGAATAAAATTTACGAAATTCAATAAGGTTAAAGAATAAATCATCACAAATTTTGGTCCATGTGGTTTGTATTTGATCCATGTAGTTTCTGTTTTTCTGAAAACTTTTATGGATTCAGTCTGGCAGTTACTCTGTTAAGTAGTTGCACATTAACTGGCAGCTTGTTTCTTTCAAATGGTAAAACGTGGACGTGCGTTGCTGACAAATGTGGAACGTTAACGTCGAATAGCTTGCTGGACTGCTAACGGCTGGAATGATTCTAGAACAGAGATACAGGGGATCGAGTGACTCGGATGAGGAAGCAATCGAATCGACGTCCACGGATGTCAGGGGTGGTCTGCTACGTCAGAGGAAGTAGGCCGTAAATTTCGTGATCTTATTCAGGATGACGGCAGGGCATCGGCAGAAAGATGTAGACCAGCAGTGCGATGCTTGTTCTTTCACGAGACGCTACTTCCTCGAGTCTTTCGTAGCGTGACGCTTTAACGACCGCTGCGTCAGAAAGAATAAGAAAACGCTGAAGCGATCGCTTCGTCGGGTCCAGTTTATCCTTCGATTTATGCTTCAGATTTCATTCCAGTGCTTTTACGACAGAACTCCGAGATTTTTGTCCCTGCAGGGAAAGATCAATCCAAAACGAACGAAAGTGAGGCACTTCTTGTTTTAAGGCATTCCGACATATCGAACAATCAGTTAAGTTCCAGTAAGTAACGCATTTTTCTATCGAATTTCATTACCATTTCACTGTCTAGAGTGATATGTAAAACATTCTTACTTGTACGAAAACTTCGTACAATAATTATTATTATTTCAATGGCTTCTAATTTGTTTGGTTATAATGAATATGGTCCAATTGTAAGTTGGAATCGAATCAAAATACAAAACATTAAAATGCTATTTGAGAAACGACAGCCCCAATTATACGTACATGCAAACAAATTGATCTATATTTTCTATGTATTCTTATGTAATCTTTTGAATATGAAATAGCTTTAAGCATAGGTAATAAAGAATACGAAAGGTAAAATGCACTTATAATTTTGGCTAACTGTTGCATAATATGATAAACTAACTTATGTTGGAATTTTATTACTGAAGTTCAGACTTATTGTTAGTATTTCGTAATGGTTTTTTCACAGTCTATCGTTTTTATTAATTCATTCAGTGAAATTTATAATATGTAACGTTATCACTACACGTTGTACAACTTTATTTTATACATTTTATAGGGTACACGAGAGAAAAAATTTTAGAGAAAAAATATGTTGTGTTTCGGCATTGTGTATTTGACACCGTTCCGATCTTTAGTGAAACTATTTCGGGATATACATATAAATCATGGGAATATCTGGTATTGATTTTTGGAGGTCGTAAAACCTCGATGTGTCAAAACACAATCATTGATTTAAGCTCGATTTCGAACCAGGACAGAGGTAAACAAATTGTTGGGCGATTAACTTTATACATTTTTTACGACAGACCTTCAATTTATGGAAGTGTATGACTTGTATTCAACGAATACTTTTTTAACGATCTCCAATTACAATAATAATCCTGTAAAATTTAAAAGTATAAGTAACAACTTAGTTGTTTACATGCTTGCTACTTTAACAACAATTTATTCAGGATATAAGACTGAAACGTAACCCTTCACTTTCTATATACTTTCTCATATTTAATATATTTTATTTATTATACTTTTTTGCGTTATGTACTTCAAAACTATGTACAAAGTATAAAGTTTTGTAAAAGTCCATATCAGACACTCAACCCTAATATTATCTTTTCCATGTTATATTTGTAGTAATTATGACACTGGTGTACGTAGTGTCGTAAATGTTTCCGAAACAAAATTACATCCTACAATTAAAAATTCTGTTCGAAACTATAGGAGAAATATATTATGCTTATCTTCACTAAATTCATTGAATAAATCGAAGAAATTACAGTTTATTGAACTCTAGTCATTGAAGATATGAACATTATTTCCTTGCAAAGTAAAATGCTATTTTTTTCATAATTACTAAAATATACTTCCTGACGTATGTATTTTTCGTGGAGCCGTATGAAAGACGTTAAAACTAACCATGCTTCAAACGCTTCTTCAATGAAGCCTGATTGCAGCTGTTCTACCGTATCTACTCCATAAATTTCTTGAATGAAATTAATGTTTACCATACTCGGTTCTAATTAATGCACCATTCATTTCATCGTGGAAATTGTGTACCTTGTTTCAATAGAACTAGCTGTGTATTAATTTAGAGTAGAGCAGATATAATTGGACACAAGTTTTTCACGTGGAAAATTTCAATTCTAATGTTCTGTGGAGATAATCATTCACGGTAAATATACTCTACATATTATCGTAAGTAACAATTAACTCCCTGATTGCAGTAGAATATTATATTACCTTCAATATTAATCTTAACAATTTCCTGCTAAAATGTGCTTCACATAATTATCTTCTGCAACTATGAAACCTTCCTTTGTCTTCTCCTTATTTCACTTGAACTATACTCACGATAATGAAAGAATTTCTAGAATTATTTACACGCTTCTTAATTAGATCAAGTGTAATAGAAATTACGATTTAATTATTGAAATGCTGTAAATGTGTTTCCCAGACGGTTTAGTAAATTCTACAATTAGACACTTGATATTTCGGGACATCTGAATAATTTCTGGCGCATTAAATGTTTCGGTTTAACCTCCCTGAAGACGGATTGGGGTAAATCGACTCACGGAACAGTACGAATGAGTGTGTCCGGAATTTATATTCAGGAAGTACTCTTTATGGACACGTGTGTTATTTTCCGCGAGAACGCGCCCTAATAGGAACTGTTTTCCTCAACACAAGCCAGAGAGTAAGAAGCAGAGACTCGACTAATAAGTTTATTGTGCCAGAGTTTAGTTCGGGCGATGTTGTGTGTAGCAACACATATTCGAGGTAACCGTTAATGACTTGAATTTACGCATAAACATAGAACCACACCAGAAGTTCTTGCATACCAAGCGCAAGCGGTTAACGGACTCGTTTATTGCACCTACAATAGTATTTAAATGTAACTTGGTATTGATCGCTATAGTGATAGGAAGGTACTTTTAACTAACTTTTGTGGTAATTAACCCTCGTGAATTGTTCGGATCAAATTGACTTAACTCAGAGTTTAACTTTTCATTATATTCTTATAAATTAATTTGACACCAGTAATTTACATATACAACGATTAAGCAATCTGTAAGTATATTTCCTTAATTCGATTTTACCTTACACCATGTTTAATTCAAGAAATAGAAATTTCTATTCGTTAATTTTTATTATTGATTTGTGCATGGGATCTAGGATTAAAAATAGAACTAGAAAACATGTAGGTACTTTATGATATAATACAGGTACATATCGATAAGCTTTAATCATCGACTTTAATAATTTTTTATATATTTCTTATAAATAGTGTACAAAATTTGATGATGAAATCTTTTGTGTTGAAATTATGATTTTTTCTAAACAAGGTAGGAAAGTCTTTACTCGGCTTGCGAATATATCTCATGAATCAGTAGGAGCAATTGGTATTACTAGCAATAAACCATCTGTAAGTACCATTAATTGTTAATTACTTGATACAGTAAATACTGACTTTGATACTGTATCAATAATGTAATTATATCGATACACAGTAAACACAATAATTAATATCGACAGATTAGTAATTGACGCATTCGGATTAATTTCGTGTAAATAATATTGTAAGCTCGAGTCAAGTATCAATAACATATAACGAGGCACAAAATGTACATCGACATGTACCTATACATATTTGAAGAGACATCACACATAATTAACAATAATGTCTTAAATTACATAAACTTGTTAGTAAAGAAATATTTTTACTCGAAGGACTACGTATGTACATTATCAAAACTAGAAAATGATTAAAAATAATTCACAAAATTTTAATAAATACGCATTAGTATTAAACAGTGGATATGCTTTTCAAAATTTGTTCATGGTAAATCTTCGAGTTTAACTATTTCTTTCGGTAACTATTGGAAATGATCATGTTACTATGAAAATTTGAAAAAGTAATTTATGATCGAAGGGGGTCCAAATGCATTGTGTTAGAACACGGTTTATAGCGGGCCAAAGTTACCAAAGTTAACTTGCACCTGTAGAGGATTAAGTTGGGAATTTGCTCTCAATTTCTGTAAGCTAAACACTGATAATTACTCAAATTAGTTTATAGCGCGTACGGGACTAATTAGGTATAGATGTCTTCTGCAATGACATTCGTGAATCTATTCAAAAATTTTAAAAATACTTCCAAGTTGCTATAAAAAGAGAAACACAGGAAAGAAGAGTTCCCCATAATTATTACCTGTCTTTTATTTACGTGTTGCGACTTGTTTAAATTATCGAAACTATTTATATAAGCAATTGAAGAGAAATATATACAATGGAGAAAGAAGAGATATGCAAAAAAATTCCAAAAAATATGAATCTCTACGTTGAATCGGGCGTTTTAACAAGTTTATATCTGATTTGCAAATATATTACACGTGCAATCTAGAAATCTCTTCCATGTTCCATTGGGCAACTCCCGCGCCACGGCATAAACTTCTTCCGAGGCCACCTGACGATTAACATATAACCTATAATATTTCACTCTTCAACGAATCTCGTCCTAGTGATGATATTTTGGAAAAAATTTCTTTCCGTTTGGAAATGAAATCAACAGTAGCCAGTTACCTTTGTGCACCAACGATCGACATGAACTTTTGTGATTCTACTGCCACTCGTAAATTGTTCAAGAATGCAGATATTCATCGGTACACCAATAATTTATTTAAAGTTCCAGTCGCGTTTCTTTAAATGGAACAATTTGTACTGAGTTGTTAAGAAAGCATTTTAACGAGCACGAAATTATGAATACAAACATGAGTACAATAGGAACTTGTTTATCTTTTAATTTCGAAGTCTAAAGGTATAAATTAAATGTTACTTGCGTACTATTTAAACTTAGACACCTTTAATTATATAATCTTTATTTCAATTATAAAGTTTACTGTAAACTGAAGACACTTTAAAATATTCTGTACTAAAGTTTAACCAATTTATTACACACTTTTGTTATTTTTATAAAGTAAAGTACGATATGTTCGACATTCGAAAGACTTCATTCGCATGAACGAACTTCTTCATTCCACTTCATGCATAAACAAAAGTTTGTTAGCTTGATTTACTCTTTACTGCCATGCATATCGACTAAGAAGAAGGTATATCCGTTCGCAGAGTCCATCGTGGAATTTTATACAGTAGAAGTTTCCGATTCATACCCCAGACATACAAAGCGAATGTGGCGACGTATCGATACTTCCCCTCGCCACTTGGAAGCTCAAGAATGCTCCTGTATAAACTTGGCAATGACCCGGAAAACTCTACGTGATATTACGAATTTGAAGTATTTCGGTGAAAGTTTTGATCGTGTTTTCTTTGCCATTGTGAATTTCTTCCCCGACTCGGGATCCCCTTTATATACTGAATCCCGATTATGAAGAAATTGGATTCTGGCTTTTTCGGTAAATCCTTTCGGTATAAACATGTCCGTTTTATCGACTTGTTTAAATGCAATAATTTTAATTAGACGAATATGCCTATTCAATTAATTACGAGTTGAATGAACACACCCCGTATATATCATGGAAATTTCACCTGGAAGAAATACTTTTAACTTATTTTAATAGTTAAAACTTAATTAAAAATATTGTTCATAATGAAATTATTGATACATTAATACATTAGTAACGGGCATAATTATACTTATTAATATAATAGCAAGTGATTCATAATTCTATAAAGAAAATGTTAATTTAATAAATAAAAATTGATACACGTTGCTTTCATTATATTCTGACAATCATCCCTCAATTTCAAATGTTGAAACAACGCTAACAACATGTTTTATTAATTTTACAATTAAAGAAGTACGATTTTTATGCTTACATATAATACAATAACTTTTTCTATATATAAACGTGTCATTATAATTGCGATTACATTTTTTCGTGACTATCGTAGTATATCTAATCGATAGAGTTTCAGATATCTATTCCAGAATATAATTTCAAAATATCTAATCTAATAAATTTGTAACGATGATGAGAAAGAAAAAAAGCGTATATCAGTAACAATTTCCTTATACTATTGCCAAGAATAAAAATATTTTAAGAGAACAGTAAAATCGATTAGGTCGAAAAATGCTAAAGGATCAAAGTAGTATTAAAGAAATTAAATTCTAATAGGATCAAAAAACATCTGAATACTATGTTTTATTATAAGTGACGCAGTTTTGTTTAAATTACTGATCGATCATTTACAGATGACATAACATTCAAACATATATTGTCTGCGAGTAATATATATTTCCTTCGTTTCGTGTCTGACTACAAATGAACATTGTTGGTACATCATAAAATGTTCATCGGTTTGACATCCTGTTCGCAACCAGTCGCGAAACAATCGACTTTCCTGCGTGCGTGCGTGTCGTACGACCTTCTGGGGAATTACCCCTCTCTTTCCAGCGACAAAATACAGTGGTGAACACGCGGATCGATGCGAAACGGAATAAAGTATCCTGGCGGTCCCGCCGTATTCCCAAGGAAACTTATTACCGTACAATCGTGCGGCCCGTGGATACGCGATTCATACAATATCCTTCCGCCGCGTAACACACATGCCGCTAACGCACGCTTCGCTTCGTACGCACGCCGTGTTTCCGCATGAAAGCGACGCATGAATGCCTATCATGCACTGCGGTACTAACTAACGTACAAACAATACCGGACAAAACGATGGCGAACGGTAAACGATCGCTTATATAGACGTTACTTTGAACAAAGTGTAGACATCTAGTTCCTGACCGTCCAAAACTAAAGACAAATCGGAATCGAATATCATCGAAATATCATCGAACGCCTTAAGGGGTCATTCTACTTCGACACGATCAAAAAAGTTAAACTATGCTGACATAGGGATTTTGTCCTCAGTAAATACAGTTTTATTAGCATTTGACATTCTACCGTTAAACGAATTTTATTAAACAGTCAATATAAATAAGTCGGATGTTAAGTGTTAATCAAGTGATTATTAAAATATTAAATATTAAATAGTCGTGTGAGTAATGTTATATATTTTTTTAATTGTTTGGGTTTCAGATGGAATTCCAAAATTTCTTCTACTCGCATACAGTATCGCTCAGAATTATTCGAACGATATGATCTTTGGAGTTTATGACGATGGTTAGACTCAGGTATATATTTTATGGCCCTCGACCGAAGGTATGTATTATTTAGGGAACAGAGCCCATCGTTTTTGTCAACAGCTTGTCATAAATGCATAATGAAACAGGAATATTAATATACCGCTAATGGACTGTCCATTCACCACTATGAACAGTTTGGGCTTCAAACTTTGGGGTCATCCGTTAATTTCGTACCTGGCAACCATAATGTACCAAAGAAATGTTTTCCGTTTTATGTTATTGTTTCTTGAGAACCACATCCCTACCACGAGTCTTATAAATAGGAAATTCACCTTTTTCTTAATCATTTCTTCTTCGTCCCTTGGCGAAACAACATTCGCTTTAACGTGTTGAAAGTGCCGAAAGTTGCAGAGATGTCAATTGAAAAACGTTTTGCCGTGTGTGTTCTGCGTAGTGAAGGATATTCGATCGGTGATATTGCAAATAAACTAAAGATATCGAAGAACAGTGTGTGGACTATCATCAAGAAGAAAGAAACAATCGGTAGTGTAATGGATAGAAAGTTCTTTGTGTTTTACTGAACCAATCCTGGTATGTATTCGAATACTTTACCTTTATCGGATTAATCTCAGTTTTGCTAACATGAATAATTATACTAAACTGCTAACATATATTTTTCTTTCTTTTTTTATTTAATTTTAAGTACAGTAGAGCCTACCGTATCCGAACACTAGAATATTCGATCGTTCTATTATCGGAACAGAGTGTTTTGGACCAGCAACAGATGCCTCCTTCTGTTGTAAATATTATAATTTTCACATACAATGTATACTTTCTTCTGTTCGATTGAATTCTACGCAATTATTTATGTTGAACAATTGACATAATATAGCAGTCAAAAAAATATCGAAACCATAAATATTGCACTTAAACACAATTATTAAAATTTATTTTCTATTTAAATAAATGAAGTTTACTATTAGAAAAGTGATTATATTCCATTTGAAAATTCCGTTATTCAAACATTTTTGTCTTTCTATTAGTTCGGATACGGGAGGCTCTACTGTATTTACAATCAATTCCTTCTACGGAATTATAAGTAAATATGTTGACATTGCTAATATTCGTACAGTGTCATTGGAATAGTAAGTCAAAAAGTTTAAACACAGTTTTGTTGACAATTATTATAGACAGTGATGACGGGAGCAATAAATTCAAATTAATTGAAGAATTGTTTGTATTATTTTAATAATGCAACTAAAAGTTATTTAATACGAATAAATTGTGTTCGTTTTCTAGGAATATAATGTATAATACGTAAGAACCACATATTTTCTGCTGTCAATTTTATGGTGCATGGAATATCTAAGGAGCGTCATAATTTTGTGCAGTACTGTACATAAATCCAGAGACATCGAAAAGACGTAGATTTTTATTCGTTCCATTCTGGTTTCTTCTTCACTCTCCCATTTTCTCGTTGATTTTATCTTGCTCCAACATAGGACACTTTTCCGATGTGTTTGCGAATAAACAAAACGAAGGTAATCCAAAGGAACCGCTCGCTCGTGTATTCTCCTTTGTCGTCGAAACACCGTTTACCCGTTTCAATATCAGACCGTAAACGAGATCCCAAAGGATTCCCTAGGTCCCACAGATTTTTCCAAAGCTATTTGCGAGATTCCATTAGAAAATGACTCGTAGCGTGCATTGCTCTCTATTCAGGTCGTTAAAAACGTACTTTCGAATGAAAGATAAAAAATTCAAAGCTTATTTTAGACGAATGAATTGAAAATTGCAGGTGCTATGCTTGGTTTTCGCCATGAATTAAATTTCTTTCCAGTGATAATACTAAAGTAAAAATCTTATGTTACGATTGTGACCGACAATTGTAGCTATGCTTTTTGAGCCATATGTTATATATTATTGGAAAGAAATATTTATATGAATTATTGACAATTCGAACATTCTATTAATATTGCAGAATAACTTTGAACAGATTTTAAAGCTTTATTAGGTTGGTTGAAAATAAATGACCAATCATCGTTCATTGTTATAGTGTTGATAGGTGAATGAAAATTCTATCAACTACAATTCATTTAAATTGTACAATGTCTGATCTTTATCAGAAAAATAACTCAAGAAATTTTAGACATTCGGTATTTATAACAGGAACAAGAGAAACATGAATTTAACAAGTAGCCATTTATTTGTCACCAACTTAATATTATTACATACTGTGGTACTTCGTTACAATGTACTACGATACATTCAAGAGACTTTGATACAAACGAATACCTTTCGATACAATATTACATTTCACGTGAAATAAGAATTTTTCTGAAACTTTTTCTTCACCAACACCACTTTCTGAAACTTATATGTCGTCGAATTAATAATTTCATAAAAGAAAAATTTAATGAAGTGAAAATTCGTTCTTACAAACTGATTCTTAATTCAGTCATTCTCATTGCAATAGTAAAACTTGTTAATGTAAAAGTACGAGTTATTAAAATTCTAATGATAAGCGTACATTATCAGCCTCTCATTATTTTTCGACGAACTATAAATATGGTACGTAGGTGCAGCAGTCTGACAGAATGGACCATTGTGACAGTCGATATCGATTTCTGATAATCAAACGCGTTTCACGCGCAAAACGATTGTCAGCCGAATTGATCGATTGGCCACATACGTAGACACACGTTTCTTCGATTATATTGTTAACTTTTCTTCCGGGTACACCGTGCCCATTTCACGCTTGAAAGGATAAAAGAATTCTAAAATGTTCTTCGTTCGCGTGTTATAATGCAGGCACAATTAAAAAACATTTCATGCCTTGAAGATATTTGATTCTTAAATATTCAAGCTATTTTACGATTCAGCACGGAATAATGAAAGTATTGCCAGGAAGACGTGCAACGAAAAACTGAATTCGAGTATAATTTGTAATTTCTAATTTCTATTCGTTTCATGTTTTATTTCCTCTTGGACAGGAAGCATTTTCGAACGTCGGTAATTACGGTTACCTTACAGTCTGGTCGTCGTAAGCCAGTTCTCGTCGAGTAAACCACGGTCGACTTAAAAACTCTAGTCGCAGAAGATTAATTTACGGTGTCACTCAAAGCTTCTTTTAAAGGTACTTAACGCTTGCCTTTCTTAAACGTATTCCTGATTCTTTTAACCATTCCCAATGTATACATTCAAAGCTTTCCGACCTAACGTTAATTCAAATGTAACACAGCACCCATTCATTTTATTCCTGTCCAAATTTATGTCAAATTTTCGCGCGAAAGACAATTGTAAGTTTTTCTCTAGAAATTTACGACAGCATTACGAGTCAGTCGTAAATACTTTACGTTCAGTAGAAAATTTATTCTGTCCTCTTAACAAGTCTAATTTCGGGCGATTTTTTTCTTAATAATTCTAGTTCTCGCGAGTCATAATTTGTCAAACTCTACTGGTTCTCATTTGTGCCTGGTAATACTTCAGCTGGCCCAACGCTACTTTTCTCGGCAAATTTATTCATTCTCATACTCACCTGCAACTACATGGAGTCCGTGGGAAATAACTAAGTCATTAATTCTGCTTTGCTACCGGCTGCTACTCCATCGTGGACGGGATTTCCTTAAAAAGTTCACTTATAAAATTCTTTCTGATGGAAATCGTAACGTGCGCGAAGCATTTAAAATATTGTAGAATGAATCGAATGTTTCGTTGATTGGTAATCAATATCATAAACTATTATGTAACTATATAATATTTTTCCGGTGTTTGTAACATTCACTTCGCCATTTTCAATTTTTTGTTGTTAAAAAGCTGTATTTCAAATTTATTTAAAACAATAAAACACACTCAATCGCGTCAATTTTTTTCTAAACAACACTTCACCCTGTTACATCGACATATAATATATAAACATAATTGTTTATTATTTTCATAAAATTACGGCGATTGTATCAATTGCAGGAAACCCATCAAAACTTTTGCTTTGAACCAGTAGATGCAGACATTTTATAGATGTTCTAATGCTTCAAATATGTGAATGACTTTTTCATTTTGATGCTCCGTGATTATTTATTTATTATAAATATTCCGTAGATATTACGTTAGGCAGATTAAATATAGACATCTCTCCCGATCGTTCTCTTCGTAGCGCAGCCTCTTTCACCTCTGAAGCATTAAACACGCGTTGCCGGCCATAGATCTCGTTTCCACCAGCAGTGGCGCACGAGAAATTAGAGGTCTGTCCACGCTGATCACGTACAGTGGCCAGGACAATGTGCTCGTTCTCTTGCCGTCACGTTTGACGGTTTATGTCAGCCGCGTCATGTGTCTACGCGTGTTCTTCGTCCTCCCCCTCAACTTCGGCAACGTGTCAATCATACTTGCTCTCCAGAGATTCGTTTCCCGATTCGAAATCGTTCAACCGAATGTGCCGCGTTATCATTTCATGGAATGTAATTAGTTCACTCCTTACAATGTCTAACAGAGTGTAATTGGTATGTAGATAACACGCGCTTTCATACATATTTATTACACGTTTAAGGATCACTCGAAGGTAATGGAAAACATCGTATTGAGAGTTTATGCGAGTTGACATGAAATTTCTTGGCGTGGTGCTACATTTACATAAATGCAGAATACAGGTGATTTAATTTAGAGTAAGAGTTGTTATGTTGGTTAACACCAGAACTACCAACGATGACCGTGTATTTATTTCTGTCAGATCGATAAACATAATAACCTTTTTGAAAATACTCAAATTCGTAAATCAACCAATGTTTTCATTTTTATAGTGCAATGAAAGTTGTGAAGGAACTGAGAAAATTCATTGTTACAATATTTTCATCATCGTTAGACGAGTTTACTAACCAGTCATTTTTACTGCTTTGTTAGTTCTAGTGTTAATAAGATCTGGTGAAACAATGATTCTCTGCTATGGTTCTCTACATTTTGCTCATACAGATCAAAATCCTATACGCTATACAGACTCCTCTCGGTTATCGTCTGGCTTGTTCTACACGATTATTGTCCAGGCGTTATCCCATAATATTTATTCCTAAGGTTCACAAATTTATAGTTGTTATATACAAAACACAATAGTATCTCATAACACACCGAATAATATCAAGAAAGAAAGGTTGAAACTAATTCTCTAACATGGTTGAATCGTTTCAAGAACACCTGACATCGTTCGAAAAATTTAACGAAGTATGTACATTACGTTCGATTCTCTTTCAAGCAGACAACGACGCGCGCGAACGGAAGATAACGCGGCATCGACGAAATAGAACTTTTCCGGAGCGAACGGAATTCGGGCTTTTCAGTTTTACTCGCGAAATTCAGTCCCCGGCTAGGATGAAATATTGGTATAACCAGTCTGGCCGACGATTTCGTGTTCCGCCCCACTGTTCTCTGCACAATCGGTAAAAGTGATAGGCTATTCGAGGGATAGGTATCGCGTTCCCAGTACTTTCGAGCGAACGACAAATACGAAATGATGACGCGCACTCTGTCGAAAAGCCGCCGTGATTTTCGAAACGTTATAATGGATAGCCCGCTGAGCATCGTGGATTCGATCGCCAACAGATTAATGCTAATTTACTCAATATTTACGTTCCTCCTCGACGTCGTTGCCTGCGCAACATATTTCCATTGTTTCACCTCTCCCATACCTACCACCCACACACACCTGGGTCTGTCAATATTGGATAGTGCCGGAATGCCGGAATGGACTACTCAGATGCGTGCCGCGATTAACGCGCGGTGTATACTTCAAAAGCTGTGTCCAGCATCCTACGGAACGTGGGCATTTTCGAGACTTTTTTTTCGTTCTTCCATATGGGATTCCAATTGGTAGGATCGAATTTTTTACCGTATTGTTTGCACCTGCCCTGCCACCAATTCTAATTTCATTCGTGTGACATTAATAATCTCCGAAGTATATTGCTGAGAAGTATTGTGCATTTTGATGTGACAAGACTGCGATAACTTTTTTCATCGAATGGCAGAAATGTTGATAGAAACGATATATGTATACATACTTGTATCGTGTACTGGAATGGTATCGAATCGAATGATGACTGCTTTATGGTGACACGTATATTTAAAAGAGATAATAATAATTTTGAACAAAAGTATCTGTACTGCCTTCCAACGTTAAATGATTTATGTTTAAGATGAAGTGTAGTATTTATGTCTGAAATATTCAAGTCTTAACCATAGATTTTTCAGTTTTAAAGATTTCGTTCTTCGAATTTAGTATTTTGAAAAATATTATATACTTCGTGTATATTTAATTGTATTCGCGTATTATCAAACGGTTATGAGTAGTAAAAACGCTGATTCCATTAGCCTACGTGAATTATTTTTATTGTATATCTTATTATCGCAAAAGAAGGGAATGCAATTTTCTGAAATGGATAATTTTTAAGCAAACACGAAGGGTAATTGCTGAAACGGAAGTCGTAAATTTCGTGATGTGTACTAGGATTACGCAGAGTGGACCCTTTGAAATCCACCTCGCAGAAACGAAGGATCAGTTTGTTTTCTCAAGAGTTTAAGCAATCCAGGACATCCGAAACTGCTGACCTAGGTTCGAACAATTGCATTTCGCTTAACTTGGGTCAACTGGCCAGACTAATATCAATAGAACTTTCCAAAGTACAAATCGATAACTGGATCGGCGCAAAAAATTAGGCTGCGTTCACATACGGAGACAGGAATAACTCTGTAATCGATACATATTCGTGGTACTAACAAAAAAGATAAAGAGAACGTATTTGTTTTAATGAATCAAACGAAAACAACAGGTTCGTCGAAATTTACAGAATCTTGACGCATATAATGTAATAAACAAATAACATTATTTCTTATTACTAAAAACAGGAATGATTGAATATTAAATAATAAGAAAATAAAATCACTTTATACACTATTATATTTACGAGAGTGTATTTGATAATTCAATTTTTACAAATGCTACTGCAACTATTTCTTTTTTATTTCTATACAGTTTCTTATTATGTTATTTCTGTGTAGACAACTGTTGTCAGTTATATTTCACGATATCCAAATTCATTGATTCATTCATCTAATGCCCAATGATCACTGAAATTTTTTCTTTTTTAATTTTAGACATTGAAACACTGCGAGCATTTATAAGCGGACAAGCCAAGTAATGCGAGCGGTCAGCCCCTATGGGATTCTGCGAATGCATTTAACGAATGCAATTACGGGATTTTCACGCGCGTACCGTATGCTAATCGTTATTATTTGCTGAATAGCTGCTACAATAAATTGCGTGGGATTATTAACAGTAATCGCGTTAACAGTTACCGTGAATCACAAACAATTGCCTTTACGTGTAAAACTGCAGGTAATACTTTTATATACTCGTGTTTACAATAACTACAACACCAAAAAAACACAGAACAATACAGTTCGAGCACTTATTCAAAATTATTCGTATCCATATAGAACACAATCAATGTAAAATGTATATTAAATAACCGATTCAGTGGGGTCACTTTAATAATTACAGTTGTCGTTCTCTATCTATTACATACATGACAACAAATTGTCCAATCTTTACGCATAGCAGTATATTTTATTTTATTATTCCACGTGGAAAACGCGCGTTTCCTGCGTGTTCCATTTCTGTTTTGAGTATATTAAACATCGATCAATATTTTCTGAAATTTCGAGAACTTTATTACAAATCTAGAACGATACAAGTTATTTAAGTTACATCGACCGACACGTAGCATCTTCAAAGTGTAGGTCACATTTCACGACTTCGAACGAATGGACGAACTTCATAAATTATTCACAACCGTTCGAATATCTCTCAGCATGTGTTAACGTCTCACAAATCACAGTTTTTAAGCGTATCATAGCTTCGAGTTATTTATACAAGTTTAGAAGCGTCTTGAAGCTGAACGTATATCTCATTGCTTTCGAATCAATTTAACAAATCTCTAAATCAGCGGATCAACTTAATCAACAGTTTGTTAATACTTTGAATGCTAAGGACGAATTTGATCGTTGTTTAAACACGTGTAAATGTTCATAATTCAACAACAATATATACCATTTTATACGGGAGAGTTGATAAAATAATTTGACTCAATAATCAACCGAATAAGTATTACTATTCAACTTGAAAAGTTGCATTTTTAAAAAATCAAATTTCTCGAAAACTAAGGGTATTGGCTAAAAACCGTTTACAGATCCGCATTCAGGGCACAAAAATGTACAAACAAAGGCTATCGAATGTTAGAAGTCCGAAAAAATGTTAAAATTCGTTGAACGTTGTAATTGATATCAGGACCGGTCGTCATCGTAGACCAAAAGTCGATCATAGTACTCAATTATTTAACATTCACTCTAATACCAGTTCAGTTTTCATCGAAATATTTAGCCATCACTTTCAACCCCTTGAATCGATCCTGTTCAGGTAACTTACGAATTTCACTTAAAAACAAAAAAGGTAATACAGGTTCGTTACTCTGAACCGAAAGGGTTGGGTTATGGTCATCAAAGCTTATTACGCGTTGACTTTCCCCGCATCGACTGGCTCTGCATGCTGGATCCACGCTCGCGCGAGAGTATCACGCGACAGTGGAAGGGTAGGGAGGAGGGGAATTAAAAGAAGGGAAAAAACAATCGCATATAATTTCGTGCGATAAACGTCAGGCCCGGGGAGTAATAAAAACGCCATGAATTAAGGCGGCTCAACACGGAATCGTGTAACACGGGGCGCAGTGCGTGTGAGCACGGTACCAACTCGCGGAGGTTCGCCAACGGTGCGTGGTGGTTGGTTGAGTAACGAGCGGTGCATATTTAGTCGTGGCTTCTCTGCAGAGAGACATGCAAATGTACGATGATACCTCCTCTCGGCTACTTTAGCCTCCTACCTCCCCTACGCCGTCAGGTGAAATATACCTCGCTTTATGCTTAATCAAGATTTCGTGGATCATTATGCACCTCGTACTTCATACATTCTTACCTACGGGAACGTTTTCTTCGTACGAGGAGGGAACGATAATTCGTCTCGTCTCACGATGTTATCGTTTGATTGATGTTGAACGGAGAGTGTTTCCAGTGTAATCGATGCGATCGTGTACACCGTGTTGTTTGATTAGTGGACCGGAAAAACGAAAGAAGACACTAGTCAGTGGGTAACAAAGTGTTTTAATACATTATTAGAGTATAATATTGTCCAATTTATTTATTTCAAATATTTGAAATATCCTCTAAAATAATCAAACTTGACTATTCCTTAGTTGGCGTGAAAGTTATTATTACATATTTAAAAAAAAATGTTTTCACTGACACATACGTGAAAAGGTTTAAATTTCGTTGAAAAATACGACGGATGTCGACGAAATAAAATTTCAAGATGTTAGACGCACACAAGTGGACGGTCTCGAGGGATATTTTCAGTTTAGACAGAAAGGAATGCTAAAAAGAACGTAGTGAGGAGCGCACTATACGAAGGAGGTGTCATTGAGCTGGCCGGCTCCATTCCCGCGGCTTTGTTGAACAATATTGGTACCGAACCCATGGGAGACGCTGCCCTAGAAGATCTCTATTACGTTAAGAAAGAGCAAAATGAGCTTCTTGGGATTTTCGTTCCATTCATTCCTTGTGGAAAAACCGAACGTTCAATAGACATCATTTCGCCCCCCCCCCCGGACGTATCGACAAGTTTAAACGATGAAGTTGGAAGATTCCCTTCAGCAGACCGCCTTGATTGAAGTTTCACGCAACGGTAAATCTGTATAATTCTTGCGGTGCTGTATAACCGACCTAGGAAGTCGGAGTGGATATTAATACTTCTTGATTCAGATTCGAAGTAGTTTCACCCTATTCCAGTTTCATCCGAAGTCGAATATAAACACGAAGAATATCAATATCTTGCGGGTGTTTAAGCAAGGTCGAATGTTTATAAACCAATTAAATAAATAGTAAGTTTCTACCCCCATGATTGGTTTGGCTTGAGAAAAAGGAAAACAAGTTTGGGATAAACTTCCGAAAAGTACCCACACAAGATAATCCTGGCCTTGATATATGTTATCAAAATTAATTTTTTTCTCGAACTGTCTCTAACCAACTCTGAATGACCTTCTTTCTTGAAATGTCTTTAAGAAGTTCTCTGAAGCAATATACTGATCAGATAGAAATTTTAAAAGTTCACATATCTGAGAAAATTACGATATGTTTTTCAATCTTTCTTTGTTAATAACTTTTCAATAACAAATGATCGGCGATTGAAATCTTTTAAAGGTTACTTGGAGGGTGACCTTGATAACATATGTCAAGTTCAGGGTCACCGGGTGTGGGTGATGTTGGATGTTCACCCCAAGTCTGTAGTTAATTCTATAAAAGTTTCAGTTTTATTTATTGCAGGACATAACTTCAATATTATTGGTTCCTAGTTTATTTTAAGAATAATCGGACAATGCCTTGAGAGATGAAGTAAACTTTTTACACATTCTGGCTTTCGTAGAGTCTCTATGAAAATATGAATTTGTACAAGGATTACACAGTTTGCATATGGATCTTAAAAAGATTTCACACGAGTGATTTATTAATATTCTGTTATTATCTTCAAGTTTTATCACATGATCTTTATATATAGTATTTTTTGTTTGTTTAACGGATCTTTTATATTTTACAAAAAAGATTTGTAAAATTGTTTCATTTACTAATTTACGTGTTTTTAATCTCATAGTTTTTCTATCAGTCTACCCATTTGACAACAGTATTGCGATTTTAAGTTTGTTTCCGCTGACATTGTTACATTGACGGGACATTCCTTATCAATGCAGGTCCTTTCGATGTGCCCATGGCAGATGCCATCGCAATTACATTGGAATTTGACGATTCGTATGATATGAAGATCCCCGACGTCTGTGAAAGTGTAATAATTCCCGGTTTTCAATTCGAGCAATTCATCTTCGTCGTTAATGCTTATGAACATTGTGTTCGTGTCATTTTTTTCTAAGCTGTGTTTAGGGATAATATCCTTAAATTTATTTCTCGTTGCTTCGTGGTCCTTCATCACATTGTAGGCTCGCTGTAAAGGAAATGGTTGGATGATTTACATTTATTATGCAATTGGTATACGTACAGAATTTATCATAAAAACTTTTATGAATGAAAAATTATTAGTAGATTAGAAGAGTAGTAAAATTAATAAAGATTATTAATTTTACTACTCTTCCAAAGTAACCTTATAAATCCCCGCCCATCGTCCACAAACCCCGCGTAAAACGTATCATCCTGGAATTTTTACCTCGATCGCAAACTGGTTTTGTTTATCCTCCTTAAGTTTCCACCAGTTTGCATAAGCGGTGTTGTATTCGCCGAGCGCTTTTTCGTATTTCGGATAAACATCGGTACCCAGGCTCTTATAACCGAAAGCGCCAGCTGCGCTGGTATTGCCGTCTTTGCCGTGAGAGCTGCCGCCCAGGAACCAGACGGTGTACTCTCTCAAAATTGGAAACTGCTCGGTACGCATATACCAATATAATGAAAAGTATAGAGCGAGCTCCTGATTGGGTCCGCCCTTTCCAGGCTCCGCGCAAAGATTGACAGTCTGCCGGCCGCCAAGCAGAAGGCACAGACCTAGGCCCCATTTGTCTTTCGCCGGGAATATTTCGTGCACCTTTTTGTCGGTCAGGGGACAGACAGGGCTCTCCTTCATTTCTTGATACATGTCCAATTGATTGATTTTCCCCTCGACCGCCAATATCATCAACGAAGTGATCTTCACGTACTCGCGCGCGAACTCTTGAACCTCGCCGAAACAGGTGGAGTTCAGCTTCACGGGGAACAAACCTAATTTGAACACCTCCACGGCCATGCATTCCATGGCGTCTGCGTTGCACGCTACCACATACTCGTGGACGAACTTGTATTTTTTGCTCTCGGTTACTTGCTTGTCCGCGACCATTGTCCAGGGTATAGTCTCCTCCAGGAGTTCCCTCACGCTCTGCGGCAAACGCTCGAAGATTCCGTACTTCGTCATGATCTGCAAAGCTGTATCGTCCTTCGGATCGTACACGCATGGACCACCGGACAGTTGAGTCATTGGCTCCGCGGAAACGTCCGAGGTGATTAGAACGATCACTCGAGCTGGATAGGCGAACCGTGCTAGATCGCCACCTGTGTTCATTTATTTTTCAGTGTCATTTGTGTAGCTCTCACGTAGTGTAATTGTTATGTATAGATAATCTGGAGTACAAGGTGAAGAAACCATCGGAGGTAGTTAAAATATCGTTCACGACGAAAGAAGTACAACTATACGACTTTCATTTTAACGAAGTTTTTTAAGATGGTAGTAAAGTGCTCGAAAGAAATCCAGCGGACGGTATACGAGTCCGATTGGTTATATCCCTCTAAGTCCACTTTCATTAACACAACTGTAGGATATTGGGCACACGTATTGTCCTTATTGTCCGACGCGATGACATCGACTAATCAGCGTGATGAACGACTTGAGGTGACTCAGTGCGAGCGAAGTGTCCCTTTTACTCGTGTACCGTTTCGCTGCACTTCTTCTGAGCAACGCAGTTTATATAGGTTCCTAATGATATGTGTGAAATATTAGGTGTAGACGCTCGATAATTTCAACGATATAAATAATAATGTTACGTATCTTCAAGATATATTATAAATGTAAGTTAATGTAAATTGTAGGTCCTAGGATCGATTCCTATTCGAAAACTTTTTCTTTTACTTTGCCAACGCAACTTCGATAACTTCGACTTATATCCACAATACATCTCGAAGCTTCACGACTTTAATTGTTTATATCTTAAAAATTATCGAGTGTCTACACCTAATATTGGAAACCGCGTTAAAGTTGAAGTTGGGGTCTTTTGATTATTAGATTAATTGCTTAACAATGACAAATTTCCGTGAACCCTACTAAAACCTGTTTTCTACTTCTGTAAAATATTTTTTTACAGAATTCACTTTTCATTAATACAGTATATTGGAATAGAAGGTTTAATGTGTTACCTCTAATTGTAGACAGCTTGTTTCTCACAGTGTTTATTTCATCGGGAGTTGCTTGGGCCGCCTTCAACCTGTTTATTACACGAAGTTTATCCCTCAATGTGATCTCTTCCCGCGGGCAACACAGGAGATCATCGATTCCGTGCGAGAGCATAACTATCAACAGATCCTTCCTTTTCAACTTTTTGCAGTAGTTTATAATCCTCCTAGTCATCGTGACGGACTTCTCGTCTGGTTGTCCGTCAGTGCCGGCTTCGACGTAGGAGATAGCGCTGTCTAACTTTGGAAACGCTTCCGGAAAACTCCACATCATGAAAATTGATTTACGTGGCACGACCACCCATCCTCTTTTCAATTGTCTGCCGATAATACGTTCGAACGCAGCGCTCATCGTTACTGCTTCCTTACCCCATCCCACTATATGCAAGTTTTTCTTCACTTTGTACTTGACGCCTTTAATCGATAAAGTCGATTTGCCATCGTATTTTATCTTATTGGGTATAATTACGGAGGTGTACACGCATTTTATTCCTGTCTCCACGACTCTACTCAGGTCCTCGCGAATCTATATCGTGTAGAAAATACGTGGAACTAGGTAATTGGTTTAATTAATACTAAAATTAATGCATTTTATAGACTGTAACAAAAAGATGCGAGAATATCGATGAAACTCTTGTTCAAGAAAATCAATTTATATTTAAGCTTTGTTTCTGACAGTCGATAAAAATTTGATTTTCTATAAATATCCGCAGTCTAATTATTATATTAGGAGAACTTTTGGGACCAGAAGAAGAATTAAAGCATTTGTACTTTTGTGGATATTGCATTATTGTACAGTCGAGGTGTTCTACCGTACACGTTCGTGACTTAAGAAGAATCGGACGAAATAAGAGTTATTGAAATAGTGTTAAACAAAGTACTGTTGACAGTGTATGTAATCTTGTTCGGAAACCTCTAACATCGTTCTTTCACTTCCTGTCTTCGCAGCATCTCTTCTTTCTTTTTCACGAGCTCTCTCTTCTTTCTCCTGCCGATCTCGTTCTAGCCCAATTTTGTCCCTTCTTCTTTGAAGCAACGAAAGTCTGACTTCTTCTATAACCTTTTGTCTCTTTCCTTCGATCGCTGCAATTCTCTTTCTAGTTTCTTCCTCTTTTTCCGGATCTTTTACTTTCTTCTTTCGTCTTTTCGGCGTTTGCCTCTTCTTTTGCGGCTTCGCCATGATTTACTGGCCCGCGTATTACGATTGTCTTTATCTCATCTGGACTGGTAGGATGTTACATTTTCGTGAAGGTTCTTAAAACGTGGACAGGTTACACAAAAAAAGTATGGTTAAATGAAAGTAGCTGCAAGTGTTATACGTGAATTTATTTACATTGATCACAAAAGTTGCGCCAAGTAACAGATGTTTTTTGTATAATTGAGATAACATTGTCGTTAAAAGAGCTAAAAAAATTTGTAATATTAACAATAAACCAATAGTACTTCTTGTAAACAACATTTAATTGTAAAAAGAAGTTCATGCAGTATTTTTCACATATGTGTTTTTATTCAATAAGTAAAAAATCTGACGAACAGTTTTCTTCGCGATTTTCTTAATTTTCTGGACAATAATTTAATGCAGTTGTGGTCATTTCAAGCTTTAGACAACACTTTTAGAGCATCCAAAAAAAAGTAGCCACACAATAGTCTAAAATAATCTTAAGTCTTAAGTACTCTAATTAACGATTATATCCAAAATGTTTTTATACGTTCACATTTTTACGAATTTATGGATATATTCTATCTACTACCTGTTTAATTGCAATAAAAATAAACAAAATTATTAGTTACTATCAAAGAGTTCAGATCATTAATAAATTTCAAAAATAAAAATTATATGTAAAAAGATATTATTAAATACTAGTTACTATTCAAAAAACGTTAAATAATTTCCGAAAGATACGTAAATTTCAATAAAAATTAAATTTTCTACACAGAAAAGCGAAAGGTGGCGTCATCCGTGAAAGTAAATCTAAGCTACTAGCCAACTAGTAGACATATGTGTCTATGCTAGATGGCAGTACCAATGGCGTTCGGGTAACTGGTGTTCGATTCCTGCACGGTTCCTGGATTTCTGGTCCTCTACAGCCCTGACTAGTGCAGGAAACGAAGGTTTACTGTAGGTCCATTCTATATCTCATGTGCGATAAGGCCACAGACGAGATATATGAATAGACCTAACATGCAATGTAATTTTCTGTTCCATGCTTCGAGGGCGTCAGAAGCCCCTTACCATTTTAATGTCAATACCCGACGTTACCGATAAAGTATGAATTCTGAGTATTATTAGCACGAATAAAGTGTTACATATTCCATTCATATTGCGTGTATCTATATGATTTGACGGGAATAAAAATATCCGATGCTTCAGTCTAACGTTAAGGGATGAATATGACAGTCATGAAAAATGAAACGGAAAAGTATATGTTTTCACATAACTACAAGACAATTTATTCTAAATGCATCGTTAATGGACATTTTAATAATGTTACTTTTTACATGTTCGTGTTTTATTCTTTTTTATATCTTGCCTTACATTTGTATATTTGTAACAGATAAATTCAGAATAGATGTAGTTTCGTAAATAGTTTATCAAATCTACATGTGGGAGAATATATACACCGCTTTTATTAACATTTACAAATTTATAATTTATATGGGAGTATGAATAGTTTTACTGCCTATTGTAAGAATCTTAATACGCACGAATAATTACTTTCTGGCAATTCGTAAATTTTTACATATGGATTTACATCCACGTTATTTACTTACAAAAATTTTATTTATTGCGAGTAATTAAATAATGAACGTATGTTAATATTCAGCTACGTGTCTCTCAAATTAAGTAAAATACAGAAGTTTTATATTCTTGAAAATTAGTGTCAAAGAATATAGCAACTGGTCAGATTAGTAGAGAGGTAAAGAAGTTTCATATTTGCAATTATTTTGTGATACTGTAATGGAAATCGGTACCCTGTGAGAAAAATCGTATTTAACGATATGAAATGAATAATAAATAACGGTCTTAAGGATTTATACTCGAGAGCTAAATCTTTAAAAGGAACATATCGCTTAAACAAATTAGTTTAAAATGATATTTATTTGGCGAATATGAACATCATAAATTAACGAGAGCGGTAGAGCGAGCCGCGGTATCGGTGCTCTCCGTCGGTCTCGACGCGTACCGAACGATGCCGAAGGTGATAGGAGCGGACGAACGGGAGAGAGCGAGAGCGGTAGAGCGTGCCGCGGTGTCGGTGCTCTCCGTCGGTCCAACGCGCTAGTGACGTTGCGTCCCACAGTTTATTGACCTAGCCGTGTACGCCGTGTACCATGGCCGTACCTGGCCGTACCATCCAGTGTTTGGGTCGTTCAAGGAGGAAGGTCGTTCAAGTAAGCAAAAACAATTCAACACGAACAAACCTGCGTACGCCCAATACATCACGGCGTTAGCTTCCTCACTTTCTCGTGAACCGTCGCGGAGGGTGGGCGCGCGTCTCATACTCGTCTTTTCTCTTGTTACTAACCCATTGTTTGTTGCAGGCATTCGACAACCATCAATTTATTTACTGTGCATATTATTAATTTATTTACTGTGCA